>NC_080574.1:80075522-80675522 GCF_029962835.1 Magnolia sinica | reverse complement strand
AGAAATTGTTGTTGTTGCTACATTAGGAACATCATCTACTCCAACCTATTAGGAGGAGGAGCCGACTAAGGTATGTGTGACGTCAACGAAGATGCACGGTTCTGTTCCGGAACCGGTGGTGCACAAGGTGTTGGCCCGCTGGTGGGGCCAATGGCCGGCTATGAGTCCGGCATTGTCTCAATATTCAGGCTCAAACTGGGGTCCGTATAGCTATCACTCGGAGGAGGTGCCCTGTCAATCGATCCGCCAAGTGTGAGATGTGCTAGGTTCCGAGTGTTTTTAAGAGGTATTCCTTATATACAACATAGGGTGCAACATGTGTGAGATTAGGATAATATTACCCACTTTTCCAAACATTCTACACATTTCAAATCAAAGAAGCTTCACACATTTCATTTAACCAAAATTGTCACGATACATATGATGTAGCCTTACATGAATCATGACAGAGAATGCATGTGAGCTAAGTTTAACAAAATTTTCAACACTAACTATTCTAACATCCAACTATGTCGACAAGGGCTATTATATAAAAAAATAAGAAACAAAGAAAATCAAAAGACAACTACAACACATGACTAGTCCGCTGACTCTAGCGAAGGTGGAGGCGCACCCTTATCTTGCATATAGCACAGGAGGGTCTTCAGAGTGCGAGACATTCTCTTGAATTTATGTTTCAAATAAGCCTGATTCTCCTTGAACTCTTATTTCAGGGTGGCTTAGTTTTCTTCAATTCTGGCCATGCGGGCTTCTAAGGCAGCCCAATCATGGTGATCTTCATGTGCAGCAGGAGGTCCCCTATTTGAGTCTCGGGCCTCCTCTTCCTCTTCCTACTCTTCCTCCTCCCTTCCCTCTTCCCCACTACCTTCTTCCTCACTGCCTTCTTCTATTTCATTTCCTTACTCATCCTCACTACTTTCTTCTTCTTCACTTTCTTCTTCTATTTCATCTCCGTACTCATCAAGACGGGCTTGGTGTTGCCTAGGGCCAATACCCATATTGTTGAGTGTAGTCTCATTGATGAAGTGGATGGGTGCAAGATTATTCATATTTAATATGAAACTGAAATTACGAGCAATCTTACAAATAAGTTGGCCGAATGGGAGTGAGGCGTCACCGCGAGTAGAGCATAGATCTTGATTATCTCTGACGGGGCGAAAGTAGGCAAACACAGCTTGTCTCCCTGTCCAGCTCTGTACAGGAAGTCTACCATCAAACGAGTGCATTCTGTACGGTTGCTCCACCTGGGATACACGTTGTACGTGCATATGTGGTGGAGTAGGTGGAAGTCTGCCGTCATTTTAGTCGATGGGATGCTATTGTCTCGCCTCCAATGAGCCAGTCGACCACAAAGAAAACACGTGCGGCGATCTCTCTCTTGTCTACTAGTGAGACAAGATGCACTAGCATGTACCACACCACGCTCAATTCCCATGATGCAGGCCATCACATATACATTGACTATGGCCTCCTGCCTCCCCAAAGGGATAGTAAACCAAAGAGGCTCCAGTAGTAGGTTCCGTATGTGGCATAGAAGGATCAAACAGTGCCTTCACTTGCATGAGCCTTGCCTTCGAATATGAGACCCCACCCGGTCTCCAATAGAAGGTCAATAATCAGATACAACCCAAATAGTTTTTCATCAACATGTGCTTCAAATACGACTTTGCGGTCATGAAACTTACCCAAGTCCGGTGCCTTACCAAGTCCGGTGCCCATTGGTAGAGATCTTTCGAGCAGGATTTGAGGAAGTGTCTTCACACCATCGATGATTATTGAAAGTAAAAATAAATCATTCATACCTATAAATCCAACCGATCCAACCAAAAAGAAGTGTCTTCACACCATCAATGCCTTTTAAACCCAAAGCTTAATAACTCATTATAAAACTAGCATTGGCCCATAAGCCCATAATCCAAATACATGCTTTAACAACCATCAAAATTAATACTTATTCGGTACTTTATTTTGAAATGACCAAAAAGCTCACAGTTGACAAATTGCCCAACCCATCTACCATGCAACAATCTAACCCGTACATTTGCCTATTCACATTAGGAACATTAGGATGGAGGACACAAACATCATCCCGATCCAAAACTTCTTCGGGCCATTAGAATGTTTCAACAGTGGGTGTCTAATCCCTGCTACATCTTCTTGAATGGCCCACTTGAGTTTTGAATCTGCTTTTTCTTTTTATCCCATGTCCTAAAACGTGTGGCCCAAAATGATGGACATTGTGGATGTCATGGAAATATCGCAATGGGTGATGCCATCTCAATGGCCAACTATAAAATGGTGTCAAAGGTGAAAATAGTCTATTTATATATAATTTAAAATAATAATAATAAATAAATAAATAACATTTATGGATAAAATTATCTTTTTATCTACTAACATCGTAAACAAAGGTGCTGATTTTTCGGCCACATGCCAAAATTAAACTGTTACTCCAAATAAATTTTAAAGCTGTCAGTTTTTAAACATCAACTAAAAAATAGGCATTTGTATGAAGAAGAAAAAAATCCCTTAATAAAAACATTCCATTGTTGTTTTCATGATTCCAGAAAGAAAGACGAGCTTGCAGACCTCAAAGGACAGCTGTCAATGGGCCAGCTTGGAATGGCTCTAGCCAACCTGTTACATTATAGGTTTGAAATTTAGCCCTGGCGCTGCCCAACAGGCCCAAAAGATAAGACAGAGCAGAGCCCATGGAGTGTCCAAACACATGCCTTGTTCTGTTCTTGGTAGGCCTGGTAATGGGCCCAAGGTCGGTTCAGGACAAGATTTTGAATTTGTCAGGCCGGGCACATAGAAAATATGATTTTACCAGGCTCATTGACAGCCCTAATTCTAGGCCTGATAATATCCCATTTTAGCCATGGTGGGGCGTGTTATCATCTTGGTGGGGCCAAAAATCGGGCACGAGCTCAGCTCACGGGCCTGAAAATGGAAAACCAAGCTCATTACATGGTTGGATCAGCCGAGCGACAAACAGGCTCCCAACTTCATGAATGGCCGGTATGGACAGACCAGGTCTAGTTTGGGTTCTGGCTTAACCCCATCCGAACCCAATAAGAAAATCAGATTCGGGTGTAGTCTGGTTCGGGTGCCCATGTTAGGTCTAGAACCGCATCCCCGTTCCCAATTTGGGTTGAGGATGTTTGACCGCACAGAATATCATGAAAATTACTGATAATTTGTTACAACCAAAAACACCTTAAGGCACTATGTAATGTTAATATGGAAATGGAAATCTCCATGATTATAGATTGGAGGAATCCTTGATGGGGGAATGGAAAACTCGATTGTTGTGTGATGATCAAGGTCTAAAATCAGTGTATCGTTCACCACTGACATGGCCACCTATTATCGCATATTGTGATGGAACAGGGCTAATTTCAGACCAATACACCCATATAGTTCATGGACAAAACTAGAGCATATCAGGAGATGCATACCAATTTAAACTTTTAAAGTTATTATTTTCCAAGAAAATATGCTAACATGGATTTCATTTTTAAGAGTATTGTTTTAATAGCAAGTAGAAATCTTTGATCCTCTCACAATATTCACATCTTATCTCGTGCTCAAGCATCCAAACTATGGAAAAGGTTAATGATTGCTTGGTGAAATTCAATATTTTCTTTGCCATTTAAACAACACAAAAGGTCACATAAATGAAAAAAACCTCTTCCATTTGTTTGGATTTCCTTGATTTTACAAGTATCCAAATATATTAGGAGATTACACATGAACAAAAACAAAAGAAAGCTAGAAATCATACAACTGGGTATCAGTTCCCGCATGACTTCTGATCGGATATGAACCCGAAATCCAATATTAATCCATGGAACCAACCCTACAAGCAACTCGCCCAAGTCAGGGCTGAACCAGCCCGACTTGGCCGATCAGCGGTGACTTGGGAGATGACCTGCAATATCGAAACAGATTGTCGTACTTAATCGGAGATGACCTGAACGAGTCTCATGTGATTGACCTGATTTTTAAAATCATGGATTGGATTAGAGTACCCATTGACAAGCCCCATTTCAAAATTCAATTGTTACTGTCCAAAAAGAAATTAAGAAGAAAAAAAAATGTGAATTCGATGCGGCCAGCTGCACTCCCGCCAAAATCCAGGACATTTGGGCTCCGTGGAATATGCATCTCAACTGAGAAATCATGGTAGTACACTCATCAGGTGGGCCCCCAAGCATTCGTGATTCACAGATGTACACATTCAATAGCCCAGATCTCACACAAGTTTCACGAGTGCCAGAGTAGAACACTAATCCCAAGCCCTGACCATAATCATACCCAGTAGTAGCTCAATCATATCTACAATCTGCTTAGGTTCTAAGGTTACACAAGTGGGACCCATGATTCAGTTATCCAACTCTTGATACGATTGGCCCCGCCATGGATATTCCCATAGATTGGAAGATTCTAGCCATCCAATGCATACCTTCTCTATCAGCACTTTTTTATAATTTCTTAACCATTCATTTGCCGGTGATAAATAGCTAGGACTGGGATTTTATGATGCAGGGCCCACCATATTCATGGTGTGATCTTGAGCAAGCACTGTACAAATAATAGGAAAAACGATTGCACACATTGCGCTGCTGCCAGCTACCTACTAGGGTTGCCTTCTCCAATGACAGGAAAACAACTAAACATGCGTAAAATCCACACCGTCTATCAAGTAAACAACCCCTTGTTTGGCGTTGATCCCAAAAATCAAGTTGATTCAACACTCAGGTGAGCCACCTCAAAATACATATACCTAAAACCACTAAATTCACGTGGTATGGCCCACCTGAGTTTCAGAATGCGATGATTTTTGGGTGGTTCTTTCATTCTGATAAAGCATATCCGATGACTGGACTTGACGGCATATAAACACCACAGTGGGTGCAACACAACTAATGCGAGTGTTCCATCCCAACCGTTTCCTGTGGTGTGGCCTACCTGATTTTTTGGGTTATCATGATTTTTTGGTACAACGGTTAACATGAGGCAACATACCCGATGGACGGGGTGGATTTCATGAAAAATTCTAACCATGTGGCTCTCAATTTGTGAAAGTCACCCCAGTAGATTGCCTAGCATGAGGTGAGCTAGCTCAGATCACAACATTTCCGAGTAACAGAGAAGCATAGAAAAATAGCAAGAATTTTCCTTTGTTGCAGTGTGACAAATATTGAAATATCATGAGATTCTAACCATGATAAAATAGCAAGAATTTTAGCAAGAATTCTAACCACGTGGCTCTCAGTTTGGGTGAACGGCTTCGGCCGTGAGTTTGCTCCCCGTAGACACAAGTTTGATTCCGGTGTGTGTGTATTGTGAAATTTTGCAAAATCTCACCATATTATCTCAGTATCATGAGATTTTCAAAGCCTATGGGGTTTTCAATTTTTCACAAAATTATCTCAAAATGAATTTGAAAGTAAAAATAAATCATGCATACCTATAATTTCTAAATGTTAAAATCATTTATTAATTAATCTAAATCAAAGGAATATAAGGGAATAATGGTGAAAATATTAATTTACAAATTGTAAAATTTAAAGGTAGGAAACTAGGATGTCAAAAATCCACTTGTAGCAATTGGGAAGCTACCTTACATTAATTCAAGGACAACTGGAATTGGAATCCTGTCTTATGCAGTTAGACCATGGTTCCCGGATCCAGTCCTACCTTGTGTTTGTGTTGTATTGTGTTTGTGTTGTATTGATCATCACATGTACCATTATGATTACCTGATTTACAGTTGAGAAGTGATCCAGTGGGCTCAGTGTATGGAAACCTTTCAACGCACCTAGTTGTATTTGCACTAGTTGGCGTGGGCATCATCGTGTATCTGGACCATTCATTAGGTCCAGTCTACTCTTCATCTGTTGCTGTACAAAAATCACAGCAATCGGTTGGTTCTAAACGTCAGTGGTTAGACCCATCATTGAAGAAGGATCTTACCCATCCATTTTTTAATCCCATTGATTCTACGGTTCGATTCATCCAATTAGTATGATTTTTTCAAAGCAGCTTATGAATTGTGGAATAGATCTTATGGAGAGACGTGATAGATGATGTGCATGCCAACTAGTCCAAAATGCAACTGAGTGAATGAAAGGTTTTCATGGATTTGGTCCACTAGATTTGAAAGGCATGAAATGTTTTCGAGATTGGGCTCGTGAAGGGGCTGGCCCAATCAATGAAAGGCTTTTCCAGCCTATTCCAGTTAGAAGTAAATGCTGCCATGGATTGATGACCCGTCGGAGTCGGATGAAGACATGAACTGGTCCTGAGTTGAAAGTCTGTCTGACTGTCTAAGTGTTTTGTAAATATCTTTTATTTCATTCGCCATATATTTCTTCTCTAACGGTGAAGATTTCATGAACCTATGAAGGCTAGTACGGAGATGATATTGCCGACGAACGGGAACACCGATGAGAGCATATTTCCACCGTCGATGTACAATTACAGCAATCGGGCAAAGTACTGTGAAGACATGTTTGGCATAAAACCAAGGCCCATCTGGATCACCACAGAATTTGGTGGACATGTGAGTATCTCAAAATATTTTCTCTTACAAAAACTAGAAATGCTGTACGTTCAAGAATTTCCACATGGTCTATAATCAGTTGGCTCATGCTGGATTATTAACCCACAAGTTGGGAATGGGCCTATTGTTAGGCCCACAGAATAAAGGACAGACCTTATCATAGATTTAACAATGTCCTAAGCTAGGGATGTCGATGGGCTAGTTCCGGCCTATATATGAGTACTCATAGTCATCAATGGATACTGCGGTTGAAATGTCAATGCTTATACTCATGTTGAGCTAGAAATGACACCCATATTCATACCTTCTAAGCTTCTAAAGCTTTATGCCACGCGTCAAACCATCGATGCCCATTTATAATTTAGAAATTTAGAAAAACACAACCACATAAATAATAATAATCATGAACACAAAACATTAATGCATAAAGTGTTGTCTTTTTGTAAAAATAAATTTCAAAAATAAAAGTTATTTTTAGAAAGTAAATAAATATATTAATTATTTAAACTTTTTATAAATTGTGTGTATAGCCGGTTGATAAGAGAAGGGTCTTTTTACTTTTGCAACCAGGGTTCAAATCTCCTCGAGGACGGTTCACACCGTCCGCGTAGGCTGTAGGGCTGCTTGGGCATTTTATTAGGCACACTTCGCACGAGCAAAAAGAGCCTTAATCTTTTTGGCACAAGGTTCAATTTTTTTGGGCCATGGTGCAAGTAGAATTGAACTAGGGTACACCCTGAAGTTTTATTACCTTTGTGTTGATTGAGAGTAATTGTGGCATGATTGTATATGTGGCACCTATGCCACGTGTCACTCATATGGAAATAGTATTATATTGTTGGATGACTTTTGCTGTTTAAAAGAAACATAAATAACTTCCATAGGAAAAAGGGTCATGTCTTTTCATGGAAGAATGTTGTATGCAGCGAATAGGTGTGGATGTCTTGAAGAGGCACATTGGTATCTCTTCAGGAAGACTTCCATGACCATTCAATTGCTATAAATCCTGGATATGATAATCCAGAATTATTATTATTTTCTCTCTATTTTCAGATATATCATCCATTGTGAAGTTCTCTCGAATCTGTTCTCTTACTGTGTTTATTCAAAACTTTTTTTAAGGTATATCGGTTTCAAAACTAGAGATTTGTTCAATACTTAAATGTGCAAATTTTCATGTTGAAATTCGGATTGAGAGTTCATTGTATCCTGAAGACAATTTGTAGATTTTCTTCATTTGCACTTGTTGGAACTACCAGAAAAAGGGCAACAAATCTGTCTTGATAAATTGACTATTCAAGTCAAGCCTTAAACTCAATATATCCGATCGTTTCATTATCTTTTTCCTCTATCATCTTTGTGTTCTAGATTGTTACTTTTCTAACATTCAAGACAGATATTAACTCTAGTCACAATGAAGGCAATTAATTCCATTCAAGTTATGAACCAAGACTTTGTACAACTGGATCGTTTCGACGGTCAACTCTTCTCAAGATGGCAACAGAAGATGATTTTCTTTCTGTCAACTCTTAAGTTATCCTACATCTTAGATGATGATCTGCCTTCTCTGACCGAGCTAAAAGACGATGACTCAGAACAAGTGAACGCGCAATGAAAGAAAAGGAAGGAGGACGATTTTTTATGTAAAGGTCATATCTTAAACGCGCTCTCTAATTCCATATAAAACTCATACTGTAAAATATCCTCTGTTAAAGATCTGTGGACAAAATTAGATCCAAAATAAAAAACTAAAGAGATCAGTACTCAGAAATTTTTAATCGACAATTATGTCCACTTCAAGTTTAAAAATGAATAACCAATTCTCTCCCAAATAACCGAACTACAGAACTTGCTTGATGAATTAAAGATTGATGGTATAGATCTTTCTAAAGAATTCATAGTCGGTGTAGTAATTACAAAATTAACCTCATCATGGTTTGATTATAAAAAGAAACTGAAACGTGATGAGAGAAAGTACACTCTTGAAGGGCTGTAACGACATCTTCGTATAGAAGAAAAGTCTAAAAATAGAGATAAGAGATAAAATGTTTCGAAAAATCATTCCAAAGCAAATATAGTTAGAAGATGTCAAGCAAAAATTTTAGAACTCCAAATCTATTCCCTAAAAGAAAGATACAGAATTTAAGAAAAAGGGCAAGTGTCACTTTTGCAAAAAGCCAGGACACTACATAAAGGAATGTCGACACAAGAAGAAGCAATTGAAAGCTCAAGCTAACATGGCAGAAGACCAACTTATAGCAATGGTTACTGAAGTTAACATAATAATATCTTATGGTGGATGGTGGCTAGATATTGGTGCAATCATTCACATATCGAAAGACCGAAACATATTTAAGACTGTAAGACCCGACCCGAGATTTCTTGTGTATGCATGTGTGTGTAGGTATGCATTTCATTTCTCTTAGTCCGCGGTCTTACCGATCGAATCCCGGCAACCCACGACCCTTGAATAGTATTTGCGGTCATCCTTGAGTCCGGTCACATAGACCCAAATTGGATCGATCCGAGACCTATGCCATCTTGTTCACATCGTCGTTGCGGTTCCAACGACATATCTTGTGTGTCCATCCGATATATGGATCAAAAGTTATGAACATTACATAGTATGACCCTTAATCATGTGGCCCACTTTTGTGCAATGCATGTGGACTACCTCCTTAGCACAAGTCCCTATACACACTATATATACATCACACAAATTCTATGGCAAACACCGCCCACCTCAACACACACTACATATCCTACCTTAAGCCTAAACATTGTAAACTCCTCCCTATGTAATTATGACCTCTCTTACAAACTCATCATGACCCCTTTCTCTCTCTTTATCTTTCTCATTTCCCTCTATTTCCCTCCATTTGCTAGCAACCTCTCCCTATCCAAACGTCCATTTCTCCTTCTTTTCTCCAGCTCTCTAATCCCCAACATACTTCCAATCTCACCATTAAAAATAAATCTCCACTATTAAAACCTCTTCTTAGGCTCACGATCTCCTTAGTGTGGAAGTTTGAAGGCTTGCTTTGCATGTGGGTGAATATAAACTTCTGATTTCTTTCCTGACCTTTAATCTTCTCTTTTCTTCATAAATGAATCATATGGGACCCACCAATCCATGGCGGGGATCCCATTTGACCCCATGGATGTGGCCCTTTGGCCCATCCTACATGCATGTCATGATACATGATGGGGCCATTCTCCATGGACCTCATCATAATGTATTGTATTATCTACTTCATTCTAAGGGCATCTAGACCCTAGAAGTCATGTTGAGATGACACCTTAACCACCCATTTTAGTTATGAATCATGCATGCATTGGTTTATTGTTGCATGTACAATCTACATAGTTGTATGGATGAGATTGAATATTGGGAGGGCTCATTAGTGGCGGGACCCTACCTCCATGGACGGGTTATATTTCTTCTTCTCATTTCTCTTATTATTGTGGATGACGATGTGTGTGGCCCACTTAGTGGGCCTAGTACGTCCCAAAAATTCAGCAAGGGTGGGACGCCCCTACCATCTTATTCCATGGTTTTTGGACACCCTAAATTAATACATGCAAGTGTCCTGACCTTAGTTCATGATCTGGACATGTGTGAGGCCCACTAAGGAAGGCCACACACCCTTTTAATTGCTGAGATTATTGAGATATAGGCTGATATGTCCAGCCATGTATTGCTGTCCAAAAATCTAGACTGTTTACGTAGACTTTTTTAGCTGATGTTTGGCATGGACTTAGTTTATGATTCTATTATTTTTCTTGATGATTGTGAGGTGTAATATGAAGGTGTGGACCCCACATTGGAATGTGGTGGATCACACCTCAGATGACGCTTGAAATGGTACCCAAAAAGGGGGCCCAAAGAGGGGTGGGCGGTCCACCTTGCTGGACCATCCAACCCAAAAGAATGAGGGGAAAACCCAAATTTCAGCTTGTTTTTCTGAGTGGTGGGCCATTTTTGTGGGCCCCACCTTTCTGTATTTTATGGGAAAAACACTATTCATCCATCCCTCCCCTCTTAGATGAAGTTTGGGCCCGCCTTTTTGGATAAACATTGCATGGAAGCAACATTTTACTCTGGATAAATTATAATCCTGAATTTAATTAAAATATTTTTGAGTATCCAAAAATTCTGAAAATTTGCAGAGATGTGTCCCACCCATGGTAGGACCCACCTACCAGCCCATCAGGCTGGGACGCATAGGTCAAACAGATTTTTTGGATAAATTGTAATCCTGAATTAAAATAAAATACTTTTGATTGTCCAAAAATTACGAAATTTTGTGGAGGTGTGGCCCACCCATGGAAGGACCACCCTGTAAATTTTCAGGGACATCTGGCCTCTGTACTATCCGTGGTGAGGCCTGGAGTGGCCCACCAGGCTGAGATGCCCAGGTTAGGTCGTCCAGCCTTGGCTGGCCATCCTGGCCACTTTGTGGGCCCACCTTAATGTATTTTATATCCCACCATTCATCCATGTGGGGTCTATAGGGGGCGTGATTATTCTCTCCTTCAGTAGCATCTATTTGGGGCACTTTTGGGAGTTTTGGGCCCATTTACCCAGGCCCCTTGGGCTACCCACCATGGGACGCCCAGCCCATTGGGCTGCTACTGGACGTCCAGTCCAGTAGCGTGGCCCATCTTATTTATGTCTAATCTACTCCCTTCATCTGGTGGACCCCCTTATGACATGTATGGGTCACCAGGAACTAAAATAAATATATAAATTAATTATTTTTGAATTACCAGCAAGCCCAGATTGTGGGTGGGCTGGGATTTCAGCAATAGGCCCAAAGTTACTGCCCATAAATGAATGTTTTGGGGCAGCATGGTCCACCAAATTTGGGGACATTATTACACATATCTTACCCTATGTTTAATTAGATTTTGGGCTTAATTAGTGTATGCTTGAGGCCCACCCTAATTGGGTTTTTATTGGGACCATACTCCTAGCTAATTGTTGGACCATATAGCCTTAGTTGGGCTAGAACTTTTGATGGGCCCGTTGGACCCGTGGGGCCTACATTTATTATGCCATTGTGATGGGTTTTATAGGCCAAATATCCAAGTAGTTGGGCCCCTGCTTGCCCATTAAAATAAATCCATACTTGGGCCGAGATTTGAGGCCCGACTTACTTGTTTTAAATATAAAGATTTCCCATATGTTGGAATAATAGGCTGCCCATTAAGCCCACTACAATGAGTAGTCTTATGATCTTTATGGTTGGGCCCAAACCTTGCTTAGGGCCCACCATGCTGCCTAAGTATTAGGCTTAGTGTATGACCCACCAGGCCATGGATTGCTTAGACCTTGGGCTTTGCTGTATATGCGTGTAGATAGTGGGCTACCTTTTGGGACCCAGTTGAGGTTGGATGTCCTCCTTAGTGGTCATAAGGTAGGCCCATAGGGCCCTTATTGGTGGTTGAATGCCCACCTTGGACCTTATTAGGATCGTTTCCTCCTCAGGGCTTTATGACTCTCCTAGCTTGTAAGTTATCCCAAATAATTGAGCCCCCACTAGAGGACTTCTCTTCTCCTTTAAGTACTTGTCTATGTATCTAGTTCTTGTCCCTCCTTGAGAAGGAGGAATATATTTTACAAGTAATGTATTTATATCATTGTGACCCATATGCATCATCTGTGTGAATTGATTGCATTGTGTGGTGGTCATAGAGGGATGGAGTTTCTCTCATTATGCACATTGAGTGCCTGAAGCTAGTGCATGATTTGTATGTGTGACTCATGCATTAGCACTGCATTTCATGATGAAACCGCCCTTGCTTCATCAGGACCTTGCCTCTATAGGGATATTTGTGGATGGTCGTATGTGCGGACACCGAAAATGTATTTGAGCATATCGGGTGCATAGGATGCCTATGGGTGAAATTTTCAAAACTTCCATGGTACCAAGGATCTGCCTCAATGCCGTGACCGAGTGAAAACTATGAGCACACAAGATCCTTATACCATTAGGCCGCGACTCTCACTGTCATGTAGTCGGTTGATTGGGGGTGTGGCCTTACCTGCCTGGTGTGAGGAGGTACTGTTAGGCTAAGTCTGACCAGCTCGTAAATGGGTTCGCTGCCATCAAGCCTTGTTGGTTATTGGTTATCCACAGGCGAGTAGTGAGGTCTCTTACGCTCGTTTGACTATGCGGGTCTAGAGAGCGGCAATCATCCAGCAGTGTACTGGACCCCGGTGATTTCCTTATGATTGGAAATGTACTTGATATGTGGATTGGATATGAGCACTGACATTACTTCGCATTTGCATTCGCATCAGCTACTTAAGCCCCTTTTAGGCATCGCCTTGGTACGGCGCCCAATACTCATTGCATCGTATTCATGATAAGCCTTGGTAAGGCTAGTGATATTGTCATTGAGCATGTTTCCCTTCCTGTACCTCCTATTATTCTTCTACGCACTATTATCACATACTTTCACTACCCTCTAAGCTTCTATAAGCTTATGCACGATTGATACACGCAGGAGATACTAGGCAGGCATCATAGCGGCAGAGCTTGAATTAGAGTTAAGCTGAGGACCCCCAGTGTTGTAGATCTTCTTCCTACTTCTGTTGTTATCAGATGTATTCCATTTCTAATTTGTACTTGTAAAAGTTCAAATTCATAGTGGATTTTATGATGTGTGCCTTTGTTATTCTTAGATATACTTGCTATGACTTGGGTATGCTCGTATTGGAAATGGTTATACTGTTATGAAAATTTTCCTTGTAGGATCCCAGGATCGGAACCTGCCTCAGGAGCCGAGAATGGGGTACTATGGAGGCTGTTATGGTCAGAACCGGCTATCAAGTTCCTTATGAGTCCGCTTATAGAGTCTGGGACGTGACAAAGACTTATGAAGGTATCACAAATAGACAAGAAATAAAGATGGATAATAACGTTCGTGCGAATGTTGTTGGGAAAGGAACGGTGGAGCTTCAGTTTACATCAAGTAAAAGATTGCCACTAACAAATGTATTGCATGTACCTGGCATGTATAAAAATCTAGTGTCAGGCGATCTTCTCAATAAGAGAGGATTTAAAATAGTGTTTGAGTCTGATAAGTTAGTTATTATCAAGAATGGTATATTTGTAGGCAAAGGATATTCATGTAATGGTATGATTAAACTGAATAATAATATTAATAATGATGTTTTTGTTTATATAGTGGATTCTATATCTTTATGGCATGCTAAACTAGGTTATGTTAATTATCATTCAATGAAAAGAATGATGATCCTAAGACTTATACCAAAACATGAAATTCAACAAGAATGGAAATGTGATGTGTGTGCCCATTCTAAAATAACCAAAAAATCATTGCGAGTGGCATGAGAAAATCACAACCCTTGGAGTTAATTCATTCTGATATTTGTAATTTAAATAATACCTTAACTCGTGGAGGAAAAATCTATTTTATCACATTTATTGATGACTTCATTAGATTTTCCTACGTATACTTGAAAAAATTGAAAGATGAAGCCTTTGAAATGTTTAAGCTTTATAAGGCTGAAGTAGAAAATCAGTTGAATATAAAGATCAAAGTCCTCATAAGTGATAGAGGGGGTGAGTACTCTTCTATTAAATTTAACTACTTCTGTGAATCAAATAGTATAATCCATTAATTTACTATTCCTTACACATCTTAACAAAATGGCCTAGCAGAACACAAAAATAGGACATTAGTTGAGATGATCAACTAAATGATATTAAATTCTAGATTACCACAGAATTTGTGGGGGGAAGCATTATTAACAACAAACCATATTCTAAATGATATCCCACATAAAAAATTAAATGTATCCCCATATGAATTGTGGAAAAAGAAGAAACCAAGTCTTCATTACTACAAAGTATGGAGAAGTATAGCAGAAGTTAGGATAATTGATTCTAAAAAAGTAAAATTAGGTCCTATAGGAATCAGGTGTGCTTTTGTGGGTTATGGGATTAATAATCCCGTATATAGATGTGAGACCCGACCCTAGTTTTCATGTGTGCATGTATGTGTGTGAGTATGCATCTCATTCATTTTGGCCCTGTTGTAACACCCTATACTTTCCCGTACTCGAGTGTTACTATATGAACTAACTTAATAGGATGCGAACCTAGCTTTATGAACATTCACGTGCATCCTAGTTTGAACCTGACCGTCGAAGGTAATCCCTATCTACATATCAAACAACACAGTAGTCAAATAATATATATACTAAGTGTACTATTTACGTATTCATTATATTATAAATTTTACCCAAACATGGATTAAAAGGTTATGGATGTATTTTGATAATTTATATACAAAATAAATAATATATGAAAATGTATCGTAATAGAGTGACATGTATGTAATTAATGTATATGAAATATTGTGAAAGTAATGTTATATTAAATAAACATGAGGAATAATAATTCTACAATATACAATTGAACTATATATTAATAGATAGGTGATCAGTAACATGTATATAGTAGTATGTTAGTATTAAGATTATATTTTTTATATGTGTGTGTAAGGTTTAAAATCATTATAATTATAAGTAATATACCATAATAATAAAATCTATGTTAATATTAGTATTTGGGCTAACGATATATGATAAAAGAGTTGAAAGTGGCCCACTAGGGTCTTTTAACCGTTGACGTTAAAATTCAAAGCGATCCGACCATTAAAACGATGTAATCAACACCTAAAAAGGGCTAATTGATTAGTACGGCCCACCTGAGCATTGGATCTACCACATCTCCGGTTAAGATGGCCCAGTTGAGCCCTTGAATATTATGGATGGAGTGGATTCCACATAGCCCCACTGTGGACCCCACAATCCACCTCGAGTGTGCACGGTGCTTGTGCACCAGCGGTGCACCAGACTAAAGGAAGCCAGTCAAACGGGTCTGACCCGCAACTTCCTTAAAATGAGAAAGTTTCTCTCTCTTTTGTTGGTGCCAGCAGACGGACATGCGTCTGAAGTTTTGGATCATGGCCCACAAATGGGGACCCACCTTGATGATCCGGACCGTCCATCGTGCATGTAGCATGGGCCTGACAAAAACCATGTCACTCGTGCAAGCCCCTACTCAGGTGTGTTCACACAACAACCGGCACAAGTAGGACCCGAAAGCACATAACTTCCGAAAATGGAAACATTTCCCACCGCCTACTGTTGCAATCCGTGTGAGGATCTCTCCTCCAATCAGAGACCTCTATTTCGGACGGGTCCTGACCATCCATGCGCCACTCACGTGTTAGGGCCTTCTATGCAAAACCAACGCTCAAAACCGCCATGACACCAGCTGTTTTGAGAAAGCTGGGTGCTGGGATCAAATCCCAGCCTTTCATTCGCATATAAAGGACATTAGATCATTGGGGCTGCTATATAATGGGGGAGAATAGCTAGGTTTTCTCCTCTGGTTGCAGCTGCCATGAAATATCCGCTGTTTCCTTCCGCCAGCAAACCCACCAACCAAACCCTCTTAAAGCTTCGATAGAACCCATCCAAAAGCTTCTTAAGACCCTTACGAATCTTTTGAAAGGACCGGATTGGGGGAAGAAGCTGTCATTTACAATCCGCCATTAACAGCGGTCGTCTTCCCCAACGCGGTTAGCACATTTTGGTGCGACCGTTCGAGCTATCTTAGTCCAGATAAAGAGAGAAAGGAAAAACATGAAAGAAAAGAGAGAAGAAATAGATTAAAAAAAGAGCGAAATAAGAGAAGAAGGAGAGTCCCAGTTGCTGGCTGCCGCACTGCACTGACCTGACCGAGTTCGGTTCGAGTTGCTGTTCTTGCTGACCAGAGAAGGAGAGAGGAAGAGAGAGTGATAAGAAGAAGAAGATATGAAAGGAAGTGTGTGCATGTGCAACTCTGACTCTACCCAACTCATGGGTTGTTGTCGGGTTGACTCGTTGCCAAGGCTGTCGGGTCTAGAATCGAGTCCAGTTAGTTCAGGTTAGGCTTGGGCCTGGTTCAGTCCAGGTCACCCCAGGAAGGATTGCAAGGAGAAAAGAAAATTTGAGAAGGAGAGGAATAAGAGAGGAGAAAGAGGAAAAGAGAAAGAAGGGAGTTGAGCCCTGACTCACTACCGAGTTAACTCAGCTGAAACCGAGTCTGACTGGCTTGAGTTAAGCTTGGGACTGGTCTAGGTATGGCTGGATTCTAGCATAGAGAGAGGAAAAGTGAGAGAAAAGAAAGAGAAAGGAAGAAGAAGAAGTTGAAGAGAGAAAGATCGGGTTACATCGACTCACCGCTGAGTTGAGTCAGTGAGTCGACTCGGTCCAGACCCATGTTGGGCTGGTTTCAGTGCAATCTCGACCAATCATCAGGGTCTAGGTTGGGTTCTGGCTCCACAAGATATGTTGCATCATTATTTAGTGGCGAGTTGGCCTAATTAACTCAAATTTGGATGATTCGACTCACTACCGAGCGACTCGGTAATTTATGTTGAGTTTAGCATCATAAGGGTCTAGAGTTTGGGAATTTTAGTTGCTTGCTTGGGTTAAGTCGATTACATTTAAATCAGATATGAGTTGGGTTCTAGTTGTCGTAGGATTAGACTCTAATGACACATACATTTTCTACCAACATCAGTGTAGGCAAATTCAGCAAATTCAACACAAGGTGATGATTCTTCCCCTTGAGCTTTCCATCTTCTCATTAGCTTAAGTTATAGTTGTTTTTTAAATTCATAATTGATATCTCTCTTTATAATCACATGTGTTAGCTAGTGGAAATTGAATTGTTGTATTATATGCTTTATGATTATCCTGTATAATTGTTCATGCTTGTGGATTGCTTATAAAACTTAAACTGGTACATTAGTGGGAAATTCCCACATATGAATGTACACCCATACTTGGGATGTAACTTGACAAGTTGTCATCGTAATGGACCTTCGACTTGGTGGTTATTGAGTGGTGGTCTAGATGGACCATTGATGTGGCCTACCATCCAGGGTTGTTGTGCCCAATGGTTTTCAAGGATGGTCTTTATCGTATGGTTTTGATATCGGCCCTATGTGGCCTACTTTGATATCGCCCTATGTGGCTTTGTTCTAGTATTTCCCTATATGGGTTCGATGTTTTATTCTGTGCAACCATACGATGGTAAGCCCCATATATTGTAATATGATTGACCACTAGTCGATGGGGTTCCATTAAACATCCTAAGGTGGTAGTCTCATGGGCCGGAGATGGTGGCAATGGGACACTATGCCCAAGCCGTCGGCCTACGCTAGGCCATGTGCTCCCCGTAGTGACCTTTGAGCTTACCTAAATTGGCTAGTTGTAAATGGATTAATAATGACTTGGCTAATCATGCATACATGGCATATTTCGATGACTTGGATCACTCTACCCTGCGATTACGCTGAATGTTGCGCTTATGACCAGTCATTCGATGATGATATTGACTTGGATCACTCTACCCTGCGATTACGCTGAATGTTGCGCTTATGACCAGTCATTCGATGATGATATTGACTCGGATTATCATGCCCTGCGATTACGCTGAATGTTGCGCTGATGACCAGTCTTATCCCTGGGTGACGACCCCAATGTCCGTCCGGATGTTTTTCTTGGGACATTGCCCGTCTGGATATTTTACCCGGGGCACAGACCGTCTGGATGTTTTACCCGGGTCGATCATTACATTCATGTATCCATGCATCTAAAAAGACTACATTTACTTTATTTTGGTTGTCTGTATGTTTTATACTATTTCTTACCTAATGCGGTAGTGTGTAATCTTGGGGGAGAATTCACACTGAGTTGGCCACTCATCCATCAAATATAAAACCGTACAGGTAGTACAAGTGGCTTAAGTGATATGTATGTTCAGACTTCATAAGGAGCAGGGTACGATCATCAGGAATGCATGACTGTATGCTTGGAGGAGCTGTGTGATCTTGCGGCTTATATTTATATGCTTTCTATTATTTCTCATCTATTAGATCATGTAATTTTTGTATTTGTTAATTTTGGAGACATTGGTTTGTATAAGTCATTTTGGGCAGCACTTGTATATTCTAAATGAAATTTGAAATTTCTCTTTATGCTACTTCTCCACTCTACGCTCATCTGCTTACTCTGATAAAAGAAAAATATTATACCTGACCATCCTTTAAGGTTAACACTCGGGTTTTCGGGATACGGGTCATGTACTCGGGTCTTGAAAAGTCGGGGCATTACACCCGTGGTCCTACCGGTCAAATTTCGACGACCCTCGATCCTCGGATTGTGTTTACGGTCATCCTTGAGTCCAGCCACGTAGACTCGACTCGGATCGACCTTAGACCTATGCCATCTCGTTTGTATCGTCGCCGCGGTTCCAACGCCGCGTCTCATGCATGAATCTGACGTGTACATCATTGTATGCTTGGTTGACATTGTATGTGTGTGGTCATATTGTGTCATTGGGCATTACATATTACCTTCTCCGATGGACGTAGAATTCCTCTTGAGCACATTGGATACTTGGAATTGATGCATGGTTGATTATGTGATTCATGAATCTGGCATTGCATAACATATGAGCATTATCGCCCTTGCTTCATCAGGGCTGTACCCTCCACAGATACATCATGGATGGCCATGTTTGGACACCGAAAATGTTACTTAAGTATACTGGGTACATAGGATGCCTATGGGTGAAATTCTCAAACTTCCATGGTACCAAGAATCTGCTCTAACGCCGTGACCGGGTATAATATATGAGCGCACGAGGGCCTTACACCGTTAGTCAGTTGGATAGAGGTGTGGCCTTACTCGCCTGATGTAAGGAGGCATTGCTAGGCTGAGTCTAACCAGCTCGTGAATGGGTCTACTACCGTCAGGCCTTGCTGGTGATTGGCTGTCCACAGGCGGGTAGTGAGGTATCTTACGCTCGTTTAACTATACAGGGTCTGTAGAGCGACAGTCATCCAGCAGTGTAATGGACCCAGGTAATTTCCTTATGATGGAAATGTACTTGATATACGGATTGGATATGAGCATTGACATTACTTCGTATTACATTTGCATCGGCTGTGTAAGTCTCATATTGCATAGTATTCATGTTAAGCCTTAGCATAGCGCCCAGTACTCATTGCATTACAATATTCATTGCATTATATAGCCTTGGTATGACTTCCTGCATTATTATACTCTCTTAGTATAGCTTCTTGCGTTCATTATAGCCCTGGTAAGGCTGGTGGTGTTAGATATGATCATGTTTACTTCCTATATCCCCTATTATTCTTTTGTGCACTATTATCACACACCTTCACCACCCTCTAAGCTTCTATAAGCTTATGCACGATTGATGCGTGTAGGAGATCTTAGGCAGGTGTCGTATCAGCAAAGCATGGAGTAGAGTTGAGCTTGAGGACCCCAGTGTTGCAGACCTTCCTTTCCTTTTTCTATCATCTTATGTATGTCCTTTTGACCTTATGGATACTTGTAAAAGTTCAAATTCATAGTGAATTTTGTGATGTGTGCCTTTGTTATTCTCAGATATACTTGTTGTGATCTTAGGTATGCTTGTATTGGTAATGATTAAACTATCATGGAAATCCTCCTTGTAAGATCTCAGGATCGGAACTTGCTTCAGGAGCCGAGAATGGGGCACTACGGAGGCTGTTGCAGCCAGAACCGTTTACGGGTTCCTTATGAACCCGGTTACCGAGTCTGGGGCGTGACAGGAGTTGGTATTAGAGCATAGCAAGTAATTTTGGAATAACTTGGGATAGTAAAACATATCTGCTGCGAGCTTAGGACAAGTAGTATTCCGAGTGCGTTTCCCTTGTTCCGTTTGAGCTTTCAACGATTCTAATTCTTAGGTGTCCATCACCTTTGTTCTTTCTGTAGACTATGCCATCTAGTCGAGGTGCCCATGATTGTGACACCCGTGGCTGTGGTGCCCATGGACATAGTTCTCATTTCGCTCTAGCGATCCGAGTGACTTTTACTCCACCATCTGAGATTCATGTTTCCCCTCTGGAGCCTGCCATACCTATTCCTGAGGCTCCCGTTGTACTTGTGCCTCCGTCAGAGGCTAGTGCTACCCCCGCTTATTTGACGATTCCTGTAGGAGCTGAGCATCTCTTGCAGTTGATGCAGGTCGTCACTGATGTTCTTCAGACCCATCGACCCGTTCTTGAGGCGCCCGGACAGGCAGAGTAGGAGTGTGCAAGCCCCCTTTTGTGAGATTCAACTTCGCAGCGAGCCCCGATGACAGTGTATTTACTTCAGGGAGAAGGCCAAAAGAGGAAGGCGCATTCCAGTGGCTACTATCAACGTAAGTATTGTTGACGTATGAGACGCTTAGGGTTTTGACTGCCAGTGGCACAGCCAGTGCCATCTTTTACCTAGTTAGCTTCATCATCGGCGCAGCCAGCAGTCCCTTCTTCTAGACGATTCGTCGGAATTTGCTTCGATTGTGGGTAGACGGGACACCGTAGGTGCGAGTGTCCCCATCAGTAGGATGGACCTTCGCAGCTACCGCAGTAGCAGCAGAGACTGCAGATGCAGAGGAGACAGACACCTCCCCAACCACCTCAGGCTTGATTTTGCACAACTAGCAAGACCCTTAGTTATTAGGGGAGTCGTTATGGGTATTCTCCTTGTCTCCGTATGTAAGTCTTGTGTTTTGGTGCATCGCACCTTTTTGTATCCAGGGCTTTTGTTCACTCAAATTGCTATTAGAGTCTGTCGTAAGGGATTGTCAGTATCGGCATTTTTGGGAAGATCGTTGTGTTAGGTCGATGATATTATCGTGTTCCGTTTTGGTTGGTGAGATGTTCTTGCCCACTGAATAGTTTTGTATTGCCAATGTTGGGCTTGTTGGCTTGTTTTGTTGTCAAGGCAGTATTTTTTCCTAGTCGCTAGTTTTGTGGCCAAGTGTGACACATGTCAGCATGTCAAGGCCGATTACCAAAGACCCCCTAGTCCTTTGCAGCCATTGAGCGTTCCAGAGTGGAAGTGGGAGCACGTATCGATGGACTTCATTGCAGGCTTGCCGAGGACTCAGTGCGTTCACGATACCATCTGGGTTATCGTCGATCGTCTGACGAAGTCAGCTCATTTCATTCCAGTACGTGCTTCCTTATCTATGGACCGGCTTGTAAGGTGTTCATTGAGGAGATAGTGAGACTGCACGACATCCCAGTTTCGATCGTTTCAGACCGAGACTCCAAATTTATGTCTCAATTTTGGAGGAGTTTCCAGTAGGCGTTAGGGGTCACTTTGCATCTCAGCACCGCTTATCATCCACAGACGGATGGGCAGACTAAAAAGGTCAACCAGATCCTTGAGGATATGCTCAGAGCTTGTGTCATCGACTTTGTGGGCAGTTGGGATGATCATATGCACCTCGTCGAGTTCGTGTACAACAACAGCTATCAGGCGACTATCGGCATGGCTCCTTTTGAGGCACTTTATGGTAGACCGTGTAGATCTCCTAGCTATTGGACCGAGGTTGGAGAGCGTCATCTCTTAGGCCCCGAGCTTGTGCTCAGACGTCGGAGGCTATTGATGTTATCAGGCAGAGGATGCACACAACTCAGAGCCAGTAGAAGAGTTTCGCTGATCGGCGGTGTCAACCCCTCAAGTTCGCAGTCAGGGACATGGTATATCTCAAGGCCTTGCCTATGAAGGGCGTGGTTCACTTTGGTGTGATGGGCAAGCTCGCCCCGAGATTTATTGGACCTTTTGAGATTACTGAGCGACTGGGCCCTATGGCCTATAGGCTTGCCTTACCTCCTGAGTTGTCCGCGATACACGATGTATTCCATGTTTCTATATTACGAAAATGTGGGTCGGACACTATTCCTGTGATTGATTGGTAGCCACTTGAGGTCTGTGAGGATGCTTCCTACAATGAGCAACCGATTCGTATTCTTGGTCGGAAGGTGCAGGTCCTCAGGACCAAGGTCATTCCCTTAGTGAAGGTGCAATGGGGTCATCATTCAGAGGCTGACGCATCTTGGGAACGCGAGGTTGAGATTAGAGAGCGTTATCCCCATTTATTCGATGATTGATTGAATGTATTACTTGTATTGCTTTCTCTTGTGATTGATGATTGAGATATATATATATATATATATGATGTTTATGCATTTTGTTATTCCAATTTTTTCAATTTTGAGGATGAAATTTCTTTATTGGTGGGGAGGATTGTGTGCATGTGTGTGTGTGAGTATGCATCTCGTTCATTTTGGTCCCATGGTCCTACCGGTCAAATTCTGGCAACCCTTGATCCTCGGATTGTGTTTGCGATCATCCTTGAGTCCGGTCACGTAGACCCGACTCGGATCAGCCCTAGACCTATGCCATCTCGTTCATATCGTCGTCGTGGTTCCAACACCACATCTCATGCATGAATCCGACGTGTACATCACTGTATGCTTGGTTGACACTGTGTGTGTGGTCATATTGTGCCATTGGGCATTGCATGTTACCTGATCTCCAAGGGACATAAAATTTTCTCTTGAGCACATTGGATACTTGGAATTGATGCATGGTTGATTGTGTGATTCATGCATCTGGCGTTGCATAACATATGAGCATTATCGTCCTTGCTTCATCAGGGATGTAGCCTCCACAGATACATCGTGGATGGCCATGTTTAGACACCAAAAATGTTACTTGAGCATACCGGATGCATAGGATGCCCATAGGTGAAATTTTCAAAACTTCCATGGTACTAAGGATCTGCTCCAACGTCGTGACCGTGTGGAATATATGAGTGCATAAGGGCCTTATACTGTTAGGCTGCAACTCCCACTGTCATGTAGTCGGTTGGATAGGGGTGTGGCCTTACTCGCCAGATGTAGGGAGACATTGCTAGACTGAGTCTGACCAACTTGTGAATGGGTCCACTACCATCAGGCCTTGCTGGTGATTGGCTGTCCATGAGCGGGTAGTGAGGTCTCTTACGCTCCTTTAACTGTACGGAGTTTATAGAGTGGCAGTCATCTAGCAGTGTAATGGACCCCAGTGATTTCCTTATGATGGAAATGTACTTGATATGTGGATTGGATATGAGCACTGACATTACTTCGTATTGCATTTGCATCAGCCGTGTAAGTCTCATATTGCATAGTATTCATGTTAAGCCTTAGCATGGCGCCCAGTACTCATTGTATTACAATACTCATTGCATTATATAGCCTTGGTATGGCTTCCTGCATTATTGTACTGCCTTGGTATAGCTTCTTACGTTCATGACAGCCCTGGTAAGGCTGGTGGTGTTGGTTATGATCATGTTGCATTCCTGTATCCCCTATTATTCTTTTGTGCACTATTATCATACACCTTCACCCTCTAAGCTTCTATAAGCTTATGCACAACTGATGCGTGCAGGAGATCCTAGGCAGGCATCATAGCGGCAGAGCATGGAGTAGAGTTGAGCTTGAAGACTCTAGTGTTGCAGACCTTCCTTTCTTTTTTCTATCATCTTATGTATGTCCTTTTAGACCTTATGGATACTTGTAAAAGTTCAAATTCATAGTGGATTTTGTGATGTGTGCCTTTGTTATTCTCAAATATACTTTCTGTGATCTTAGGTATGCTATATTGGTAATGATTATACTGTCATGGAAATCCTTCTTGTAAGATCCCAGGATCGGAACCTGCTTTAGGAGCCGAGAATGGGGCACTACGGAGGTTGTTGCAGCCAGAACCGGCTATCGAGTTCCTTGTGAACTCGGTTACCAAGTCTGGGGCGTGACAATAGATTTTTGATTTTGGAACAACCTACTTTTGCTAACAAAAACATGATTATAGAGTTTAGGGATGGTATATTTTTTGAAAATACAATATACAAATATTATATAAATAATTATACAAAAACTAGGTTGATGAAAATATAGTAGAACCAGTGAATAAAGATCCCAACATCATTCCTGATCAATGTAACACTCATCCAGAAGGAAATGAACTAAGGAGATTGAAAATGGCAAGAAAAGAAACATCTTTTGGCTTAAATTTTTATATGTTCCTTATAAAAAGGGATAGAAATGAAATAAGAAAACAGATCACTCTACCACTAGGTATTGAAGGTGATCCTTCAATACTTAGTGAAGCTTTCTCATTTTCTGATGTACAGTTTTGGAGGGAAGCCATCGACGATGAAATGGATTCTTTAGTCTCAAATAACACTTGGTGTTTGGTCGATCTTCCACCAGGTTCAAAGCCTATAGGATGTAAGTAGATTTTTTAAAGAAAGTTCAATCCTGATAGAACCATAAATAAATTTAAAGCTCGATTGGTAGCCAAAGGATTTAGATAAAAAGAAGGTATTGATTTTTTCGATGCATATGCTCATGTTACTCGTATATCTACCATTAGGACTTTAATTGCTCTTATAGCAATTCACCACCTAGTAATCCATCAAATGGATGTCAAAACGGCATTCTTAAATGGTGATCTAGATGAGGAAGTCTATATGGAACAACCTGAAGGGTTTGTTCAACCTATGCAAGAGAAGAAAGTGTGTAAACTGGTCAAATCTCTCTATTTGCTCAAGCAAGCTCCTAAGTAATGGCATGAGAAATTTGACTAAGTAGTTCAATCTAATGGTTTTAGAGTAATAGATCTGTAAGCAGACTTTGTTGAGATGAAGTAGAATCGTTTTTGATAGATTTACCTATATGAGTAGAGAAGTGAGGCCGCTTTTGAAGAGATTGGGATCGTCTCTAGAATACTCATGAAATTAGGATATGCACAAGACCAAAAATGTGTGAACTTTTAAATTTCTAGTTATATATAAATAGATGTGTGTTATGTGTCTGGTGAATTATATGAGGTCCTTAGTTAAAGACTAATGGGTCACTAAGTACCTGACAAAACCTTGATACATATACACTAAAGTAAAGGTTCAAATCCATAAGATACATTTACTTATGCACCTATTTATACTGATATGCCATTTGTTCTAATATTTGGTTTTATTTTTGAAATTGTGGGGGATTGTTGTCTTTTTATTAAAAAAAATTTCAAAAATAAAAATTATTTTTAGAAAGTAAATAAATATATTAATTATTTAAACTTTCCATAAATAGTGTGTATAGCCAGTTGGTAAGAGAAGGGATTTTTACCTCTATAACCAGGGTTCAAATCTCCTCGAAGACGGTGTGAAGCACCGTCCGCGCACGTGCATGGCGTGGGTTGTAGGGCTGCTTGCGCACTTCTTAGCGCTTTAGTAGGTACACTTATCACTTCGCACGTACACATCGTCGTAAGGAACAAAAATAACTTTCATAGGACAAAGGATCATGTCCTTTCATGAAAGAATGTTGTTTGTTGCGAGTGGGTGTGGATGTCTTGAAGAGGCACATTGGTATCTCTTCAGGAAGAATTCCATGACCATTCAATTGCTATAAATCCTGGATACGATCATCCAAAATTATTATTACATTCTCTCCATTTTCAAATATACCATCCATTGTGAAGTTCTCTTGAATCTAATCTCTTGCTGTGTTTATTCAAGACCTTTTTTAAGGCATCTTGGTGTTAAAACTATATATTTGTTCAACACTTAAATGTGTAAATTTTTGTGTTGAAATTCTGATTGAGAGTTCATTGTATCCTGAAGACAATTTGCAAATTTCCTTCGGTTGCACTTGCTGGAACTACCAGAAAAAGGGCAGCAAATCTGTCTTGAGAAATTGACTATTCAAGTCAAGCCTTGAACTCGATAGATCTGATCGTTTCATTATCTTTTTCCTCTATCTTCTTTGTGTTCTAGATTGTTACTTTTCTAACATAAGGATATTCTATATATATATATATATGGTTGGCGTGTGGGGCCACTATAGTATTTATACACCACATTACCCCTTCATTAAGATTATCCCATCATGAAAATGCTGGAAGATATCCAAAAATTATGTTGATCCAACTATTAAATGGTGTACACCATAGAAAACCAAGAAGCAACACCTAAAAACTTTACATTCACATAGCATACCATTTTCATGGTTGGATCCTCTTGATTTTCAGCACATCCTACTTTAAAGGTGGGACAATCTTGCGAAATAGACAAGATGTCATACTAACACCATGGTGGCCTCTCTACTTGGACATGCACTAGTATGTGAGCATTATTCATATATAAATACACACACACACACACACACACACACACACACACACACACACACACACAACCTGATGCAACACCCCATGAAACTTTAGGGCCTAACTTTTGCCTTGATCCAAAACTTTGGTGAGCCATGACGAAAGAGAGGCAAATAATGGAGGAAAATATTTCCTTTTGCCATGGCCCACAGAGTTTTAGATCAGGGTAATAGTTGGGCCCTAGGGGTTTCATGGGGTACTATATTAAGTGAACAATTCAGATTTTGGGTTCATATCACCTAAAATAAGTTCTCACAAAGCACAACTAAGCATCTCTCTCTCTCTCTCTCTCTCTCTCTCTCTCTCTCTCTCTATACATATATATATATATATCTATATATATATATAAATTTTCTTCCAAAAATATAAAATATAGCATGATAATAAGTTATTTTGAATTTAGAAAAATAATAATAATACAACATTTTCTCATGACCCATTATGTGATTAAAAGGTAAAAACTATTGTAATGAAATTGCATACTTGATCTCAAGTAATAAAAATATAAATTATCCATGTTATATTGCAATGAAATTTCATTTGGTTTTATTACTTGATGCACAGGTAATAAAAATATAAACCGTAAAAAATTTGGGCCTCAAATTAGATGCAAAGTGAATGAAAATTTAGCAAAAAATTAGCATGTTTGATTATTTGTCGGCATCCCCTCTCGATTATAGTCTATGCTGTAGTCGACTTAAGCCATGGATTGGCCTGATTTTTAGGCTCATTACCCACCATGGGTGTACATCTAATTGAAGGGGTTAGAGGTGGGCACCAGACGACTCGATCCGGCTAACTCGACTCGTCCGACTCATCCTGAACCGAATGGGTGAGTCAGTCCAAACCGAGTAGGCTTCGCCCAATCTAAACTCAAACTGAGTCGAGTTCGAGTTACCTAGTAACTCGACTTGACTCGACCCGAAACTCGATCTGGTTAGACCTGACTCGATCCAAAACCCAACTCTCTAACCCTGCTCGGCACCATACCTAAACCTGATCCCAAAATCTCTCTCTCCCTCCCTCATCCTCCTCATCTTCTAAGCCTGACAACCACCCACCACCATCACCCTCCTCCTCTCTCTCCTCTCCAGACTCTCGGTCCCTCCCTCCCTCATCTCTCAATCCAACTCGACCTAACTCGGTACTTTGGACGAAATCGGATTGCGTAATGAGTTACTCAGTACCCTTTTATCGTGCTGAGTAAACTCAGTTGGGGCTACTGTAACACCTGGTCCATTCGGTACTATTTTCCATGTTTATGATGATTGAAGCCCTTAGCTAGACATGGATTGATCATTCATAGTACACACCCAACTGACCGGAACCCCAAGACCTCGAAACTTATCTCATATCGACCGCCCCATCGCCGCGATCGTGGAGGTACCACCCGTGCATCGGTATGATACTCCGTTAGTGAGATACACCGTGAAGAATAATAAATATATCATGTGCGCATGGCACCATGTATTTTATTCCACACATGTGCACAACACATGTCATGCACACATGTACATGCTACACATGGGTGAGAGAATCTCTACCCATGTGTGTGATGTCACATACCCATACCTCTTCTCTCTCATGTGCATGAAAAGTCAACCTTTCTCCATGTCATATACTATGCATGACATCACCACACCATGCCATCCCATGCTCCTTTAATCCATCATTAATTACAAAGCATGAATTAAGTACCATAATCCTAGCCTAAGATAATATTAATCACATTAGCTTAGCTTAACCAAAAATTTTATCCATTTCTTTATAAATACCCCTCCACCCTTTAGCATTTCACCATTTTTCCATGAGAGAGAGAGATGAGTGATCTTGGTGGGCCATCAACTCCATCAATCCCATACCTTCCATCCATCTCAACCATTAATTTTATCCCTTCCATCCATCTCAACCATCCATCTAATTCATCAAGGTGAGTACACCCACTCCACTCTTAGTTTGTTTGTTTTTTTTTAATTATTTGTATGATTATTAGTGGAAATGATTTGAGAATAATGATGTGATCAATGGTGTGGATACATAAGAGAGTACATGTAAATAATAATAATTAATACTTGAGATGATATGATGATAAGGATGTAATTAATAGTATGGATGCATGGAAAAAAATAAAAATAAAACTAATAAAAATAATAATTTATTATAGGCTTTATGTGGGACCCATTGATAGTGGGCCCTACCAGAATTTTGTAGCCATCCAAACTGTTCAAGTATGGCAATTTGGTTAGCCACAGGCTCACACATGCACACGTGCATACACACCAAAGAAAAAAAAAGGCAGGCGTTTGGAGGCCTGCCGCCGTTTGAAAGAAAAAGAAGGGTAGAGGTGTGGGTCCACAATGAGCCCCACCCATGATGTATGTATTAAATCCACGCCGTCCATTCAATTTTTCAGATCATTTTACGCGTTAAGCCAAAAAATAAAGTCAATCCATTTGTTTGGTAGGCCACACCATCAAAAATCATGTGAAGATATACTAAAACATATAAAAGTACTTGCTGGGGCCCAATTGAAATTTTTATGCATTTGAAACTTGGATTGGACGCTCCACCATGTGGGACACACACAACAGATGGACTAGATCGTCCTGTTGTGGGCCCCATATATGAGAAACAAAAAAAAAAAACACAAAAAAAAAAAAACAAAACAACGTTGTCGCTGCAGCATGCAACGTCTCTTTTGACGTTGGAAAGAGGTGGCCCCACCACAGGCCTTAGCTTGATGTATGTCGAACATCAGCACCATGAATTTGATGGGTCCCCTCTTAAAAATGGGTCACGCCAAAAATTAACCGTACAAAGAACCTAGGTGGCCCACACCATCTAAAATAATGTGCAGACATGGCTAAAACATATAAAAGCACTTGCTGGGCCCCATCTAGAATTTGGATGCATCTGAAACTTGGACCGTCCCCTCCATCAAGTGGGACACAAACAATAGATGGACTGGATCATCCTTTTGTGGGCCCCATATATGAAAAATAAAAAATAAAAATAAAAAAATAAAAATAAAACACAACAGCGGTGACGCTGTTGCTACCAGCGTCTCCACTGACGCTGGAAGGAGGTGGGCCCCACTATAGGCCCCACCTTAATGTATGTCGAGCATCAGCACCCTGCATTTGATGGGTCCTATTTAAAAATAGGTCACCCCCAAATTTCAGCTGTACACAGAACTCAGGCGGCCCACACCATAAATATAAATATATATATATATATATATATATATATATATAATAATTACAAAAAAAAAAAGATTTGGATCAATCTGATCATGAGGTATGTGTTATATCCAAACCGTCCATCCATTTGGCAAGTTTGTCTTAAGGCTTGAGGAAAAAAATAATAATAATAAGATAGATCTAACTATCAAGTGGGCCACACTACAAAAGTGGCGGGGGTTGAACGTAAACCATTGGAACCCTTTTTGGGTCAAAAATTTTGGAGCAGTATGAAATTTGTTTTTCCCCTTAATTCAGGTCTTTGTGACCTTATGAACAGATTGGATGGAAAATAAACAGTATGGTGGGCCCTGTAAATTGTTTAACGGTGAAATCATTATCTCCACTACTGTTTGTGGTGAGGTCCAGATAATTCTTCGGATGTGATTCATTTTTTGATGGTGCTATAAAATGATCTCAAAAAAAAAAAGAAATAAAAAAAAAAATAAAAAAAAAAATAGATGAACTGTGTATATGCAATAAATACATCTCTCTGCACCCATGTAACTTTGATCTCCTTAACTATCTATACAACTCGAAGCTCGAGTATGTAAATCACCTGTTAGGTCCACCTGAAATTTGGATGTATCTGAAACTTGGTCTGACCACTCAACCAAGTGGGACACACATAAGGGATGGGCTAGATTTATGAACCACACCTCTATGGGCCCAACAAATAATTATGAATATTTAAGGGAGGGTAACCCTCTCAACTTGTGTATGGTATGACCCACTTTGATGTAGGTGTTATGCCACTTAATCCACCATTGTTATGACATGATTTATATTTAAGATCCTCATCGTTTATCTATTTTATCAACTTTTTTGATGATATGTTACCAAGACTTAGGCCCATCCAATGATTAGATAGTCGTACGTTCTGAAATAATGCAAATTAAACTCTCATCATTGAAAATTCATTATGGGCCATCCTGACGATGTATTAGATATCGACCCATATACCAGGTTTCCTTTAGGCCATTATCCCACAGAACAGTCAATCCAACCTGAATTGGACCATACAATACAAGGCTATAAGGATAAGTACTTAACTATTGAATCCAACTTAAGGCCACCATGGTATATCTATTTAATCCATGCAGACCATCCACTTCCTCATATCATATTAGGACTTTGACTAAAATAATCAAAGCAGACCTAAGTCGTAGGTGGGTCACACACAACTCAACCTCATGGGAAATCCCCATGGACTCTACTGCATAGGACCCATTATGAATTCCATTGATATGTGAGCCTAAGAATGTTAAGGCCCATTTTGAGTGAACGCCATGTGGGCCCATCAGTGATAGCCTTGTTTGGGCTAACCATTGGGCCTCTTCGATAAGAGTTTGTAATTTCCATGTGTGGAATGTATGATGAACTGGTATTGTAATTTTTGAAGTAATGATGATTAATCCTTTAAATGGGCTGATTGTGGACATCCCTTGATCACTTGGCACTTTGGTTAGAGTGCGGCCCCAAGTAATAAGATCATGATACTTGTGTTTAAACTCTTAAAAATATGTTTAATTATAACAAATATATAAACTCTAGTGGTGTGAGGGTGTGATATTACCTGTTTGGCCCATTGATCATGTGGGTATTTGATGTATGTATAGCCACCTAATCATAGGCAATGGTGGAGTACATGTAGTATACGTAGTCATCTAATTGTATGAATGTGAAATACGTACAAGGCCACCTAACCGTATGAAATCAAGTGGCATTGATGACCATTCAACAATGTAGGTTTGTACTTATCGACATAGATACCACCACTTGAATCACACATGACCAAGTTGTACACTAAACCGAATATGATTTAGGGTTATATTACCCAAGCTAATGCTATTAAGATCCTGGATTTTTATACAATGTGATCTTTAAACTATAAATGGTATGATGAAATGTGGCTCTCGGCCCTTAACCAGGTGACACCGAATATGAGTCATTATCTATGTGACGTGCGAAGTGGTTGTAGTATAGGACTTATCATAATTGGTGTAGCCATGTATTCGTGGCCTATGGGCAAGGCCCATTGAGATATATTTTCGGTCCATATGATGAAGCTCATTATGATGTATTTTCGGCCCATGTGATGCGGCCCATAGTGATGTGTATTAGGCTCAGGTATGTGGTCTACCTGTGAAATAGATTTGAGGCCACTTGCAATGTATTCAAGGCCCATGAGCGAAGCCCAATGTGATGTAATTGAGACTCATGGGCGTGGCTAATTGAGATATATTTTATGCCCATGGGTTGTGGCTCATTGTGATGTATTTGAGGCCCGTGTGTAGGGCTCACCTCTTGAGTATTTGAAGCCCATGGGTCGTACAGCCTGATGTGGTGTATTCATGGCCTATGAGTGAGGTCCAATGCGATGAATGTGCGGCCCTTGTGTGAGACCCGAAGCGATGTATTTGAGGATCGATGTGGTGTGATTTCACCATGATGTATGTATTGATATTTATGTGGGTCATTCCTTGGGGATAATGTTGGTTAAATGTCCACATTGTCGAAGCCGATTGTTGAGGCCGGTTATTGATACTGATTATGAGTATGTGACAGCACAACATTATCATACATGCCCATACGCATCATCTGCATGTTTGTTATGAGATGTGGTTGACCATTGCATATGTCGTTGGACAGATTGTTATGAGACTCCCTGATAGGTGGAGGTTATCTCACATGAGTGCACGGTATGCGTAGGATTGATGCATGACTGTATTGCATGACTCATGCATCTTGCATTGTGTGCCCTAGCGACATCAGGGTCGTAGCCTCCACTGGCATATCGTGGATGGCCAGATGGGACACCGAAAATATTTGGTTCTAACATACGGGCGCCATAGATGTCCTTGGGTGAAAATCCCTAAACCTTCGAGGCCAGGAGACGCCCCAACGTCGAGACCGAGTGGATACATGAGCGCCCAAGTGCCGAATACCAAGAGGCCGCGTCTCCCACTGTGTCGTGGTCGGTTGGGAGGGGGTGTGGCCTTACCCGCCCGAGGGCAGGGGGCATTACTAGGTTGAGTTTGACCAGCTCGTGAATGGGTCCGCTATCGACGTGCCGGATAGGTATTGGCAGACTATTGGCCAGGCGGATAGTGAGGTTTCTTACGCTCACTTGGACTGTGCGGCTAGGAGAGCGGCAGTGCCATTTGGAGTGTACTAAACCCCGGTGATGATCCCAGAGATAAACTGTACTGATATGTGGACTTATTGAGCAGGAGTTGCATACTCATTCATTCATTCATTCACTATTCACTCGGGCTGGTGGTGTGCAACTATTTGTTGTGTGTACCTTCGCAATGGCCAGGATTTCGGTTGGGGCGCGCGACTAACCTGAGATCAGGAGTTTACCACATTGAGTCTGACTATCCAAATTAGGTATGGGACTATTTTGGATAGAAGTCCCTTGTGATAGACCCCATAGTCTGCGATACTACGTACCACCATCCCGACTTCACTCCAGCATAGTCATTTCATTCGCACCACATATTGCATTGCATCCCCGACATCTGATATTTGGCTCTTTATAACTCCTCATTTACATGCTGATTTATATTGCGTACTCCGATATTGTATGACTCATGGACTTGTCAGTATTTCCGATATTGTATAATTATGGCATGACAATATGATGATGATGATGTGATTACGGATGCATGTAATATGGTTATGACTGTGGTATGATTTCCTTGTAGCATATTTATCTTGCCTGCATGTAGGATACACTGCACACACGTGTGTACTCACTAGGCTTTTTGCCTAAGCCTCCTATTTTCTATTTTTTTTCAGGGTTGGAGTAGCTTGGAAGACTTAGCTTTCTCGATGCATTGCATCTATTCTTCGATTTGGGCAATGTTGACGTTACGTATCTTTTGTAAAGCATTATACTTATAACCATCGGGACTTATGATGGAGTGTATTGCTTGGTAGTTTGATCATGGATCTTCATGCTCAGGTATTACTATGTATCTAAAAAAATAAAAAAATAAAATTCAGTCAAAAATCTTCCTTGTGGTATGCCGAACTCGGGACTTGGTGTATGGAAGTCGAGTGCCGAATTCGGGGCATCACGGAAGCTGTCCGTCACCGGGTTTGGGGCGTGACAGACTCGGTATCGAGTCAGATTGAGTTCGGGTCAAGCTTATTTCAAAATTGGATCGAGTTGAGTCAGCCTTAACTCAGTCTAACTCGACTCGATGCCCAGCTCTAGAAGGGGTGGATGTCCAACGTAGATCATGGTGGGGACCATAGAGCTCAACCTCATGGGAAGCTTCTAATGAGTTTAATCTCTGTGCATTCATGGCAATTGAATTATCCTATGCTTTCAATTAATAGTATTAAATGGACAATTAAGATTGACTGAGAAATAAAGTAGGTTTAATTATTATTTTAAAACATTATTAGATATATCTCACTTTGATTTGATTATTCTAATCATGTGATTTATGAGTGGTAAATAACATAAGGTGCTTACAAAATATTAGAGTTAATTGACTCTTCTCTCACACCACCTTGATGTAATTCCAAGCCCACAACAAACCCAGATCAACCCTACGTAGTAGGAATTCAGATCTAATTCCATCATTAATTTGTGCACTTTGTGAAAGAACATTTAACAAAGATAAAACACTCAAAATAATTACAATGACCAAAACAATCAAGCAAGCAAACATAGAACACACAAATTTTATATGAAAAACCTTGCGAGAAAAAAACCATAAGATAAAACGACAGAGATCTCCATATAATCAAAACCTTAGAGTTTCACCACTCACTTTCTTCGATTATAGGATCAACTTGATCTCCCCTTTCAATGCATACCTAAGAAAACCCTAAACCCTTGAGAAAATTAATTCCTAAGCCCTTACAAGTGTAAAGAGCCCTCTCACCTTTCAAAACCCTTGCCCGTAGAGAAAAAACACTTGTAATTGGAGAGAAACCCTAATCTCAAAGAGAAAACCATCATTTCTTTCTCACCAAGCCCTAATCACAATTAAGCTTAAATACCCTGATTTATGTAAAACCGCATAACTAAGTCGGAGCTCGTCGGTAAGACCGACCACACCATTAGTCAGACCGAAAACTCACTATCAGTCAAACCGACACAACCCTTCTTTTCAACTAAGAAATCCATCTCACACGTTGTCAGTTGGACCGACAATGTCTTGATCTGTCTCTCAAAACATGCAGAATCAAAGGCATCCGCATAACAATCACAACCTTAACTTGTATTCTTTCAAGTCACCCTAAAGTTCTCTCATACTCACCTCCACCTTGAGCGTAAACTATTCCTGCATCCTCCACCTGGAATGTAGCTCTATCTGCACCCATGTACAAGAGTGCCCAATCTCATCAATGGCTAGTGAGAGTGATCAAGCCTAAACAATGCTTGAATTTCTTTATGGTCACTGGCTTCATCAACATATCCGCGACATTCTCATTCATATGAATCTTCTAAAATGAAAAACGTCTCCTAAAGTAACGAGTTCTTGTATCTTATACAACCTTATGTCGATGTGCTTGGTTCTTGCATGATAAACTTGATTCATTGCTAGATGGATAACTCTCTTATTATTGCAATGTAACCAAATCGCTTCCTGCTTCAACCTGAGTTCTCCAATCAGACCCTACAACCATAATGCCTCCTTTGATACCTCTGTTGATGTTATGTATTCCACCTCAGTAATAGACAATGCTATAGTAGACTATAGCATAAATCTCCAATATATCGGTCTGCCGACTAATATGAAAACATATCCCATAGTGGACCTCCTATTGTTCAGATCTCCTATATAATCCCATGTAGCCTACAACTCCACTGAAAACTTCATGTCCCCCGAACATGATCCTAGTGTTGATTATACCTCCTGAGATACCTAAGAATCCACTTAACAACATTCCAAAGCTTTTTACCTTGATTCCCCATATATCTGCTGACTACACTATCTACCTGTGAGATATCTGGCCTCGTGAAAACCATCACATACATGAGATTTTCCATTGCACTCCCTTATGACACCCGTGACATGCTGAAATTTCCTCTTATATGCTTAGACATAACATGTGTAACGCCCTGAAATTCGGGGGTCGAGCATAACTCAGCTCCCGAGTTCCAAAACATCACTTATGCAACATATTTAATGATGAATGCATGTTGACTATATTAGTGCATAAAACATGGAATAGATTAAGCCAAAACACAGATATGCTTCAGGGACAAGTGAATAAAGCAAGCGGAAGACTTATAGTAAAATGTGTACAAGTGTAAATCCCTGAATTACATATACAACCAGATCGTGTAAAAGTGTTCTTTAACAAAATTATAAGTATCAAATTACATCATTTCAGTCCCCAAAATATCCCAGGAACCCCGCGCATCAGACCGAGGCTCGCTAGAACCCGTCTGAAAACTGCATGTAGGAGAAAGCAGCCTCGTCGTCATCCAGCTCCCGCTCTGCCTCAGACGTCGCATCCACATCTGCAACATCAGGGCCTAAGACAGAGTCTGGTGGGTGTGTAACACCGCCCCAGAAACGTGGGAGTGAGTGATCAACTCAGTGGAACAATAAGGCACTGGTTAACATGTTATCAGTTCAATCAAACAGTAATGATAAAGCAGGATAAGTAATTAAATCCTAAGTACTCTTGTTAATGCAAGTATGAATGCAATATGATGCGTGCCCTCACACGTACATCCTCAGCATCTTCATCTTACATTACGCATGACATCGCCTCAAAGTGCGCCACATCTACAAAGCAAATGCAAATGCGGTGCATGGATATGATTACCAAGTTGTTATTAATCCATTTCACACAACAGGATTTGGGAAACTAAGATACCTTCCTCATGTCACTATCCAAACAATGATCCATACTAGGGTCGTCAATCCTAGACATCCCATACGATTTTATATTTGAGGTCGTAGCAAAGGGCTCGTCACCAATCAATGTAGGCCGACAGCACGAATATAGTGTCCCATACCACCATAATCGGCTCACGAGTTTAGTTGCTCATTGGTCACTACGGGGAGGCTCGTCACCCCAGCGTAGGCCGACAGCTCGACCACGGTGTCCCATACCACCATGTCCGGCTCATGAGTCTTAGCGGATCAGGTACCATGGTTATTAGGATTCCACTGGTAAGTTCGGTACCCTAGTTTCAAGCAGTAGCGTCCATACATGGTTAACATACATCGGACAATCGGGTTATTTGACGAACTCGACTAGCACAAGCGCACGTTGAATTGAACGACATAGAGTGCGCAAACACTCCGCGTGGCCAAACCACTGCCGACAACTCTAATACGGCTCGGGTTCGTCTAATACGTCTTACGTGGCGAAAGCAATCTCAACCACGATTCATAGGGTCAATTACCGATTTCCTGGACTAAGGCATAGTCCCAAACATCCTACACTACGACAGATATTCATATGGAATGTAAAGCGGTAATAGATCAACAGCTCAAATCATGGTACATACACATCTGAAGAATATCAACTTAACATAAATGTAAGCATAGGAGATGCTTGAATTTAAATAACTTGGAATGTAACTGCATAAAGGAAAACATGCGCATCAATAGGAGTATTGAGAATCACTTCTCAACGCTCGCAATAAGTGTAATAAGTTACACTTAGATCATTCATGCATTTCTACAAACACTTAGCATACAAGGAACAACATACATAGCGTATGTTGGAATACATGCACTTAGACAATTCCTTTTACCAAGGAGTTGTCATACATGCATCTAGCATACATACGTGACAAATAATCATGGCAAACACAAGTGCGTATTTTATACGTATACGGTACTTTATAAATACACTTAGAATACACAAATCTCAATATAGCACATGCATATCAGGAAAGCAATGTAAACATAACATTTGACATGTGAAATCTCATCCATAACAAGAATAAACCACTAACTGGGATTGAAAGCCTTGAAAACCATAACCTATACACTTAAAGTCCGCACCTTAAGCGAAGAAAGAACCGCCGAACTGATTTAGACGAGTTGTCTTCGTCAACGGCGCTAGAATACCCTAAAATAAGGATAGAAATGAGACACAACAACACCAAGTCTAATCTAAGCTCTAACACAGGTTAGGGTTAGGTTAACTTACCCTAAAAGAACTCAGAATCGTCAGAGGAATGATTCAAAGTAAAGGTTCAAAGGTGAAGAAGAACAAGGAAGAATCAAGATGATTCACCAACCAATCTCTCTCACTAACTCTCTCTTTTCCACTCTCTTTCCAAGCTAGGGTTAGAGAAAATTCGTATGGAAATGAGAGCTAGGGTTTAAGGTCTATATATAGGCCTTAAAATGATGGAAATAACCCCAGGGTCAAGGTATACTTAGGTTATAACCAAAACACGCCTTTCTCGATCCAACGAAGCACTTCTGGTGGGCCTATAACCACGAAAGGTCGGACTTAAGCTCATTGACCATGGATCTAGGTCAGGCTGAGCTTTCGTACCGACCGGCTCTTCAGATCAGCCGTGGCGGACCACACTCAATTCAACGGTCACAGAAACTCGATCAGGTCCACAAGCACTAGGATATGCCTGGGCCAATTATCCTGATCAGAGGGTGAAATTGGGTCAGAATCCAACGGTCAGAATGCTTAAAATCGTCGCGCAAGCGACACGACTCAGATTTCAATAAAGCTTAATAAATTCCAACCGTTCTCACACTCTTCACTCTGAGCTCAATCAAATCGACCCAGAACATCAGATCGACTTGATTTTCGAGGTGAAGATCAAACCCAACTCGGTGACCGCAACAGCCTAAGATCATCACTATCGGACTTTCGACGTGCGGTCTAGGTCCGATCCAGATCTTCCAAAAATTTCCCAGAACAACTGGATTTAGCGATGGATCCCAGATTTCAGATTAACGTAGCGCTCACTAATCTACACGTTTAGAGCCATGCAGATACAATTTAAAGTGATTGATGCGAATTTCACAAGCAATCGAGTAAAGCGCTAATTACCCCAAAACAACTACTTAAGGAAAGATAAGCACAAAAATTCCAAGGTCGTTACAACATGGCAGACAACTTAAAGTGACCTGCTACAAACATGTTAACTGGATTAACACTTTCCATATGGAACCTCTCTAGCACCTTCTAAACATAACTCTTCTGTGACTGCCACAACTTTTTAGACTCTCTATCTTTGTGAATCTTTATGCCTTAGATCTTCTTCATAGCGTGTAGATCCTTCATATCAAACTCATTGCTTAACAGAGACTTAAGCAAGAGTATCTCCTTCTTGTCCTTCACAATAATAATCATGTTTCTGAATACCCACTTACACCTTATAACCCTTGTATCATAAGAAAGTTTCACTAACCCTCATCTCTGATTCTCGTATAAAGATTCCATATCCTTTGCCATAACCGACATCTACTTATCGCCATCCTTTACATAGTCTCTTGAAAAGTGGAGGGATTCCTCGAACTCATATTGAATCGGGGCTCTAATGGTTTGTTTCTCTCTATTCCTGACTATACTCTCTTGGGTATCCTGCTGATTATTTTGGTTTGTATCTTACTCTTGCTGAATTTCACCTTCAGTAATCGACTCAATTAGCTATTATGATAACCATAAGTGCAGGGTTGGGATGTAGTAATAACTCAGTGAGAACGAAGTCATACCCAGGGGGACTTGCTATTGTGTAATTTTTAAAATACGTTAGAACTAAAATTAGAATCTAATCTAACTACAAAAATCTGGTTTAAAGAATAATTGTGAAAGAAACTATCAGAAATAGAATACTAGAATGTCAAGGATCCACTTATAGATTCCTTAATGTTAATTTACTTGATTCAATTGGATCACACAACAGGAATCGAAGTCCTATCCTATCTAGCCAAATAATGGAGTAGTTAAATCATCATTCATATATTCAAAACAAATTTCATGACCAGCATGGCCTCCTGATGAAGCCCCAACTAATTTATCATCCCCATCAACTAAATAACTTCCTTAAATGGCTCCATCATTGCCATATACTTAACTTCAATTATGGAAAGAGCCACCATAGACTGAAGCTTTGACATCCAACTAATCGCTCCACCCACTAGCATAAACGGGTACCCTAAAGTCGACTCTCTAAAATCCACATTGCTCACGTAATCAAAATCCACATATCCAGCTAACATAGCCCCTGATTTTTCAAAAGATAAGACATAGTTATTTGTACCTCGAACGTATCGAAGTAGCCATTTCACTACCTCCCAGTGTTGCTTTCTGCAATTAGACATGTATCTGCCAACAACATCAACCGCATGTGAAATATCCAGTCTAGTACAGACCATGGCATACATCAAACTACCCACTACATTCGAATAAGGCACACGAGACATTCTATTTTTCTTCATCAGTTTTAGGACATTGTTCATAAGAAAGCTTAAAATGAGTAGATGAGGAACGCTGACTGGCTTTGCCCTGTCCAACCCTTACTTCAGCAATACATTCTCAAGGTATTCTTTCTATGACAACTAAAGCTTGCTCATTTTCCTGTCTCTATGTATATCAATGCAGAGAACCCTCCATGCAGCCCCTAGATCTTTCATCTCAAATGTCCCTGATAACCGAGTCTTTAGTAAATCGATTTCAGACATGTTATGACTAACGATCAACATGTCATCAACATACAATACTAGGAAAGAATCAAACTTTTTATAGACACAATAATCATATTCACTCCTGGTAAACCCCTTACTCGCAATGAAAGAATTAAAGTTTTTATACCACTGTCTAAATGACTATTTTATGTTGTACAATGACCTCTTTAACCTGCAAACCTTGTTCTCTACCCCTTTTATTTCGAAGTCTTCTGGTTACTTCATATAGATATGCTCTTCCAATTCCCCATGCAAGAAGGAAATCTTCACATCCATTTATTCCAGCTCGAGATCGTATTGAGCAACTAATGGCAATACGAATCTAATAGATACTTGCTTCACAACCGACGTGAATATCTTAGTGAAGTCAATACATTCTTTCTGAGCATAACCCTTCACTACCAACCTTGCCTTGTTTCTATTATGTTTCTTCTTAAAGATCCACTTGCACCCGATCATTTTTCGGCCAACAGGAAGCTCCACCAGTTCCCACGCCTCGTTCTTATACAATGAGTTCATCTCATTATCCATCGCATCTTTCTACTTTTCGACATCTGGCTCATCAAGACCCTCTTGAAGAGTAGACAAATCCCCTTCATCCATAATCAGGGCATATGCAATATTACAGTCATCCCTGTATCTCACCGGTAACCTGTGATCCCTTAGTGGATTCCTTCTCACAGATGGTTGCTCCTGTTGGAGCATAAAAAATTAAAGAAAGAGAAATAATAGAAGAATGTTAATCAAGATAGAGGAAAGAGAAGGGAAAGAGATTTCTTGCCTGCGCAATGTACTTTTTGTGTGACCACATAAAATGTTATAATTCTGGGGAAATGCGGTTCACACGTGTGGTTGCTTATAATTACCCCCTCCCCTCCTCATTTGATTCATTCGCAAGTGCAGAGCTCCAGAGGATTAGAAGAAATTCGAGATTTCTCCAAGGCACTCTCTAGGTATTCCACAGGAGAAGAAGAAGAGGAAGAAAATTAATGTAACAGATCCGTTACACGGCGCACAATAGGTGTTTGTTACATTGTGCGCAACGCCCTTATCGCGAACACAGTGGATTTTGTTTATATTCATTGATGAATTCCTCGTAAATTTGGCAATCTTTTATAAAATTTGACTATCTTCTTCAAAATGAGCATCCGTAGTTGTATCTCAAGTACATCAGAAAAGGAATGAAAGATTTTTCAAATCCACACAATTCCTATGTCATTAAGACGGACATGTTCAAGGGTGAAATCCTGCCGAAATCATCATTCAAATTATTCTCATTTATGTTGCTATAATCATTACATATATACTTTGTATTGGAATCAAGGGATAAATGAAGATGTAAAAGAATTCCAGATCAATAAAATATCCAATGATTAAAGTTCTTTCATTTTTCTTTGTTATTATTGAACAAGATACCCCCAATCACAATACGTTCGTTTCTTATCGAAACAAAATGACGATTTTGCTGGGGAATTTATCTATATTCAATATTAACTTCAGAATTTTTGAAAGAACTTTTATCTTCAAATGGCACTGAAAAGGTGCCAAAATGGCGACTCTCAATGGGAACATCCTCCCCTTCATCTATGAAATAAAGTATATTTCACTAAGACCGCATCACTAATATATTGTTATATATTCTCTAGGAACTTCGATCCCTTCCAGTCACAATGGCTTTTTTCCTGAACAATACAATTTTCTACTTTACACCTACTAGATTTGTCATCGATTATGTCCACAACATGCAGACATCGTCTAAAATTTTAGGTGAGAAGATCCAACCAACTCCAACCAAGGACAACAAGTTACAGGTAATGACTGGGGTAGTTTTTATATCATTGATACTGCGAGATGATGAAGAAGAATGGACGGTCGTGCTGTCTATGAGAGCAAGAGCCCGATCCCCTCCGACTAAAATCCCGATCCCATTGCAAATAGTTAGAGGGCTGGTTACACGTAGTGCTGCAAAATAAAACTCTACATTAGCTCCGCCCCCATTGTATCCAAGACAAGCAAGAGTTACTTCCTTCACTTAGAAGGATTTTTCCGCCCTTCTAGTTACGGCTCCGCAATGGACTCAAAAAGAAGAGGGGAAGTCTCCCTTGACGAACAAGTCGTTGTCTCCAAGGTTTGAAAGTGTCATTGTTTGTCAATTAACGTAACAGTTGAGTCGTAGAGCCCAGTGAGCCCCACATGAAAGACTACAAGCTGAAGACTTAATAAAGTGGAAGTGTTCAAAGATCTTCAAAGGTAAACTAAACCTCACATCCCATGACCAAAACACCTCAGGTAATAATCCCCTTAAAAATGTTCTAATCTATCCTAAAATCAACTAGGAAAATATCTTTGGAAGATTAGAAAATAGAAAAACAAGTTGCAAGAACAAACAAAAAAATCACAAGTTTTATACAACTTTTGATTCATCGAGCAGCCTTCGATGACATTGAGAATGGAGTCATTTTTGTTTAGCAACCAAACTAAAAATCTGGATTAAATCTCGATTACATCGAACTTACATGTTTGATAACATCGAAAATGAGCACTCATATGTCCAACAAGCTCAGGTTGAAATTCACTTATAATGATCGATGACATCGAAATTCAAATTTCGATGACATTGAACCAATGCTTGACTTGTCCAGAGAGTTCTATTGAAATATCATGAACTCATTTAATGACATCAAATTCTCATCGATGAAATTGAAGGTATGTTCGAGTACATCGAAAATGGACCAGACTTGTCCAAAGTGTTTCATTGAAAATGAACTGAACTCTTCAATTTCATAGAATCACCTTCGATGACATCGAAATTCAAATTTCAATTACATCGAATCATATTCGATAAATCGAACAATTGAATGAAATTGTCCAGCAACCTCCAAGCAATTTTAGTAAAAATCCCAATGCCATCGAACTGTTACTCGATGACATCAAAGGTGACCTTCGATGATATTGAACACGGACAAAATTTGCCAATTTTTATACCATTGGGATTTTTCCTTTATAAACAGAGGCTTGGTTTCTTAGTTTGAATTCAGAAAAATAGTGAGATTTAAGAGAGTAATTGATACAAGAAAACACCCACCATCTTAAATCCCTTTTCTCGTGGGTGTTCATCCTTCAACCCTATCTTAAGGGCCTATTTGGCCAGCTGCATTAGGTGGGATTAAGGTGGATGGAACTGTAAAAGTTACAATAAATGCACATGTAAGGTATTGTACCTGGATTGGGTGTATCCCATGTTTTCTAATATTATATTTAGAATGTATACATTAAAAAGTAAATCCTAGGATTTACTTTCAAATTGCATTTGGATTGAACTTGGATGAAGCAAAAATCCATTATCCGACACAAGGCTCATTTTCCAAAGCATACAAAATTAATTTTAATCCCATGTCACACTCCTTCTAAACATTCCATTCAGAATTTCAAAATGGGATTAGTAATGCAATCCTATTTAATACAACTTAATACCACTGTCCAAACAGGCCCTAAATGTAATCATTGGAATATCAATAGACTGGATTGAAGAATGAACTCCACCATTGAAGGATCTTCTAACAACTCATTTATTGGAAAATCATTGAGCTAGAATCCTGTGAATGTTTGACATTTGGGAATATCATCCTCACTTAAAGACCCACATTTAATAGAGGGGATTCACTAAAGTACCTTGACTCAACAACCAGCAACTTGCATTGGGACCATCTACAGCCGTTGCAGATCAAGGGAGCTGAAGACTCTTCATCTGCAAAGGAGATTTGAAACAGCCTAGCTATACGTCCTAGAGGGGGGGGGGGGGGGGTGAATAGGACTATGCCAAATTATAATTATAACAACGGAATAAAATAAAGAGATAGCCAAATAAAATAAATCAATTCACAATGCTGAAATAAAATCAACCTCAATAAACAAGTATTGAGAGGTTGATACAAATTTAGTCTTAAGGACAACCTTACACCATAAAAACCAAGGGTTTATGGCAGGACAACCTTATTTCTAGAACGTGCTTTGTATCAAAAACTCAATCTGAAGAGAAATAAATAAATAGCAATGAATTGAAATAAATTGCAGGAATTTAAATCTAAATTATTACAACATTCTACACACTTGCTTGAAATGTAAATTTTACAACATTCACATCTACACATACATCCCACAAACTTGAATGATAAAAGATATAAAACTTAAGCAAGCATTCAAACCATAAGACAAAGAATTATAGTGGTTCGCCTATGTGTACACCAACTGTTTCACAATAGCCACACAGAATGCTACTCCACTCCTAATATCCTCACACAGGAGATATTAGCGTTCACTAACAAAATAGGTTTCACAGGTTCACCTAAAACCTTCACAATTGTGTCTTTTTAACTTGGGCTTACATTGTCACGCCCCAAACCCTGAAATCGGATTCACAGGAATCCCGATTGCCGAATCCGGTGCTGACAGCCTCCGTAATACCCCATTCTCGGCTCCTAGCGTTCATACGCCAGATTCCGATCCTGGGGTCCTACAAGGAGGGTTTTTTTTTTGTATATACATTTAACCCGTAATAAGCATAACCACAAGATTACCCAATTCACAAAGGCAACATCATCATCACATATCCACTAATATAATCATTTGGGTACAATGCTGAAAGGAAATACATAATTAAAACCAAGCTCCGGAAGACCGCCGCACGCTCCAAGCTCAACATTGCTGCAACCTAACATCGCCTGCACGCATCTATCGTGCATAAGCTTATAGAAAGCTTAGAGGGTGGTGTAAGTGCGTACAAGGTAAGTGTCAAGTATTCAACATAATGACATCATCATATAAGACCAGAAATACCGGTAATCCATAAATCATACAATATCGGAATAAGCAGAAATGTTGATAAGATCATGAATTATCAGAGTAAGAAGGAATATTGATAAGATCATACGATAACAGAGTAAGTGAAAATACGGACAAGTCCATTAGTCAATCAATGTCAGAATATGCAATATAGAACTACTATGCAAATGAGGAATCATAGATAGCTAAATATCAGATGCAGAGGATACAATACAATATACATTCCTAATGAGTAACACAAATAGCATCAGTCGAACCTAAACCATATAAATGCAGAGACACAATAGCCCAAAATGTCATATGCCACGAATGCTCTGCAATATGTAGTGCGAATGGAATGACCATACTGGAGTGTGAAGTCGGGATGATGGTACGTAGTATCGCAGGCTATGGGGTCCATCACAAGGGACTTCTATCCAAACCAGTCCCATACCTAAATTTGGATAGTTAGACTCAATGTGGTAAACTCCTGATCTCAGGTTAGTCGCGCGCCCCCACCGAAATCCTGGCCATTGTGAAAGCACTCGTAACAAATAGTTACGCACCACCAACCCGAGTGGATAGTGAATGAATGAATGCATGAATGAGTATGCAACTCCTACTCACTAAATCCACATATCAGTACAGTTCATCTCTAGGATCATCACCGGGGTTTAGTACACTACGCCAGCTTGCCGCCCCTATCCGAACACACAACCAAGTGAGCATAAGAAACCTCACTATCCGCCTTGTTAATAGTCTGCCAATACCTATCCGGCACGTCGATAGCGGACCTATTCACGAGCTGGTCAAACTCAGCCTAGTATTGCCCCCTACCATCGGGCGAGTAAGGCCACACCCCCTCCCAACCGACCACGACACAGTGGGAGACGCGACCTCCTGGTATTCGGCACTCTGGCGCTCATGTATCCACTCGGTCTCGATGTTGGGGCGTCTCCTGGCCACAGAGGTTTAGGGATTTTCACCCAGGGACATCTATGACGCCCGTATGCTAAAACCAAACATTTTCGGTGTCCTATTTGGTCATCCACGATATGCCTGTGGAGGCTACGGCCCTGATGTCGCTAGGGCATACAGTAATTATAATGCGAGATGCATGAATCATACAATCCAGTCATGCATCAGTCCTGCACATACCGCGTGCTCATGTGAGATAACCTCCACCTATCAGGGAGTCTCATAACAACATGCTCAATGACATATGCAATGATCAACCACCTCTCATAACAAGCATGCAGATGATGCGCATGGGCATGTATCATGATGCTATGCTAACACATACTCATAACCGGTATCCACAACCAGCATCGATAATCGACCTCGACCATGTGGACATTTAACCAACATTGCCCCCAAGGAATGGCCTACATAGAGTTAAACATATAATGGGCCCACGGCCTCACACAAGGGCCTAATATACAACACAATGGGTCTTACTCAAGGGCCACATATACACAATAGGTGAACCCTGCTCATGGGTCTAATACATATCACAATGGGCCTTGCCCATGGGCCATGAATACATCACAATGGGCCTTGCCCATGGGCCTCAAACACAAGACATGTGGGCCCTACACATGGGTCTTGAATACATCAAATGGACCATGCATCATAGGCTTAATACATATCACAATGGCCCTCAACTACGGGTCACATATACATCATGTAGGTCTCGACAATCGGCCTTGGCAATCGAATTCGATACTCAGAATCGGCCACGACAATCGGAACCGGCCAATACAATCGACCTCGACAAATCGACACCGATAATCTACATCGATAATTAGCACCGACAATCAACATCGATAATCAACACCGACGACCGGTCACATAGACAAGACTGGGTCCATAGATGAACATCTGATCAATCATAATATAAAGATCAGCCCTCGGCCATGGTCATATCAAATCTGGTAGCATGGAGCCATCCATCCATGGTAAATGGGGCCCACTTATTTGGGTTAACCCACTAAGAGAATGATGAGAATGGGCCTGATAAGGCCTAAGGAAGGGTAACAATGTGGACATCTAACCATCACTGCCCAGCAATGTGGACATTTAACCAACATTGCTCCCAAGGAGTGGTCCACATAGAGTCAAACATAAGGTGGGCCCAAATATCTAACAAGTGGGCCACAAACAGTCATCACAGGTGGGCCTTACACATACAGCACGTGGGCCTACACATCACGGTGGGTCGATACATTGGGCCTTACCATTGGGTCTAATATACACATCATGGTGGGTCGCATCATTGGGCCGCACCAATGGGCCTCATGCAATTCAAGTCGGCCTCAATAAATGGGTCGGAAACATATCACAATAGGTCACGACATACGGCCAGAAATACGTAGCAATGGGCCGCACTAATACATCAAGGTGGGCCTCTTTATATGGGCCGCACCAAAAATCATTTCAATAGTTGTAGGTATAATATGTGTATCACTACACCCATGGCCCACGTATGATGATTAGCACTGGTACAAACATATCCATGTAAATCGGCGCCAACCAAACATTGTCCAGCACTATCCCAACATTATGGACGGGGTGGATACAAAATACAAACATCTAGGCGGGCCGCACAAGTGGACGGTGTGGGTGAAGTACACACAGCATGGTGGACCTGTACAGTGTAGGCAGGCCCAGCACATGCAGCAAGCGGGCCCCACGCCATCAAGACGGGTAGACGGTGCGGGTATACAATGCATTTATCATGGCGGAATCACACATTGAAAAGGTCCTTATATACATCATATTGGGCCTCGACCCATGAGCCCCAAATACATCTAATGGGCCGCATCACAGGGACCTCATATATAACAAGGTGGGCCTTAACAATGGGCCATAAATATGGTAAGTGGGCCACACCACATGGCCACGTGTATATCAAATGAGCCACACTCAAAATAAATGGTGATAATGATTTCCACTACTAAAATTTCCAAGGCCCGCCATGACATTTATTTCTCATTCAATCTAATCATAAGATCTCAAAGATTTCAAAGATAGTCGTTCAATCCTCACCGTGCACTATGGTCTACCTGATAAATAAATCTGTCTTATTTTCGTCCCAAACCTAAAAATCATTTTCCAAAAATGGTTGGACGGTTAGATGAAACACATGCATCATGGTGGGTCCCATAGGGATGGAAGGTATAGATAAGTCACATATTCTGTGATGGAGGTCCACAATTGTGGACACAACACATACATAAATGGGTCTTAAGCAAGACCCACCAAAATGTTTACTTTCCACCCAACCTAGGGCCCAACATCGTCCATCCAAAAATGTTTTATTATTATTATTATTATATATTTTTTTAATCCAAATGGTCATAGGGTCACATGGGCCTAGGGCCCCGTAATATTTATTTGCATCCAACTTGTTGATAAGGTCATACGGACATGGGGCCCACTACGATTTATTTTTATTTTTTACTGATGATAGGGTCACAAGATCATGGGACCCACTGGAATATTTACTTGCATCCAATCGTTGATAAAGTCGCATGGGCCGGGGCCCACCGCAATGTTTACTTACCATACAACCAGTTTATAAGGTCACGTGGGCCTTTAGCCCCGTAATATTTATTTGTCCACCAAATTTTATTTTTGGTATGGTTATGTGGTCCTGGGTCCACCGTGATGTAGTTCACAAATCCAACCCACTCATTGTGTGTCCCACCAATTTAAGGGTCCAAACCGAGTTTCAGGTGGATCCAAGCTGCATGTGGACCCCAGCAGTTGATTCCATGTGGCTTGACATACCACCGCATGAAAGGTGATGGTGTGTGCCATACGAGAACTTTTTATGACTGATTTTTAGAACCAACGTATCAAAAAAGGGGACCTATTAAATGAATGGCATGGATGTAGAACATACATCATGGTAGGGTCCACCATTGGGGCCAATGGGACCCTCCCTACTTAACGTTGGACGTCCAGAGAGTCAATGTACATGCATGCATATTTATTTTTTTTTCTTTTTTTATACTAGGTGGGACCCACATTAATCAGATCCACTCCGTCCATTATAGGTGTCCCATATAATTAGGGGTCCAAACCAAGTTTCAATCACATCCAAAACTCAAGAAGGCCCCACCAGATGATTTTATATTTTTAGGCATGTTTTCACATGATTTTAGATGGTATGGCCCACCTGAGTTCCGTATACAGCTGATTTTTAATAGGGGTGTCACTGCCACAAAGGCCCACCCAATGCCGTGAGGCCCAGTCCGTTTGTACGCCCGCCAGCGCAGGACGCTGGTGCTGCGTCCTTGGGCGGTGTCAGCGGCGGCAGCAGCAGCTGCTGCCTAATTATTATTTTTTTAAAAAAAATAAGGAATTTTATAGATTTCTGGGGTAGGGCCCACTTTAGATCGATCCGACCCATCCATTGTATTCTACGGCCCATGATCGACCAAATGATACCAATATGCAATGTGTTTTTGGCGAATAGGAGGGTCAAAGTGAGTTTCAATGGTAATACCACTATTTCCTATGATATGGCCCGCTTGATTGTCAGATCAGCCTCATATTTTGGCTCAATGCCTAAAATGGGCTGAGAAGTGAAATGGGCGGCATGGATTTTATACATACATCAAGGTGGGGCCTGCATGAGCGGCCCACCTCAAAACACTATTCTTCTTCCTCTCTTTGCTTGTTAGTACACCACCATGTCAGTACACGCACACCACGTTAGCCACTCCCTGTCCAGCGTCCCCTGGACGTTGGACAGCATGAATATAACACAATCATCATGGTGGGTCCCACGTGTAGGTGGCCCACGTGTCACCAGGGTGCATGAACGTGGCCCACCATAATTAAATCAACTTGATATTTATGTGTTTCCACCACTATAAGATAGGGTCCACATGACTTGTACGGTTTGGATAAAACATACCTCAAGGTGGGGTTCATCCAAGTGGGCCACACATCACAAAAAAAATGAGAAGGAGAAAGAAATGAGCACCCACCTTTGATCTTCTATTCCTTCTTCTGCCTATGCAATCTAGAACCCCAGGGGAACAATTTCAACGGATGAGATGATGATCCAAGGGTTGGATTGAGTGGTAGGAAGGGGGCCACACTAGTTTCTCTCCCATGGAATGCCATGGACGGTTCCATGATTGGGAAAATGAGAGAGAGAATGAGAGAGAGAGAGGAGTGAGAAAGAGATGGGTGATGGGAGAGAGGGATGGTGCATGTTGACTTTTGGGTGAAAAAGAAATGGGTGTCATGCCTTGTTGGTGAAAAGGGAATGGCTAAGTAAGGTTGTGTACTTAGACTTGATTAATGATTGATGTGACATTTAGGCTAGAGATTCTCTTGGAAATTACGACGCGCGGTGTTTTCTCGAACCGAACGCGGGCCCATATTTCCTGGCCTGAGTATCGCCTCGGCGAGCGAGACACGGCATCAGAATCACAGCTACTGCGCGGTCGCAAGGGTATAGGTCTCGGGTCAAGCTGACTCTGGAATACGGGATACCACTCGAGGTCGCGCGCAACTGCCAATAAAAGATCGCGGGTCGCCGAAATTCTACCGGGAGGACCACGGAAGCCAACGGGACGGTACGGACTAGAATACGGGTCTTACATACATATTCCAAAACCCACACTTTCTGAATTTTCTGGCTCTCCTCAGATAACCACACAATAAGATTTTTCTGGTGAATCTCAAACAAAAACCAAAAGAATAGAAATTTTACATAAACGTAAAATACCTGAATTTCTCCTTTCGTAGTAGCCAGGAAGAACCAATCGGAGTAGAAGTTCGAATCAACGTTCAATGTCCAATACTCACTTAAAATGGTTCTAAGTTCTAATTGATTTTAAATTAAATCAAATTGGCTAGCTCTATTTGATTTTGATTCTAAGAAGAAGGAATTACAGAATTTTCTCTTTTCAAATCAAATTGGAATGTAAATCAAAATCAAATAAAAATAAGCTAACAAAAGGAAATATTAATTATGCACAAAGTAGCTTAAAATGAATACTAACTTATCTCAGAGTGGAGCCTTGAATTTCTTTGAATTGAGTTATGAAATTCTGAGATTCGTGCTCAATTTATAGAGGCAGAAATCACGTCCACGACTGGTCTTAGGGAAACTTCGACTGGTCGTAGCTTCAACGGCATTTTGAATTTTTAAGCTCGATATTTGAAAACCATTCTACGACTGATCGAAGTTCGAGTCGTGAACACACCTATGACCAGTCGAAGGACCTCCAAGACTGGTCGTGGGCTAGGACTGGTCGTGGAATTTCTTAGACTGGTCGAACCAGTGCTAGGACTAGTTGAACAAAGTCCAGGACTAGTCTTAGAATAGACCAAATTCATATATAAACATATAGTTTGAATTATGTATCCGAAATGACCTACCCTAGGGTCAATCTAAGGTCAATCATACCTGGGACATGAAGTATGGACATTGAAACTTGATTCTATCAAATGATTGTTGACCTTTGAACTTTACAAAGCTTGAGATCTCTACTTGATGTAGTTTGATCTTGAGATCTTTGAAAGCTTGACATCAAACTTCAACTTGAGTTGCTCTTGAGTCTTGAAATGTACTTGAGTCTTGTACTCTTTATTGATATAGCTCTGAACATTGATGTTTACAGTAAATGGCTTGACTTGGGTTGAAGTCGATCATTTAACTTGAAGCACTTGTGAAGTAGTGTCTGGAACATATATAACAACATATAAACACAAGACACAAATAGAGTTTTGGCACAACAAAATTTAACAACCAAGGGAGCATGAGACCATAGCACTTACAATCTCCCCCTTTGTCAAATTTGTGACAAAATACTCTCAAAGAGAATAAGCGATGCACAATATGTTCAATAAAGAATCATGCACCAGTTATCATAAACTAGCACACACATTTATTTAGAGGCAAGTCTCCTCTATACTCCTCTATACTTAGTACTCCCCCCTGAGCAGCACACAGATATTCAAAATAAAAAAATGCTACTTAATCCATAACCAATTAGCTTCAAAAAGTCTTCTCCCCCATTTGTTACAAAATAACAAAGGAAGAATACAAGGATAATAATGATAATTAGGAGAGCAAAGTAAGCAAGAGATGAAATAAAGTCCATACATCCAAATATCAAAGACCAGTCAGGTCCAAAGATAAATAAAAACAGTCATACAAACTGAGATAAAGCAAAATAGTATATGAGTTATTACGGACCAACAAATAAAAACACTCAGTCAGATCCTGAAGAAGGAGCAACATAGATGGATCAATTTTGTGCAAACCCTTAGTAATGTGCCACATATACTTGCGCATATAAGCAAATTGAGAAGTTTGGGTTACACGTATTTCAGCCACCTGTTCCTCAAGAGAACGCAATCTCTCATCAAAGCTAGACGGCATAAAGTCAAGATCATTTCCAGAATCAGATTCCATTTCATCAAATATATAATCCATATTAACATCATCTGGAGGAAGATTATCACTCTCTTCTTCATTCACACCTGCTGCTCCACCTTCTCTAACATCTACTTGATCCTCAGCCAATCGCAACTTCATTTTGTTTAAGTTGGATTTGTTGAAAATGAGGTGTTGGATAGGAGCCTCTCCAACAAGCATAGCGACTAGCATGTGAGTAGCTAATACAGTCATTAAGTAAGCAAAGGGAAGATCACTATGACCTGGATGGATACGGAATTGAATGATGGAATGACATATTAAAGAGGGCAGACAAACATTTGCACCAGTGATGATAGAATACAAGATACGAACCATGAATACAGTCAGTTCTGTTTTGTTACCAAAACGAGGATATAGATTAGAAGTAAAGATACGATGCAAAACTCTGTATCTGAGTAATAAATATTTGGTTGCGAGGGCATTCCCGTTCTGAGTCCATTGAGCATCCATGTTACAAAGTGCTCTAGTATAAATACATTTTTCAGATTCAGAAACTTTCTTAGCTAGAGTGCTAGGTGGAATACCATCATCCTTAACAGGTGTATCCATGAGGCCTGAAATTAAATGATGATCAATAGGAAAAGGCCCTTCTCTAGTAGCAATAGAGAAAGTTAATTGTTTAGTAGAAAATTCAGATATGCATGCAAACATGCTCTACACAATGGATTGGTATGCCGCCCCGCCCCAACGTAGGATGTTATCCCAACCTACAGATTGGAGAAGAGGAAGGTGACGGAAACGAGTGATGTGATCTAAATCAACGGCTTTTTCCACAATAACATTGCGTAGACGCAAATCACACACATAAGATGGATCATCTTCAGGAGACCGAAGATCATGTCTTGTAATAGGAGTTGATCTGGATGACAAGGGACCTCTAATATTTTTCTTTTTCCCTCTAGAGTCCATATTCTTGAATAAAAACAAGAAATCTCAAAGAAGTAGAGATAAGTTTTTCTAGATCAGTAAATGGAGAAGAAAACTCCAAAAAGCTCAAGGCAAACTTGAAATCAACTACTCCAATGAAGAAATTAAAGAAAATAAACTATGAATCTACGAGAAAGACAAGCAAAATGCTCTGACCTGGTTGAATCGAACATTAGGGTTTGACTAGTCGTAGCTCGACTTGTTGGAGAGAAAAGTGAAAATGAGGAAGAAGAGAGATTTTCCCAAATTAAAGAGGTCAGCGCGCTCCACGACCAGTCTTGAGAAATACATGACCAGTCGTACCACGACTGGTCGTGTATAACCACGACTGGTCAAGTACTGGCAAAAAATTGCATTATTCAGCGAATTTAAAATTTTAATCACAAAAATACATAAACATTTATACAATATGTTACAATTATGCAAGAATATTCAATATAAATTGCACATACCGAGGTTAAACTTTAATTTATTGAACCTGCTTTTGTTGAGCGGTTTAGTGAAAATGTCAGCAAGTTGAGTCTCGGTTAGAATGTATTCCACAGATATTATTTTTTCTTCTACTAAGTCATGAATGTAATGATACCTAATGTCAATGTGCTTGGTACGTGAATGTTGGATTGGATTTTTAGAAATATTTATTGCACTGGAATTATCGCAATATAAAACCATTGAGTCCTGTGCAATTCCATAATCGCTTAACATACGTTTCATCCAAACAAGCTGAGTACATGCATTTCCTGCTGCGATGTATTCAGCCTCAGCAATGGAAAGCGATATAGAACTTTTCTTCTTCCTAAACCAAGAAACCAAGCAATTTTCAATATAAAAACAACTACCACTGGTTGATTTTCTGTCATCTATATTACCAGCCCAATCAGCATCTAAGTACCCAGCTAACTGAACACTAGTATCATATGGATACCAAAGACCCAAATTAGCAGAACTTGCGACGTATCGCATAATTCGCTTAACAGCAGTTAAATGAGATTCTTTAGGATTAGACTGATATCTAGTGCAAATACCAACACTAAAAGCAATATCAAGTCTACTAGCAGTTAAATAAAGTAAACTGCCAATCATGCTATGATACAATTTAGGATCGACATCTTTACCTGTAGAGTCTTTTGAGAGTCTTAACGTTGTACTCATGGGAGTATCAAAATTCTTACCATTCTCAAATTCGAACCTTTTAATCAAGTTCAAAGCATACTTGGTTTGAGAAATAAAAATTCCATCAGGTTGTTGTTTTACTTGCAACCCTAGGAAATAATTTAATTCCCCAACCATACTCATCTCGAACTTAGATTTCATTAAATCTGCAAACTCAGTAGTCATGTTAGTACAAGTTGATCCATAAATAATATCATCAACATAGATCTGAACCATTAAAATATCATTATTGTGTTTCTTAACAAAAAGCGTCTTATCGACACTACCCATTTCAAAATTATGACTGAGTAAAAATTTAGTCAATTTCTCATACCATGCCCTGGGAGCTTGTTTTAGACCATAGAGAGCCTTTTTAAGACAGTATACATGATCAATTAACTTAGGGTCTTTAAACCTTGTAGGTTGTTCAAGATATACCTCTTCATGTAAATCGTCATTCAAAAAGGCACTCTTTACATCTATTTGATAAATCTTAAATTTTTTATAGCATGCAATGGATATAAAAAGTCTGATTGATTCAAGGTGAGCAATTGGGGCAAAGGTTTCATCGTAATCGATGCCTTCAATTTGAGTGTACCCTTGTACAACCAGTCTTGCCTTGTTTCGAATTATATTTCCAAGTTCATCAGACTTATTTTTGAAAATCCACTTTGTTCTGATAATGTGTTCAATCTTTAGGTCTAGGAATGAGATACCAGACGTCATTACGAACAAATTGATTAAGTTCTTCCTGCATGGCAACTATCCAATTTGCATCAGAAAGAGCTTCTTTTACGTTAGCTGGTTCAATTTGGGATGTAAAGCATATATAATTACATATGTCTTCTAATTGTCTACGAGTGTGCACACTAGTGAGAGGGTTTTCAAGAATCTGAGTAGTTAGATGATCTTTAACAGTCCTTAATTCAGAATTAACTTGATTTGATGAATTATCTGGTTTGTTAATTAAAAGAACTTCATCATTATCTAGACTAGGGGCAGGTGTATTCAATTGATCATCAATGACCACATTAATGGACTCTTGAATCACACCAGTCCTATTGTTCAATACACGATATGCACGACTATTTAAAGAGTATCCTAAAAAGATCCCTTCATCACTCTTAGTGTCAAACTTTTCTAAATTTTCACGGTCATGTAAAATATAGCACTTGCTGCCAAAAACTCGAAAGTATTTGATAGTAGGCTTCTTATCAAACCAAAGTTCGTAAGCCATTTTATTATTATATTTACAAGTATAAACCCGGTTAATAATATAGCAGGTGGTATTCATTGCTTTAGCTTAAAGATTTCTAGGGAACTTCATACTATTTAACATTACGTTTCTCATTTCTTGAAGCACACTATTTTTTCTTTCCACAATTCCATTTTGTTATGGTGTTTTAGGCACAACGAATTCATGTGATATTCCCTGATCACTACGGAATTTCTCAAAACTACTATTATCGAATTCAGATCCATGATCACTACGGATCTTACAGACATGAGAACCTTTTTCAATTTGGATTCGTTTAATGATCTTTTTCACTTCATCAACGGTTTCTGATTTGTCCCTTAAAATCATTACCCAAGTAAATATCGTATAATCATCTACGATAACCAAGATGTATTTTTTGCCACCTCGACTCTCCATTCTGGTTGGTCCTACAAGATCCATGTGGAGCAGCTCGAGTGATCTTGATGTGGCATTGGAGTTTACCTTTTTGTGAGAGCTCCTAGTTTGTTTACCATACTGGCATTCACCATATATTTTACCTACTTTTTGCAACTTTGGTAGACCTCTAATTAGTTCTCCTTTGCTCAATCTGTATAAATTCTAGTAGTGTACATGTTCAAGGCATTTATGCCATAAATCGATCTCCTCAGTATGGACCATGTAGCACGATTGATTAGATGAGCTACCATCGCTTATAACATAGCAGTTTTCAGAAGTTCTGCGACCAGTTATTATAACAGAACCCTTTTTGTTTATTATTTCACAACCTTGATTTGAAAATTTCACACTATGGTTGTTATCGCATATTTGAGATATGCTTAACAGGTTGTGTTTTAGCCCCTCAACATATCAAATGTCTTTAAATAAGGGGAGGTTATAGAGTTGGACCGTACCTTTGCCAATAATCTTATAATTGCTACCATCACCAAATGTGACTGACCCATCAGTCATATCTTTTAGATCGGTGAATAAAGCCTTGTCACCTGTCATATGCCTAGAGCATCCACTATCTAGGTACCACTTTGAATGGCTTGTTGCTTTGAAAGCAATGTGGGCAACCAAGCAAGCAACTTTAGGAACCCATTTCAGAACTATTTTGGGTTTAGGAGTATAGTTGGTCTTCTTCTGTCTGTTGTTGTAAGAATGACCTACTGAGTTAGATTTTAAAATCTCCTTGAGTAAATCAACTATCTTTTCAGCTAGTGGGTTTCGGTTCTGATTTTTAAAGTTGACATAGCTGCTTTTAGGTTTTTGAAAAGTTTTTGAATTTTTAGAAAAAGCCTTGATAAGTACTTTTTCCTTTTGAGTTTGAGGTCTCTCCTTTCACAAACTTAGGAGGAGTATCCATTTGTTTAGGAGGTATATTCTTATCATAGCCCAACCCAGATCGATCGCCACATTTCTTAATCCAGATAATAGTTTTTCTAACTTTGGATCACCTTGGGCATATCTCCATGTGTCCTTTAAACTCAAAAGAGAAGATACTTCATTTTTAAGTTTCTCATTTTCAGATTTCAGATTTTCAATCAGGGAGGTTATAAATTCTAAAATCGCATTTTGATTTTTCAAAACAATCTGTAATTTGGGATTTTTCTAAAACAAGTGATTCAAAACATTCTTTGAGTTAAAAAAAAACTTTTCTTTTTGAAGTTTAAGTTTGACAACAATTTTACAACTTTCCTTGTATAGGGCATTATAAGCATCTTGAAGATGTTCTTCAATTTCACATTCACTATTCAGATTTTCCTCACTAGTTGAATCATCATGATCTGAAAAAGTGAACTTGGTTAGAGTCATAAGGGCTTTAACTTCATTTCCAGACTCAGTTTTAGAATCTTCTGATTCAGAAGAAGCTTCAGGATCAGACGATTCATCCCAAGAAACTAACATACCCTTCTTTTTTGTTTTGTCCTTTTTAGGACATTTGTTTGTTAAGTGCCCGTACTCTTGGCAGTTGTAACATTGACTATCTTTCAAAGACTTTCAATTTTTAGATTTAGATTTAGATCTTTTCTTATCATTTGATTTTTAAAAATTTATCCTTTTCTTATTTTTGAAAATCTGGTAAAACTTTTTTGCTAAAAGAGCCATATCGTCTTCAGAATTTTCTAAATCCGAGTTTTCTTGAGAAATACCTTTAGAAGATTTAAGAGTGATGGATTTATTTTTAGGAGCTTTAAAGTTTAACTCATAGGTTTGTAAAGAACCAACTAGTTCTTCTACCCTCATATTATCCGTATCACAAAGTTCTTGGATCGCGGTTACTTTAGAGTTGAACCGTTCAGGAAGAGAGCATAGTATCTTTGCACACACTTTACTTTCTGGGATTTTATCACCAAGACCCCACATTGAGTTTACAATGTCATTTAATCTTGTGTAAAAGTCCATAAACATTTCATTTTCCTCCATATGAATTTCTTCAAATTTAGTTGTGAGGAGTTGGACTTTAGATTTTTTGACAATTGTAGTACCCTCGTGTGTCATTTCTAATATATCATAGGCTTGCTTTGCAGTATCACAGGATATGATTCTTTTGAACTCATCCGGTGATAGTGCGTAAGTGATTGCATTTAGTGCTTTTGCATTGGCACTACTCTCATTTTTCTGAAGGGTGGTCTAAGAGAAATAAAGAGTTACTCTCATTGATTTTGAACCATCGATTCCAGTCACTTCAGTGGTAGGAGAATTCCATTCAGTCACTGTGGCTTGCCACACACTCTCATCCATTGATTTGAAGAAGATCCTCATCCTGGCTTTCTAATAGGCATAGTTAGAGCCATCAAAGGGTGAAGGTTTAATGACTAATAGGCTATCAAAATTTGACATCTTTTATATAACTTAGATCGTTAGCTCAGGAAATAAATTCAAATAAAAAGCAATAAGAGCGAGCTATTAGGCTTTGATACCACTTGAAACGGCCTAGCTATACGTCCTAGAGGGGAGGGGGGTGAATAGGACTATGCTAAATTATAATTATAATAGCGGAATAAAATAAATAGTCAAATAAAATAAATCAATTCACAATGCTGAAATAAAATCAACCTCAATAAATAAGTATTGAGAGGTTGATACGAATTCAGTTCTAAGGACAACCTTACACCATAAAAACCAAGGGTTTATGGCAGGACAACCTTATTTCTAGAACGTCCTTTGTATCAAAAAGTCAATCTGAAGATAAATAAATAAATAGCAAGGAATTGAAATAAATTGCAGAAATTTAAATCTAAATTATTACAACATTCTACACACTTGCTTGAAATGTAAATTTTACAACATTCACATCCACACATACATTCCACAAACTTGAATGATAAAAGATATAAAACTTAAGCAAGCATTCAAACCACAAGACAAAGAATTATAGTGGTTCGCCTATGTATACATCAACTGTTTCACAACAGCCACACAGAATGCTACTCCACTCCTAATATCCTCACACAGGGGATATTAGCGTTCACTAACAAAATAGGTTTCACAGATTCACCTAAAACCTTCACAATTATGTCTTTTTAACTTGGGCTTACACAATCCAAAAACCCACACTTTCTGAGTTTTCTAGCTCTCCTCAGATAACCACACAATGAGATTTTTCTAGCGAATCTCAAACAAAAACCAAAACAATTGAAATTTTACATAAACATAAAATACCTAGATTTCTCCTTTCGTAGCAGCCCAGAAGAACCAATCGGAGTAGAAGTTTGAATCAACATTCAATGTCTAATACTCACTTAAAATGGTTCTAAGTTCTAATTGATTTTAAATTAAATCAAATGGGCTAGCTCTATTTGATTTTCATTCCAAGAAGAAGGAATTACAGAATTTTCCCTTTTCAAATCAGATTGGAATGTAGATCAAAATCAAATAAAAATAAGCTAACAAAAGGAAATATTAATTATGCACAAAGTAGCTTAAAATGAACACTAACTTCTCCCAGAGTGGAGCCTTGAATTTCTTTTAATTGAGTTATAAAATTCTGAGATTCATGCTCAATTTATAGAGACAGAAATCACGTCCACAACTGATCTTAGGGAAACTTCGACTGGTCGTAGCTTCAACGGCATTTTGAATTTTTAAGCTCGATCTTTGAAAACCATTCTACGACTGATCGTGGGGTGTCTAAGATTGATCGTGGACCACTGACGACCGGTCATAGATGACCTAGGACTAGTCGTAGACCAGATGAGTTGGTCGCTATAGTTTGAGTCGAGGACCTATGATTGGTCGAAGTTCGAGTTGTGAACACACCTACGACCAGTCGAAGGACCTCCAAGACTGGTCGTGGGCTAACTAAAAAATTTTAAAAATCTTCAACAACTTAGGATTGGTCGTGAAATTTCTTGGACTGGTCGAACCAGTGCAGTACTAGTCAAACAAGGTCCAGGACTAGTCTTAGAACAAACCAAATTCATATATAAATATACAGTTTGAATTATGTATCCGAAATGACCTACCCTAGGGTCAATCTAAGGTCAATCATACTTAGGACATAAAGTATGGACATTGAAACTCCATTCTATCAAATGATTGTTTGAACTTTACAAAGCTTGAGATCTCTACTTGATGTAGCTTGATCTTGAGATCTTCGAAGGCTTGACATCAAACTTCAACTTGAGTTGCTCTTGAGTCTTGAAATGTACTTGAGTCTTGTACTCTTTATTAATGTTGCTCTGAACATTGATGTTTATAGTACATGACTTGACTTGGCTTGAAGTCGATCATTGTACTTAACTTGAAGCACTTGTGAAGCAGTGTCTAGAATATATATAACGACATACAAACACAAGACACAAATAGAGTTTTCGCACAACAAAATTTGACAACCAAGGGAGCATGAGACCATGGCACTTACAAGATTGTCTTCAGAATGTGCTAAACAGGGCTCACCTATTTACAAGTAAGTTATTAGAGTTGATAGGATCTGAAAACCTTTTCTTGTGTAGGATTGTGTTCAAAGTTTGATACTCAAACTTGCTAAGACCTTTCGTAGGCCTCTGACAAGAGAATACGCATAGAGTCCTTGTATATGATCTATTTGCCTTGTGAAGGCATGTGTTCATTGCCTTGTGTAGGCATGCGTTGATTGCCTTGTGTAGGTGATACCTTATGTAGGTTGTAAAGGTTTATGGTTAATCTGATTTAAAACCATTGGATAGTGAAATCTAGCACACTTTAGGGTGGAGTGCATGAACAAGGAGTGGAGTAGGCTCATAGCCGAACCACTATATATGATCATGTTTGGGATTGTCTTTGCGCATTTATTTAATTATACTCATGTACTTTCAATGCTTAATTATGATGCATAATTAGATGAATATCTAGGATTGATAAGAATCACATCCCACACACTTATATACACTATCTTTATAAGCTAGTTGCTTTACTTGCATATCTAGTGTAACTTATGTGATTGGACCCTTTATTGGCTTAGAAGTCTTAGAGTTAAATTGCCTTATTTAGTTTAATTACAAATTAGTTTAAGTTAGACAATTAGGATTTTTTATTTGCATAATTTTAAAAAAAGTCATATTCACCCCCCTCTAGGACACTTGGACATATATCCATACTTCAGTAATAGCGGTCTTACCACAATTTCAAGGTTTATGGTAACCACACCGTCGCACACGTTCATACCATATATTCCCTCACCAAGATCAGCAAGATTAGATAGAAGTGTTCCCATATCAAGTGGAAGATCCTTTTTTCTGAACTCTTCTACTACAATGTACCCTCTATCTCCTTCAACGACCTGACAGTCATAGAGCGAAGAAGTAGCTATTTTTATGATGGGAGTGAGTCGAGATCATCCACCGTCTACAGACAAATGCTTAGCTAAAATGGCCCGTGGACAGACAGTTCTCATGGAAGAATGTAGAAGTCTCAGAGAAGCACTGGCTACATTGGCTCATGATGTAGCTCAAGTCGTTGCTCCTCATGTGATGGCCACAGTGCATGGTAATGAACAACAACGGGAAAGTTCGCAACCACCAAGGGTGGGTTCTCAAGGGTTGGCTCCCACAGCTTGAACAATAACCCAAGATGAAATATGACATGTGGTAATTAAGGCTGTCAGAATAGAAAGAGAACGGGAACATCTCGGGAGATTCCATTATAGAACACCATATCCCCACGAAACTAAGGATGAGCTATTCCCGACAAACTCCAAATATCCAAACTTCCAGAAATTTAATGGGGATGTGTAAGTGCTATAGCTTATAGCTCTTTTTGTTGTCAAATTTGTGGTGCCAAAGACACTGTTATGAAGCTTGCATCTATGAAGAACAATGTTCTACTCAAGATCAGCTTTGTTTGACAAGCATTGTTCACAAGTCAAGATCTCAAGAAGCTTTCAAGTTCGATCTCAAGATCTCAAGAAGCTTTCAAATTTGAGCTACATCAAGACTTCAAGCTTCACTACTTTTAAGGTCACTCGTCTTTAAGTTTCAATGTCCTTACTTCACTATTGAGGTATGACTAACCTTAGGTTGACCTTTAGAGTAGGTCATCTTGGATACATAACTCATATGTTTTATATAAGTGAATTTGGACAATTTTAAACTAGTCCTGGACTTTGTTTGACTAGTCCTAGCACTGCTTCGACCTGTCTAAGAAATTCCTGGATCAGCCGTAAGTTTGTTGTAAAATTTGGATATTTTCTGTTAGGCTACGACTAGTCTTGGGGACTATTCGACTAGTCGTAAGAACAGTGTCAACTGCTTCTTCGACCAGTCGTAGACCTATGACTCAAAGTCCAGCGTTAAAATTCGGCCAGCTTTGACTAGTCGTGAGAGACCTACGACCAGTTGAAGGAGACTTACGACTAGTTGTGAAACTGTCAAATCTTATTGCGCCCGAATTTTTAAATATTTGTTGGTTCTATGACCTGTCGTAGAGGTCTTTAGACCAGTCGAAGATGTGATTTGCTCACCTATAAATAGATCACGAATCTCATAATAAATTAAGCAATTCAAGTTAATTTAATTCAGCCTTCTGAGAGATAAGTCTGTACTCCATTTAAGCTAAGTGTGCATATTTAATATTCTCTTTCTTTAGCTTTGTTAATTGATTTTGTCTCTTGCATTCCAATCTAATCTGAAAAGAGGAATTGTTGTTTTCCTTTTTCTGGAATCAAAATCAATTAAAGCTAGCCCTTCTGTTTGAATTTAAAATCTATTAGAAACTAGAACCATTATAAAGTGAGTATTGGACATTGATCTTGAACATTCAAATCTCTACTCCAACTTGGTTCTTTTGGGCTGCTACAACAAAGGAGAAATTCAGGTATTTTACATTTGTGTAATTTACTTTCATTTGGGATTTGCCAGAAAAATCTCATTGTATTGGTTATCTGAGGAGAGCTAGGAAAACTTAAAGGGTTTTTTTTTTTAATTGTGTATGCCCACAGAGAAAGATACAATTGTGAAGGTTTTTAGGTGAACCTAGGAAAACCTATTTTTGATAGTGAACGTTAATATCCCCTATGTGAGGATATTAGGAGTGGAGTAGCTGTGTGGCTATTGTTGAACAGTTGGTGTACACACAGGCGAACCACTATAATCCCTTGTGTTTTGTGGTTGTCTGGTTTATATTTCATATCTTTAATTATTCATGTGTGGGATGTATATGTGAATGTGAATGTTGTAATCATTTCATTTCAAGCTCAGTGGTGAATGTTGTAATAGTCAAGATTTATATTTCTGCATTTTATCTCTTACTATTACTTTATTAGTTTGAGCTACAGTTTCTCTATTTGTTCTAGAAATAAGGTTTTCCTACCATAAACTTTGGTTTTTGGTGTAAAGTTGGCCTTAGAACAATTTTTGTTTCAATTTCTCTATTTTAGGTTGCTTTCCATTCCTATACTGTGATTGGTGTATAGTGTTATCTATTCTTTGTTTCATATTCCGCAGTATTTATTTTTAATTTGGCATAGTCCTATTCACTCCCCCCTCTAGGACATATAGCTTGACCATTTCAGGATGGATCACCAGAAGAACACCTCATGCATTTCATCACCACCATGGACAATTTCTCAACAGTCTCACAATATTATCTATGATTGTTTAAATTATCATTAACAGGGAAAGCCTTCTGATGGTATTCTAGCTTGACACAAGAATCTATATGAACCTGGGATTAGATGTAAGATACTTTCATGGTAAATTTCTTTTCATCCGACCGAGATGTTAGCATCACTGAGTTAGCCTTCATATGACAATGAGAAGGCAACCAGTAGAAAAATTCATCGACCAATGGAAGACTCCGGGGGCATCTTGCAGAAAACTCCCTAAAGAGAAAGAATAGGTGAAGATGTGTTTAAATTCTATGGAGACAGGAATTGCATTTGGCCTGACAAGTGTCGATATACGAACCTTCTACAACCTCGCTATGAAAGCTCATGCGCTTGAGGTTATGACCAAGAAAATGTCGGCCTTTCAGAACGAAGTAATGTGGTGAGGAGCGAGTCGGCAAGTAGCAAATGTTGTCGACCGAGAAAAGAAGAGAGAAGACCCTCGTAACCGATGAGGAATGGAGAGAACAGATGATATGTATCGCTATAGAGGCCTAAACATTATGATTTTCATGAGAGATATGAATTTAAAAAAGAAGATGTCCTCTCTATGATGAATCAACTGCTGGTTGTTGGAGCAATCGAACTACCCTAGTCTAAAAGGCCAGAAGAAATCAGGATGGCGAATGAGAAGAATTATTGTCATTATCATTGCCTACTGGGTCACCCAACAGAGAACTGTTTTACACTAAAAAACATATTATAGAAAATGATAAACAGAGGTGAGATCGTAATGAAGAAAGAAAATGAAAGGAACAGAGAAGCAACATCGAACATGTTGTCGGTTCAAGATAACTCAACTACCCAAGAAGACAAATTATGAAGGAATCAGGCAAATGCAACATTGATCATGTGTGTGTGTGTGTGTGTGTGTGTGTGTATAATATGAACGGAAGAGTGAAGATTGTAATGTGATTGTCATTAAGTCACCTGACGAACCGACCAGGCCACCATCAATGAGTACTCGCAAGGCAATAGTAGTCGCATTATGTTTAGGAAGGAAAATAACAAGCCTACATTGAAAACAAGAACTTATAGCAGTAAAGAATAAGGCGTCAGGAATGTCACGAAGTAGTGAAAATGATGAAAGGAGCAAATTGCCAAATAATGAAGCATCATTGACCTAAAAAGTCACTTATGAGTAGTAAGCCACCTGAAAGGTATCCTTGCTCGGCTGAGTATATACGATGCACTATGATTGTCCAAAGATTTCAGCCAAACATTGATACAAGCTTTGTTGAACAATAGTACGAGAAAGGCGTTGATTGTCGAAATGGAAAACATAGGTTCGATATAAGAAAATTGTATGGCGCAGATCGATGCACCTGAAATAATAGAAGTAAACAAATGTGTGTCTGTTATCACCTTTTCCGAGAACAATTTAATGGATGATAAGAAACACAATAGACTGTTAATGGTCGTCAGCCATATCCGTGAAAAATAGGCCAATCGAATAATGTTGGAGAACGACTCTGCAATGAATTTATTACTGCTAAATATGCTCAATAAATTAGGATACATCCGTTCGCATCTGCATGCCAGCGAGATGATGATTCAGCGTTTTAATCAAGACAACGAATAAGCATTGGGAAAATTTACATTAACATTGGAAATAGGTGATCTAATCATAGACGTTGTATGTCATGTGATCGATGCAATAATGATGTATAATCTCCTCCTAGACGGTTGTGGATGCACCAATATAGTATCTTACCATCTACTCTGCACCAGTGCTTCAAGTATTACATGAATGGGCTCTAGTATAAGGCGATGGCTAACATGAAATTATATATAGAAGCGGAATCTTTTTTCGCAAATGCAAGTTATTATAATGAATTCGCAATAGAAGAAAGTAAAAAAGGAAAACAAGAAAGACGTAATGTCAAAAAATGACAAAGTACCAACAATAAAGAAAAAAATTGTGAAAATAGAGTTGTCTGAGAAAGCAGACAAGAGGAAGAAATTTTACTTTGTACCGAAACATTTATGACAGCTCGGCCAGCCCCCTTCGATGTTATTATCGCCAAAATAGATGAAAATTATGCAATCAACTTTCACAGTACCGGTACCACAAGTCGAAAGGAGCAAGCCGTTCTCTATTATGCTAAACCGATTTATGTACAACCAATTTTAATCATCTAGAACCAATTGAATTCTACGCTCTGCCAAAGAAAGAGAAAAGTGAAGAAACGAATGAAATGACAATCTGCAACAAGCTCTCACCAGAAGATCTAAAAAGATACATTTCAACTAGAAGAAAGATTATGCGAAGCATGGGATTCGACTGTGATGAACCGATAGGGCTAAATAATGGCAAAGGCATCCAAACCCTTATCAGAGCAAATGAAAGAAAATGGAAAAAGCGCCATGGATTAGGGGCACCGTCTGCATCTACGATTGAATATGACTCATATAATCCCTGTGACTGAGCAAGAAACAAATCTTAGAACGACCAAAGGTAACAATGAAGAAATCAAACATCCTGAAATAGAGCTTAAGAAAATGGAAGATGGGGGTAACCAACTGGTGATACGTTACGAGAGGTGAACCTAGGGACATAAGAAGAACCACAAAATATATATATAAGTGTCGGCTTGCCAGAATAGGAAGTTAATCAGTATGTCGAACTGTTGAAAAAGAATAAAGATGTGTTTGCCTAAACATACACAGAGATGCCCAGCTTAGAGCCAACAGTAGCGATGCATCGACTCAATATCTCTAAAGATGAGAGACTGGTTAAACAGGCACAAAACACAATTCCATCCTGATTTGATATCTTCGATAAAGGAATGAGTAACTAAGTTAATTAAAGTTGGTTTTACAAAGGAAGTCAAATACCCTAAATGGATTTCCAACATTGTCTCCAGACATATCAGAGTATGCATTGATTTTAGGGACTTGAACGATCATGTCTGAAAGATGATTTCTCATTGCCAATAACAGAACTACTGATTGATAGCATGACAAAGTACGCAATCATGTCCTTCATGGATGAATACGCTACATATAATCAAATACGTATGGGACCTAAAGACGAAGAGGCTACGATGTTCAGGACATCCTAGGGAATATATTGTTACAAGGTTATGCCCATCAGGCTCAAAAATGTTAGGACTATGTATCAAAGGGCGATGCAAAATATTTTCCAAGACATGATGCATAAACATGCTGAGTGTATGTCGATGATTTGGTAGTCCGGTCTAGTGATCATGAGGAACATCGTGAACATCTATCATCAGTTTTTCGCCGGCTCAGGAAGAAACATTTGAAGATGAACCTAACGAAATGCGTGTTTAATGTCTCGTCAGGAAAAATTTTGGGATTTGTCATTAGACACTATGGAATCAAAGTAAACCCGGGAAAGATCAAAGCCATTCAAGAAATATCACCCCCAAAGACATTAAAAGAACTCAAAAGTCTACAAGGAAAGTTAGCCTATATTCACCGCTTTATATCAAGTCTCACTGGAAGATGTCAGCCGTTCGTTCACCTCATGAAAAAAAAGGAGTAGAATTTGTATGGGATCAAGCATGCCAGAATGCATTCAATTCCATCAAGGAATTGTTGAAATGGACACCGGTGCTTATAACACCCGTGAAAGGTAGACCCTTAATTCTATACATCGCTGCATCCAAAAATTCCTTAGGGGTCCTGTTAGCCCAATGCAATAATTAAGGGAAGGAAAGCGTCCTTTACTATCTGAGCAAGACTTTAATCGGTTCGGAGTGAAACTACTCACCTATCGAGAAAGTATGCTTGGCCCTAGTATTTGCTGTATAAAAATTGCGGCATTACTGTCTCTCTCATGAGATAACTTTGATCTTGCGAGCATATCCAATAAAGTATCTAATGACAAGGCTAATATTATTAGGAAGGTTAGCTAAATGGATGCTGCTCCTCTCTAAATATACAATTACTTACGAGCCATCAAAGGCAGTAAAAGGATAAGCGGTTGCAGATTTCCTGAAAGCTCATTCGATTCTAGATAATGAAGAAATCTCCAATGAATTATCGGATGAACAAGTGTTTCTGGTTGAATCGCCTAATTCTTGGAAATTGTATTTTGATGGCGCCTCCCGAATGACAGGAGTAGGAGCTGGGATAATATTTATCAGTCGTCATGGCGATTTGCTGCCATATTCCTTCACATTAGGTACAACGTATACTAACAATGAAGCCAAATATAATGCCCTCATTATAGGATTAGAAATAGCTCACGAGATGAAGATACGAGTCCTGCAGATCTTCGGAGATTCTAAGCTAGCGATAAACCAATTGACGACAAAGTTCGAAATAAGAAAGCTAGATCTACTAGCATATTACCGACAAGCGCAACAATTATTAGAAGACGTTCATAATTTCAAAATCAAGCATGTACCCCAATATGAAAATGCAAGGGCATATGCACTGACTAGTCTATCTGCGGCTTTGTCTTTTCATAATAGGAGTCCCCTCCAGATAACAATTGAAGAACGAAGTTTTTTGACATCTTCAAAACTCTTAAACAAAATCAGTGAAGCATTGCTAGTATCTTGCTTAGAAATCACTATCGAAGATTGGCATAAGCCCTTTGTTGATTATCTTAAATACAAAATTTTACTAAAAGATCAGGCGTTGAAGTCACAAATTAAATAGAGAGAAATTTCATTATACACAATGGGGTGCTATATATGAAGTCTTATAATGAAATGTTGCTACACTGTCTGGATACAGAAGAAGCTAGTTATGTATTACAAGAGGCCTATTCAAGAGAATGTGGAGCCCATCAGGCCTATCGAAATTTATCCCACCACATGCATCGCATGGGGTATTATTCGCCCTTTGTGTTTAAAGATGCAATAGCCTATGCAAAGTAATGTCACAAATGCCAGGTGCGCGGCGATATTATACATGTGCCTCCTGAAGATCTGCATTAGTTAGTGGCCTTGTGGCCTTTTGCGACTCGGGGATTGGACTTCATCAGTCCTACTAATCCGTCATCGTCCAAGGGATGTCAGTATATCCTGGCAACGACAAATTATTTTCCCAAATGGACGGAGGCAGTCGCCTTACGCATCATCAAAGAAAAAGATGTCATTGACTTTATTCGCCAAGCAATTATATATCGACATGAAATTCTAAAGAAAATTATTACTGATAATGACACTCCTTTTAATAACAAAAATATAGAAAAGCTTTGTCAGAAATTCAATATTCAGCATTCCTTCTCGACGCTATATTATCCACCGGCCAATGGATTGGCAGAAGCTTTGAGTAAGACAATAGTCAGAATCTTGAAGAAAATCATTACAGGAAGTAAGTGTGATTGGGACGAGAAGCTACATGAAGCTTTATGGGCTTACCGAACGACTCATCGAACGATGACAAAAGCAACACCTTATTCATTAGTATATGGGGTCAAAGTGGTCATTTCAATTGAAACACAAGTCGTATCCCTCAGGGTGGCAGTACATTAGTCAATAATTGATGATGACATTGCCAAGATAAGGCTTATGCAGTTAGATGCTCTAGATGAAAGATGATTAATGGCATAACAGTGGTTAGAGCTATATCAAACACAAATATCCACCGCTTTCGATAAGAAAGTTAAGCATCGCTCTTTCAAAAAAGGTGAACCGGTGCTAATGTTGAAAAGATCTATCATTGTTACTGTAAATGCTATAGTGTAAATCTAGCACCCGAAGAGTTATCAAATTTTGTTATGCCAAACCATTTAGAATTTATATCATGCTTTGAGTTGAAGTGATCAGGTTCATGTATTTTAAAGTTGTCTGGATCTTCGTTAAACTTGTCTACATTTTCAAGTTGAAGAGAAGATTGTTGAAGTTCATGGTTTCAAGCTCAAATTCAAGAGCTAAGGCTCACGAACTCAAGTTCAAATACTATATGCTAAAGACTCAAGAAGTCAAGCGTAATTCAAGCTCAAGTTCAAGAGATCGAACTCAAGCTTCACGTATCACAAGAATTCAAGGTTTTGAAGCAAATGATGTTTCAATTGTTCCAACTCACAAACAGGTATGGATGACTCTAGATTGACCATAGGTTGTGTCATATTCATTGCATATTTTATGTGGTTCATTTCATAAGTTTATAGGTCATTTTCTCGACTAGTCTTCATCCTTATTTGACTAGTCTAAGTACTGGCTTAACCAGTTTAAGAGTTTTCTCGACCAGTCCAAGGTTTGTTGCAATTTTTCAAAATTTTCTATTGGATTTCAACCAGTCCTGGAGACTGCTTAACCAGTTGAGTGAACAGTGCTCGACCAGTCGTGCAGTGCTTGATTCAAAGTCTAGCAAGCTTTTCTGGTCCCACTCGACCAGCCGAGTAGGCCACTCAACTAGTTGAGCAAGCCACTCGACCAGTCGAGTAATGACCTCATCTTATTACGCCAGAAAATTTAAAATTTGGTTGATCCTTCGACTAGTCAAACCGACCCTTAGACCAATAGAGTGAACAGTATTTACACTTATAAATAGAACACGAATTTCAGAGTTTATTCATTCATTCAAAGCTAAATCAAGACACCACTCTGAGAGATAAGTTTGTGAATTCATTAAGTTATATTGTGCTCATTTTAGATTCTCTTTAATTAGCTTTTGTAATTTAATTTTGTGATCTTTATTCCAATCTTATATTAAGAAGGAATTTGTGTTTTACCCTTTCTTGAGATCAAAATCAAATCAAGTTAGCCCAGGTTGATTTAATTAAAAATCATTTAGAACTAGAACGTTTTCATCTGTGAGACTGGACATTAAACATCTTCGTCTACATCGGATTGGTTCTACCGGACTTCTTCAAAAGGAGAATTTCCAGATAAGTATAATTTACATTTTGTATATCCTTTTTGTGGTTTTTGAGGTTGTGCCAGAAAAATCTCTTTTTAGTTTTGTTTGAGGTAATCTAGAAAATCTCAGAATGTGGGATTTTGTAATTGTATAAGCCCATCTAAAAATACAATTGTGAAGGTTCTAAGGTGAACCTTTGAAAACCTTTTTCATGGTGAACGCTAATATCCCGAGGGAGTGGATATTAGGAGTGGAGTAGTTGTGTGGCTATTTTCTAACAGTTGGTGTACACACAAAGAAACCACTATAATTCCTAGAGTTGTGGTGGATGATTGAATGTGCTTATGTGTGTGAATGTTGTAATTTACTTCAAGCATTTGTGGTGAATAGTGTAATTTATTTTATGCACTTGTGGGGAATATTATAATAACTTAGTTTATTTCATTTACCTCTTTATTGGTTTGGGTTTTTTATACTTACAAACGTTCTAGTAAGGTTGTCTTGCCATAAGCTTTTGGTTTTTGGTGTTAGGTTGTCCTTAGAACTAAGTTTGTATCAACCTCTCATGACTAGTACATTTGAGGTTGCTATTTACTTGTGCTTCTTTATTATTTGATTGTGTTATCTTTTTTTCAATTCCACATTTAATTTTTTAATTTGGCATGGTCCTATTCACCCCCCCCCCCCCCTGACGTTTAGCTTAGCCTTTTCAGTTACTCACATAACGGGGGGCATATTTGATCCTAAATTGGATGAGGCTTATATTATAACTAAAGTATACTCTAACAGAGCCTATCGAGTTATAAACTAGAATGGGCAAGGAATCAGAATACCTGTCAATGCCTGCTTTATTAAAAAGTATTATCCTTAAAAGGAGAGGTTTTGATGGTGAAGATTATCAGAAGAAAATCTTACCCAATCAAAAGGGGGCGTACAAGCACAATCACACAATGAACGTAATGAACATAATATCGTAGAGAGCCCCATAAAGTGGCATGCCATGTATTTTCTGTATACTATCTCGAGCAAGCAACAATTGCAAAGGAACAAGTTTTACAAGCATACTACCATTCCTAAGAGAAACGACCGCCGATCTTCGCCAATCTTCTGGGATGATAATCAATAATGAGATGATAATCAAAGAATCAACAAGCAATTATGAAAATATGATAAAGAGATAATTATGATTAAAGCAAAACTAAAAGATTATTGCCAAGTTGATATTATCGCCGCATTAATGATATCGCCCATCGATTATCGCCAAGTTGATATCATCGCCGACTATCGCCATAATGATATTATTGCCGCATCAATGATATCACCAACTACTGATTATCGTTAATTATGTTGGATTGATTATATTACTGATTCATCTCATAAGGTAGCAGTAAGAGCCCATAAAGGCCAACCACACATAAGACCTATATCAATAGTAATTTATCATGTAAGGCAGTAGTGAGAGCCCATGAAGGCCAACCACGCATTAGAGATTAGTGATGATTCATCTTATAAGGCAGCAGTGAGAGCCCACGAAGGCCAACCACGTATAAGACCTATATTAGTGACAATTTATCTTGTAAGGCGGTGGTGAGAGCCCATGAAGGCCAACCACACATAAGACCTATATTAGCGGCAATTTATCATGTAAGGCAACGGTGAGAGCCCACGAAGGCCAACCACTCATAAGACCTAGATCAACGACGATTTTTCGTGCAAGGCAGCAGAGAGCACCAATGGCTTAAAGCCTACGAAGGCCAACCACGTATAAGACCTGCACTATATCGCCAAGCGCCAAATATTATGCAAGCAGTAGTGAGAGCCAATGGCCCTAAAAATCCACAAAGGCAATCATATGCTTAGACCCATGGGGGTAGCAGAGAGAGCTAGCTGCTTAAAGCCCATAAAGGCCAACCACGCATGAGACTAATACCGTCAATATCGCTCTTTGATAGCGTCATATGTATGGGTGAGAGAAAATGCCCCTTCATGAATAAGTCTAGGTTATGCAGGCGAAGAAACACAGAATCGCAGTGTGAGCTCTTTGGTTCATCCATAGATAGGCCAACCATGCGTAAGACCCCCAGGTTCCTGACTTGATTTCAATTGAAACTTATGAGGAAGGATCGACCTCCAAGAGAGCTCCCCCTCATTGATGGATTGAGGGCTTTGGATCTGGTACCCCGACAGGTAGCCTTATGAGCCCTGAGAACTCTAGAGAGTTACTGAGGCCAACCCTACATGCAAATCCTACCGAGTTCACAGCCCCGGTAACTTTAATGGGCCCCTCTGATGGACTACGGTTTGTGAACTCCCTAGGTTGCAGTGGTTCAATGAACTCCTGAGAGTTACAAAGGCCATTTGCATAAGCCCTACTCTCTCCAACTAATCAAGAACTTAAACTATGATTGCTTTAACTAATCAAGAGCTTAAATTGTGATCACTCCAACTACTCAAGAGCTTAAACTGTGTGGCACCTTAGATACTAACTGAACTCTAAGATAATTCTACCTATTAAAAAATATAAATACCATATAAGGCATACTAACAAAAGAAGATGCTATTACTACATTATATTTCCAAGTCATAGGGCATATTGAGATATGTAAATGAAGCCGGACTTGATTTATGAAAAACTTGACATGCATAGACTTATATGCTTATTATATTATGCTTTTCAATTATCAGAGCATGGAGTTGAAATATAAACATCTGTTATTATGTGACATTCACACTTAGAAATCACTTTGAAAAGGATACTAAAATTTCTTATATGTGGAAATGTTAATACATATCAATTAAGAAAACATTATAATTCTTCAGAAATTCCCAAGCCAGTCATGTATTTTTGTAGATCTTGCTTGGATTGCACTTAGGTAGCTGCAATGTTTAATTCAACATCGATAATAAGCCTGGCTTGATCAGGAACATCGGCCAATCCCTGTTCTAAGGAAACAACTGCAGCTTCATATCTCAAAAGTTCTGATTTCTCGAGCTCAGCAATACATGTGTTTTTGTCATGCCCTAAACCCAGAAATCGGGCTCACAAAATTTTTGATCGCTGAATCCGGTGCCGACAGCCTCCGTAGTACCCCATTCTCGGCTCCCAACGTGCATACGCCAGGTTCCGATCCTGGGATCTTAGAAGGAGGATTTTTTCAACGTACATTTGTCTTGTAATAAGCATAACCACAAATTTACCCAAATCACAAAGGCAACATCATCATCACATATCCACTAATATAAACATTTGAATACAGTGCTGAAAGGGAAATACATGTATCGAAATTAAAGCTCCAGAAGACCGCTGCACACTCCATGCTCAATGTTGCCACAACCTAACGTCACCTGCATGCTTCTATCATGCATAAGCTTATAAAAAGCTTAGAGGGTAGTGAAAGTGTGTGCACAAGATAAGTGTCAAGTATTTAATGCAATACAATATCAAAAATACTGGCAAGATCATGAATCTTACGATAACAGAGTAAGCAAAAATATTGAAAAGTCCATGAGTCATACAATATCAGAGTATGCAATACAGATCAGCTATGCAAATGAGGAGTCATAGCGGGCCAAATATCAGATGTCGAGGGTACAATGCAATATGTAAATCCTGCTAAGTTTGTCCAGGCCATATAAGTGTAAAAACATGCAACCCAAAATGTAATATATCTGCGGATGTAATGCAATATGCGATGCGAATGAAATGACCAAGCTAGAGTGTGAAGTCGGGATGATAGTGCGTAGTATCGTAGGCTACGGGGTCCATCACAAGGTACTTCTATCCAAACTAGTCCTATACCTAAATTTGGATAGTCAGACTCAATGTGGTAAACTCTTGATATCAGGTTAGTCACGCACCCAACCGAAATCCTAACCATGATAAGGTACACGTAACAAATAGTTGCTCACCACCAGCCCAAGTGGATAGTGAATGAATAAATGAATGAGTATGCAATTTCTTCTCAATAAGTCCACATATCAGTACGGTTCCTCTCTGGGATCATCACTTGGGTCTAGTACACTCCACACTAACTACTGCCTTGTCACGCCCCAAACTCGAAAACCGGGCTCACAAAATTTCCGATTACTACATCCGGCGCCGACAGCCTCCGTAGTACTCCATTCTCGTCTCCCGGCACGCATACACCATGTTCCGATTTTAGGATACTACAAGGAGGATTTCTAATATGATTTTGATTTATAATGAGCATAACCATAAGCATAACCCACGAACAATAACCATAAGAACACCATCACAAAATCCACTATGATAAAAAACTTTGAGTACAATGCGTATGAAGGGAAATACAAGATAATGATAATAACGAAAACTCCTAAAGCTCGTGTGCACACTCCTACTGTGGTGAAGCTACGGCTGCGGCCTAGCATCACCTACACGCATTAATCATGCATAAGCTTATAGAAAGCTTAGAGGGTGATGTAAGTGTGTGCGCAATATGAGTGTGCTCAGAATGCAATATCTGAGTAATGTGGAATTATGCTGATGAGTACATGAATGTAATTAGCCGTACCAAGGCAATGCGGTACAAAACACGAATGCTATCAGCCATATCAAGGCCATGCGATGTAAAATGCAACTCATGAATGCCAATCCTCATCCACATGTTAATGCAACTCCTCACTAGAGCATCAATTATCAGTATGGTTCTCACTCTGGATAATCACCAGGGTTTAGTATACTCCAAATGGCACTGCCCCTTTCCTAGGCGCGCAGTCCAAGTGAGCATAAGAAACCTCACTATTTGCCTGGCCAATAGTCTACTAATATCTATCTGGCACATTGATAGCGGACCCATTTACAAGCTGGTTAAACTCAGCCTAGTAATACCCCCTACCCTCAGGCGAGTAAGGCCACACCCATTTCCAATCGACCACGACAAGTGGGAGATACGACCTCCAGCTATTCGGCCCTTGTGCGCTCATATATCCACTCGGTCTCGATGTTGGAGTCATCCTCTGGTACCATCTGGTTTAGGGATTTTCACCTAGGGACATCTATGGCGCCCCAATGGTAGAAACAGTATTTTTGGAATCCAATCCGGCCATTCACGATGTGTCTGTGGAGGCTATGGCCCTAATGTCGCTAGGGCATATAATAATCACAATCACACAAATGCAAAGTGCATGAGTCACACTACCAGTCATGCAACAATCCTGCGCGTACCGCGCTCTCATGAAGGGCAACTCCGCCTATCAGGGAGCCCATAAACAATCTGTTCGAAGGCATATGCTATGATCAGTTACTCTTCATATCAAGTATACATATGACGCATATGAGCATGGATCATGGAACTATACTAAACATGTTATGTGGTGATGGATCCTGATCATAACGAAGAGGGGCCTAGACAGCCTACACACTACAAGTATGGGCCTATCAATGGGCCTTAGGGAGAGTTATAATGTAGACATTTAACCATCATTGCTCTTACAATGTGGACATCAAACCATCATTGCTCCCAAGGCATGACCGCAAAAACATCATTACATATATCGTGGTGGAATCTCACACCGTAATGGGCCTTATATACATCATATTTGACCCACACAAAGGCCTCTCATACGTCTCATTGGGCCTCATATAAATTAAATGGGTCGATTAAATGGGCCAAATCAATGGGCCGAATCAAATGGGCTAATTCAAATGGATCAAATCAATGGGCCGAGTTGAATAGACCTAGTCGAATGGGTCGAGTCAAATATGCCGAGGCAAATGGGCCGAGTCGAATGGGCCGAGTCAAATATGCCGAGGCGAATGGGCTGAGTCGAATGAGCCGAGTCGAATAGGCCGAGTCGAATGGGCTGATTTAAATGGGCCGAGTCAATGGGCCGGATCAAATGGGTTGATACAAATGGGCCGAATATAAATGGGCCTAATACACAACAGTATGGGCCTCTACCCATGGGCTCCAAATACATCACAGTGGGCCTCAACCCATGAGCCCCAAATACATGGTATTAGGCCTCCCAAATATAACAAGTAGGCCGCACAACTTGGGCCACACCATTCATCCATCTATATATATCATTTTAAAGCATTATCCAAACAATGAATCAGATCAAAAGATCATCTGGACCATACCACACCTAACAATGGTGATGGTGATCTCCACAGTTAAATTTCTAGTGGACCCACCATAATATTTATTTTCCATCCATACTCTTCATAAGGTCACAAGGACCTGAACAGGGAAGGAAAACAATTATTATATTGAATCAAAACTTTTGTAACCCAAAGGGGTTTCAAGGGTGGGCATTCAACACCACTATTTTCTGTAGGGTGGTCCACTTGATATTAGATCTGCCTTATTTTTAGTCTCAAGCTGTGAGACAAGGTGGCCCAAATAGGTGGACGATTTAGATGGATCACATCCATCAAAGTGGGGCCATGAAACTGGTTAGATGGATGAACGGTTTGGATGGGAAACACCCATCAGTGTGGGGCCACTGGGATGCCAGAGGGATGGCCCACCCTTATATACATATATAAAGTATATAATATAATATATTTAATATATTATAATATCTGCTACCAGTGCAGCTTTTTAGCAATTAAAAAGAAGACATGAGTAGGTCCCACGTAGGGCCCACCACCTAGTACTCCATCATATATATATATATATATAATATCATCTCATATCATATCATATAATATAATATAATATATTATATTATAATATAACATGAGGTATATAAAGGAAAAGCCACCGTTCTGAGACCCATGGATGCTCTAAACGGTGCAGATCTAACACACTATATCAAGGTGAGTCCACACGTGTGGCCCACCTCAACGTACTAGCTTGCATAAAATATTATATATATATATATATATATATATATATAATTTAAATATTAACTTCTCTTATTCCTTTTCTCTTTTCTTTTTTTTTCTTTTTTTTTTGTGGCTGCTTGTGTGATTTCCTTTACACAGTCTAGTAGGGACTGAACATCTAAGGTATGGATGCAATGCCTTCATTAAGGTGGGGTCCACATACTCGTGGCCCACCAACCACATATATGTATAGAGGTGGGGTCCACGTACTCGTGGCCTACCAACCACATATATGTATAGAGGTGGCCCCACTGATACATGATCCTCAAATGGACGGTGTGGATCTAATTCATTCATCATGGTGGGATCCATATGTCCCAAAACGGACGGTATGGATATAATATATACGTCATAAGCAGGCCACACACTCACCATAAACATCACCAAAAGAAAAGGAGAAAGAGAGAGAGGGAGAGATCGGTGTAGCGGAGGGACCCCGCCACTATGGGCCCCTCTAGATTACAACACATACATCAAAATGGGTCTCACTTACAAGTGGGCCCTAAATTTTAAAATCAACAATGGATCACCCACCTATTGGCCTCCTTCTTGCTCCCTTAACCTCCTTAGCTCCTATGCTCAACTTTTGACCGTGGATGATGGAGTTTTGATGGTGGGGATGAGAGATTGGGTGGTAGAGAAGTGGGCCACACTTGGCTTGCTCTTAGAAGGGTTGGACGTTTGAAATTTTTGTGGCTTGGAAAAATGAGTTTGAGAAATAAGAGAGGGAGAGGTGGTAGATTGATTAGAGATGGGTGTTATAAGGAAAAGGGATGGAGAGGTAAGGTTTAGTTTGAAATTTGGAAAAAGAGGGATGGGTAGGGAGAGAGAAAGAGTTGACTTAGGGAAAAAGAGTGATGGTTGCTTGTACTTGAGGTATGGAGTGTACTTGACTTGATTGATTGATTAATTAATTGATGGAACATGTTGTAGAGATTCCCTCAAAATTTGCAACGCGCGGCGTTTTTCTCGGAACGAACGTGAGCCCACATCTTTTAGCCCGGGTATCGGATTGGTGCACGAGTCACAACGATGGAACTACGACGACGGCGCGGTCACTAGGGTACAAGTTTCGAGTTGAGCCGACTTCAGTATGCAGGTCTCGGCTTAAGATCGAGCGTAAATGTCGAATACAGGTCGAGAGTTGTCGGAATTCAACTAGGAGGACCGCAGTAGCCTACGGAACAATACGGAGTAGGATACGGGTCTTACGCGCCTCCCTAGCCGTACAGCCCAGTGAGCGAAATAGACCATACTATCCGCCTGATCAGTAGTCTGCCAATACCTACTCGGCTTATCCATAGCGGACGCATTTGCGAGCTGGTCAAACTCAGCCTAGCTTACAGCCCCCTCAGTCGGGCGGATAAGGCCACACCCCCTCCCAACCGACCACGACACAGTGGAAGACGCGGCCTACTAGTATTCGGCACTCGAGCGCTCATGTTCTACTCGGTGTAGACGTTAGGGCGTCTCCTGACCTCGGAGATTTAGGGACTTTCACCCACAGACATTTAAAGTGCCCAGATGCTCAAACTAAACATTTTCGGTGTTCCATCTAGCCATCCATGACATGCCTGTGGAGGCCACGGCCCTGATGTCGCTAGAGCGTACAACGATCATGTCACATATATGCGAGATGCATGAGTCACACCGTCCAGTCATGTAGCAATCCTACACTTACCGCGCACTCATGTGGGTAACTCCTATCAGTGAGTCCCATAAATAATCTGCCCAATGGCACATGCTATGATTAGTCACTAATCATATCAAGCATACATATGATGCGTATGGCATGAGTCATGGAATTATACCAAGCATGTTATATGGTGATAAACTATCCTCGCAATGAAGATGGGCCTGGACGGCCTACACACAACAAGTATGAGCCTATTAATGGGCCCTAGGGAGAGTTACAATACGGATATTTAACCAACATTATCCTCACAATGTGGACGTCAAACTATCATTGCTCCCAAGGCATAGCCCGTCATAAACATCATTACACAAACCATGGTGGAATCACACATTGCAATGGACCTTATGTACATCCCATTGGGCCTCAACCCATGGGCCTCATATATACAAATGGGCTGCATAACATGGGCCTCATTATATCAAGGTAGGCCTCAACAATGGGCCTCATACATCACATCAGGGTGGGCCTCAACAACGGGCCTCATATATCATATCGGGCCTAATCAAATGGGCCGAATTAAATGGGCCAAGTTGAATGGGCCGAGCACAATTCATCTATTTGTAGACATCAATATAGAGTATTATGCAAAAACATGAGCCATATCAAGAGATCATCTGGACCATATCATATTTAACCGTATTGATAATGATTTCCACAGTAAAATTCCAGTGGGCCCCATCATAGGGTTTATTTCCCATCCAGCCTATCCATAAGGTCACAAAGACCTGGATTTAGAGGAAAAACAAATATCATATTGGTCCAAACTTTGAAGCCCAAGGGTTTAATGGTGGACGTTCAAATCCACTATTTTTCTGTAATATGGTCCTCCTGATAACTGGATCTGTCTCATTTTTCTTCTATCACAAGCCTTAAAATTATCCTTCAAAATGATTGGACGGTTTGGATGCAACACATGCATCATGGTAGGGTCCACACACGTGACCCATCAACCAAATGGACGGTGTGCATTTACACCATGGATGGCACGTGCACCACATGCTGCTGCTGCTGCAAGTGCAGTAGCAGCTGGCAGCGGCTGCTGCTTAAGAACGACAGAGGTGGGTCCCACGTAGGGCCCACCATGAGGTTTATTTACCGTCCAATTTGTTAATAAGGTCACAGGGACCTACATGAAAAGGAAAAACATATTTCATAATGATCCAAAACTTCTGTAACCACAGAAGGGTTTCAATGGTAGACGCTCAATCCCACTGTTTTCCTGTGACATGGGCCATTTGAGCTCGTATACGGCTGATTTTGGGAAGGCCCACTGCCCTAAGGGCCCCCATCAAAATGCACGGTGTTGATGTTCTCACACATTACGGTGGGGCCACGGCTGGGACCCACGGTCCCTGACCACCAACGTCAGACGCAGCAGTGTCCTCTGGACATCCAGCAGTAGGCGCTGCATGTTATATATATTATTTTATTTTGAAAAATAGCTTTTTCATGGTTTTTCATACGTAGGGCCCACATCAAGAGAATTCAGCCCAGCCATTGCATTCTACGGCTCAAGACAGTCCAAATAAGCCCAATATTCGATGTGTTTTGGTGCATAGAAACATCAGAGTGGGTCCTAGTGGATTTTTAATGGTAAAGATCACTGTTTTCGATGATATAGCCCGCTAGAAAATCGGATTGGCCTCATATTTTGGCTCAACACCTAAAATGAGCTGGGGAATGGTATGGATGGCATGGATTAGACTTATACATCAAGGTGGGGCCTACATAAGTGGCCCACCCAAAAACCTTTTATATATATATAGGGAAAAGGTACTATGCGCTCGACCTCACGATAAGCTCCCATGAGGTCGAGCTGTGTGGGCCCCACCGTGATGCTTGTCGACCATCAACACCGTGCATTTGATGGGTCCCCTCTAAATTATGGGATATCCCAAAAATCAGCCGTATACGGAACTCAGGTGGGCCATACCATCTAAAATCATGTGAAGACACCGTTAAAACATATAAAAGCACTTGGTGGGGCCCACTTGAGTTTTGAATGCTGTTGAAACTTGGTCTGAACCCTCATCCAAGTGGGACACACATAATGGATGGGCTGGATTTGCAAAACAAATCTCAGTGGGCCCAAAAAATGATTATGAATGTTTTAATGGTGCACAACCCCTCCCCACTTCTGTATGTGGTGTGGCCCACATAAGTCACGGATTGACTTAATTTTTAAGACCTAGGCCCACGATGGAATGGTGCATCTGACTGATGGGGTAGATGGTTGACACGCATCATGATGGCGCCCACACAACTCGACCTCATGGGACAGACTCGTGAGGTCGAGCGCATAGTACCTTTTCCCATATATATATATATATATATATATATATATATATATATATATATATATATATGTGTTCATATATACAATAGCTTGCTGCCGATGACACATCTTCATGACGTCCAAGGGACGTGACTTGGGAAAAAATGGGCAAGGATCACGGGTCCCGACCGTGTGTCCCACCATGTTGTGTGTTGAACATCAACACCTGGCACTTGATGGGTCCCCTTTGAACATGGGGCATCCCTAAAAATCACCCGTATACCACGCTCAGGTGGCCCCGGAACCGAACCGTTGGCACCCTAAAACCGAACCGAAACCGAACCGTTAAAACCGGTTCGGTTCCGGATCGGTTCCACGGTTCTTGGCTTTTTATAATCCAACCCAATTGCAAGCCCATGTCCATCCATGTTGTGGTCCATTTGATGAATGGTTTAGATGTTGTATAAGGTGTTCAAAAATACATTTATGAAAATAATTATAAGATATGCAAAAATACATCAGTTCGGTTCAAGGTTCGGTTCCACGATTCGGTTCTACGGATCGGATCCATGGTTTGGTTCTACGGATCGGTTCACGGTTCGGTTCGGTTCTACATACCCCCAAACCGAGAACCGAACCGTTGTCACCGGTTCTTTAATTTTTGGAACCGGAACCGGAACCGGTGCACTCTAGAACCGGACCAAACCGGACCGTTTGGTCGGTTCCGGTCCGGTTCTACGGTTCTACCGGTTAAATGTGCACCCCTAGATAAGACATACATCAAGTGGAGTACATCGGGTGGGCCACACTGCCACATCGTCACACACAACAAAAGTGAAAGAGAAAGAGAGAGAAAAAAAAAGAGAGAGAGACCGAGTGATGGAGGGACCCTGACACTATGGGCCCTCCTTTCCATACATCACAACTTATATCAAGTGGGTCCCATTACATGTGGGCTCACCGATCAAAATCAATGATGGAGATCCTTTCTCCACCAAAATACAAGGTCTAGATGACCCTATTCATACAAGGAAAATAAATATCATAATGGGGTCCATGGAGAATGACCCCATTATGGAATGATCATGAGAATCAAGGTGGGCCATCAGCCACATATAGGGTCCGAAGTGAGATCCATACCATCAATCGGTAGGCCTCACTTGGCCTATCATCAAAACATGAAAATCTAGCCTATATAGCACCCACCGTTCGATCTTCTTAGTCCGATGGAACGTTGAGCTCCTTGTGTCCCTCTTTAATGGAAGATGATGAGAAATGAAGGGCTAGGATAATGGGTTTTGAGAGAGGAAGTGGGCCACACAACACACTTTTCTCTCTTGAAATTGTTTGGACGTGCACCTCTTTGGTGTTGCTTGGAATTTGTGTTGAGAAGGAGAGAGAGAAGGGGTGGTTGTAAGAGAGGTGATGGGTGTGAGTGATGGATGTGAGGTAATAGTTGCACTTGACATGTATGGGTGTGTAAGAGAGAGAAAGGGAGAGTGTTGACTTTGGGGTTGCTCTTATACTTGACATGAGGTGATTGATTGATTGATCAATTGATTGATTGATTGATGTGACATATTGTAGAGATTCTCTTGGGATTACAAATGTGGGGTGTTTTTCTTGAACTGAATGCAGGTCTACATCTCCTGGCCAGGGTATCAGATCGATATGCAAGACGCGACGTTGGAACCTCAGTGACGGCGCGGTCGCAATGATACAAATTTCGAGTTGACCCTTCTCTGATACACGGGACACGACTCAGGATCACGCGCAACTACTGTCTACGCGTCGCAAGTCACCGAAATTCGACCGGGAGGACCGCAAAAACCTATGGAATAGTACAGGCTAGGATACGGGTCTTACAGGTTGTCTTCGATATCAGCCTTGATTTTACTCATCTTCAATTCTTCTTCATGTCGTCGAATTTTAAGATCGGTCATTTGCTATTTAAGTTTACTAATATTCACCGTGGATTGCATATAATATCAGCGGTCATTTGTTAATATCAGCAATCCACAGTGAATATAAGCAACCTTCTGTTAATATCGGCGATCCATAATGAATATCAATGGTCTTATGTAAATATTTCTCCATTATAACATTCTTTCATTACAACATTCATCCATTTCAATTTTCCTTCATTCCCTCATTTCAACATTCTTTCATTCCTTCATGTCAATATTCTTCCATTTCAACATTCCTCCATTCCCTCATTTCAATATTATTCCATTCCCTCATGTTAACATTCTTATATTTCAATTGTTACACTATTTCGACATCCTTACATTCATCTACTACACTAACCCTTACATTCATCCGTTACAATCTTGATCGATGTTTTTCATCGTCGCCCAGAGGTTACATACATCGGCTAGATAACAACCAACTGTCGAAGAAGCTTTGGCTTCATTTGTTCCTAATAAGTGGAAAGAAAGAATTAAAAATGAAGAAGAAATCACTAAATGGCCTTATACAGCAAGGGCCTCACATTTTGAACCCATGTACATCTTATGTGGGGCCCACTGGGTTGTCGGGAAGCAAATCCAATTGGTCCACATGTAAAGTATTTTATTTCATGCCATCGGTCCTATTTTGAGAGTAAAACTCAGCAAAAATGGACCACACTAAAAGAAATAGTTCAAAATTAATGCACAATATTAGTATAGTTGTGGGCCACAGACATCTTGAAACAAAAAACTGAAAAATTCCTTATGTGGCTTTATAATTGTCTGATTAAAATGAATGGGTGAGCCAAATTGTTTTTTTGGGAGCGCCACGTTCCTTTTAAAATAAAATGATTAGAGGGGAATTTCGTCCGATAAAATGAAAAGGTAGATTAGATGGGTAATTAAAAAGCGTGAGTTTGTTCCGTATGGGATCATGGCATAATTAGGTCATAGTGAGGGGCCATTTGGATCAAAAACCCCTCTTTTCCACGAAAACGGCTTGGCTACTCCCCTTCCACCGGCCAATGAAATCGGATTGCGTATTGAGTTACTCTTATCGTACTGAGTAAATTCTTATGAGCCTACCACACCGCCCATCCATTTTTTCCAAATAATTTTAGTGGCTGATCCCAAAATTTAAGCGTATCCAAAGCTTAAGTGGACCGTACTACAGTAAATAGTGGAAATATTAATTTCCACTGTTGAAACCTTCTTAAGGCCCACAGTGAAATTTTCTTCTCATCTAACTTGTTCAAAAGATTAAAAAGACATGGATGAAGGGAAAAAAAAACAAATATTAGCTTAATCTCAAACTTATGTGGACCCCAAGAACTTTTCAATGGTAGATGTTTAATTTACACGGTTTCGGGTGGTGTGGTCGACTTTAGTGTTGGATATGCTTTATTTTTGCGCCAAAAGCTCTAAACTTTTCTGATAAAATGGATGGAAGGAGTGGATAAAATGTATGAGTGACGGTGGGCCCCACAGAGTTTACTCAGTATGCTAACGTACTGAGTTACTCAGTGCGCAATCCGCTTCCCCAACCAATGGCTGGTGGTCGGTGCTCTGTGGGACAACCATGATGTATGTGTTTCATACATTCCGTCCATCTATTTTTATAGATCATTTTATGGTATGGGAAACAAAAAGTTGAGATATATCCCAATCTCGAGTGGACCACATTACGGGAAACAATATTGAATAAAGGTTGAACATTAAAAACTTTTTTGGGGGCATAAAAGTTTTGGATCAAGCTGATATTTTTTTCCCCTTCATCTGTGTTTTTACAACCCAATCAACAGATTGGATGTCAAATAAACAGTACAGTGGGCCTTAGGAGAATTTTAATGGTGGATATCCCAATCACCATTGTTTTCCAGTGGTGTGGTCCACCTGAGATTTATATACCTCTCATTTTTGGCAGTAAGGCGTAAAATGATCTTTAAAAATGGATGAAACAAATACATCATGGCGGGCCACATAGCACCGACCACCAGGCACCAGGCTCGTGGCAGGGACGCGGATTTCCTGGGAAAGCCTTTTGCAGTAAGTTCCTGCTTTGGAAACCTAGCTGGGGCCCACCGTGATGTTTGTTAGAGATCCACCCCGGCCATCCCTTCTGTGAGATCATTTAAAGTCATGGGACTAAAAATGAACCGGATCCAATATTCAAGTGGGCCAAAAACGTGAGGATTGAACGTCCACAGTTGAAATATTCATGGGGCCACAAAAGTTTTGAATCAGGGTAATATTTAGTTCATCCAAGTAGGAATGATGTTATGAACGGTATGGATGACATTTAAACGTCACTGTCGACCCAGAGAGGTTTCAACAGTAGGAGTTTCCCCACCCACCTTTTCCTTTAGTGCGGCCCACTTGAATCTTGTATCTTGTTTTATTTTAGTCACAATCTTCAAATTATCTCAAAACATAGATGGACGGAGTAGATTTCTCACAAACATCACGGTGGGCCCCACCTAGGTTTCCAAGAACTTCCTGCGAAAGCCTTTCGCAGTAAACCCGCGTCCCTGGTGTCAGGGGAGTAGCCAATCCGTTTCCCTTTTCCGCACCTACGGTAAACCCGCGGCAGTGCGCGTTCCTGAGCGGTAACGAGCGAGCGGGAGAGAGATGGAGATAGAGGCGAGGTGATGTAGAACCTGTCACAGACACGTTCCTAGCATGGTTGAGCCAAAAGAAGATGGACCGTGAATTGACTATAACTTTTGATCCGGGTATCGTTACGGGGCGCACAACCTATCAATCTTTACTGAAATGGGCCATCCGAGGTGAACTGACCCACATAGTGGGTCGCATCTGTCCGTTTCGTCAAAAAAGGCGCGCTTTCAGCTCAAAAACGAATTTTTAGGAAAATTTTACTATTTTTAGTCATTCCGATTTTTTAAATATTTTTTAGAGCTTTAGAATTTCTTTCCTTTTAGAAATAACTTTTAGTTATACTAGGACTCTTCTAGAGAAAGTTTATTTGCAATTTTTATTTTTAGAAATTAGGCCTTAGAAGAGTTTTATTAGAATTAGAATTTTTATTAGAGTTAGAATTTTGCTATTTTTGGTAATTACGAATTTTAGTTTATTTTTTTTCCTATATTAATGGTGTAAGGAGAGACATTAGGGATTATCAATTATTCATCAATCAATTTTGAATTTATTAGAATTTATTTCTATTTTCTGCTTTTTTTCCTCGTGGATTCGAGAAAGTCTCTCTGAGGAGTCCAGAGAAGTTCCGTGGATTCAGAATAGTTATCCTCTTGAGGAAGACGGTGCTCGACCTCACGTCCTCCCCTGCGTCAATTTGGTATCAAAGCGAGGTTTCTCCTCAGATTGATGGCTTCTAACGACGGGTCGGGCAATAATCCCATGGGCGGTGCTCCAGGGAATTTACCTTTAACGGCGGCAGCTTTCGAAGCAGCATGGCGAGAGAATCGGCAAGCTATGCAAGGGCTGCAGGCTTCCATCGATCGCATGGCGGATCGTTTGGCGGAGGCCCTAGGGCAACTCCGTGTTCATGGTGGTGATCCACCATCAACAATTGCAAGAATTCATAATCATATTAATTGTAGGGCGACTCTATCAGTGAACCACAGGATCACTCCTGATAAAATGGGATCTAGCGACATGATTTTACAACATCCTAGACGAGCCATTAATCAGATGGATCGGATGGACCAAGAATTCAAGATGAAAGTCGATCTTCCTAGTTTTAATGGTCAACTCTACTTCAAGGACTTCCTCGATTGGTTACTTAAAGTCGAACGTTTCTTCGACTACATGAACATAATGGAAGAAAAGAAAGTTAAACTCTTGGCTTACAAGTTGACGGGCAGAGCTTCAGATTGGTGGGAGCAACTTCAACTCGAGCGAATGAGATGGATGAAGGCGCCAATCCGCATGTAGTCGCGGATGAAGAAGTTATTGTGCATGCGATTCTTCCCTACCAATTACGATCAGGTATTATTCCAACAAAATCAAAATTATTGGCAAGATAACCAATCATTAAAGGGTTATGCAGAGAAATCCTATTATTTGTCGGTGAGAGGTGACCAAGTCAAAACGGAGTTGTAACAAACCACAGGATTCATCAGTGGAAAACATGTGACCCCTATGGGAACGGTGAGCCAACTCAAGACTTCTAAAGTGGAGGGACAATCTCTCATGACTGAACAGCCTTTTGTTAAACAATCTGAGAAAACGGGAGACATATATGCAGTAGTTGAAGAGAAAAAATATGTGGAGCTTGTGAATATCCTAAAGGATTTGGAACTAATATTGCAGGAGTTCAAGGGGGTTGTGCTCGATGAACTCCCTAATAAATTACCTCCCATACGAGATATGCAAAATTACGTTGATCCCATCGCAGGGGCAAGTTCGCCTAATTGCCCACATTATCAGAAAAAATATGAAATCTTGAAGACAGATGTGAAGGAATTAATCGATATTAGTCAAGTCGAGGAAAGCATGAGTATATGTATCGTATCGGCTCAAAAGCTTAATGCCAAGTACAAAAAAAAGTCTAATGAACATCGGCGTCAGAAGTTATCTCAGACTCATATGTCAAGTCTCTTGCATAACTCGAGGACGAGTTTTTTTCAAGTGGAAGGGTCTGATGTAGAACCTGTCACAGACACGTTCCTAGCATGGTTGAGCCAAAAGAAGATGGACCGTGAATTGACTATAACTTTTGATCCGGGTATTGTTACGGGGCGCACAACCTATCAATCTTTACTGAAATGGGCCATCCGAGGTGAACCGACCCACATAGTGGGTCGCATCTGTCCGTTTCGTCAAAAAAGGCGCACTTTCAGCTCAAAAACGAATTTTTAGGAAAATTTTACTATTTTTAGTAATTCCGATTTTTTAAATATTTTTTAGAGCTTTAGATTTTCTTTCCTTTTAGAAATAACTTTTAGTTATACTAGGACTCTTCTAGAGAAAGTTTATTTGCAATTTTTATTTTTAGAAATTAGGCCTTAGAAGAGTTTTATTAGAATTAGGATTTTTATTAGAGTTAGAATTTTGCTATTTTTGGTAATTACGAATTTTAGTTTATTTTTTTTCCTATATTAATGGTGTAAGGAGAGACATTAGGGATTATCAATTATTCATCAATCAATTTCGAATTTATTAGAATTTATTTCTATTTTCTGCTTTTTTTCCTCGTGGATTCGAGAAAGTCTCTGTGAGGAGTCCAGAGAAGTTCCGTGGATTCGGAATAGTTATCCTCTTGAGGAAGACGGTGCTCAACCTCACGTCCTCCCCTGCGTCACGAGGCGAGGCATTTTTCTACTTTCCTCTGGGAGTCCATCGTTTTCTGGGAAGAGAGAAATGTATCATCCTTCCAGAGGAGGTGTCCGCGGCGGTCGAGATCGTATTCTCTCTCTCTCTCTCTCTCTCTCTCTCTCTCTCTCTCTATCTAACCTAGCTATTCAAATCGATTGAATCCATTTTTCTCGTCTGATTTCCCCACTCCATGTCCTTTATTTCGTCATCTACCATTGGTTGCGGAGATCTAGACCATGGATTTTTCATATTCTCTGTTTGATCTGGCCTTTTAAAAAAAATTCTATCTTAATTTTACGTTTTTTTTTTTTTTAAAAATAATTTTTAAAGCATGCTGATTTGAATTAGGGTTTTTGATCATGCGTAGAGAACGTAGAAGTTGTTCTATTCGCATATTCTGTTGAAATTCCATCGAATGGCGATGTTTCTCTATTGCATTTGAAACGACTAGTTCCTCTCCCACAATTCATAGTTCCCCTGTTGATTTTCGTTCATCTGTCTCTTGATATTCTTGTGCCAAGCTCAAGCTTCATATGTAAATCTAGAAAGAACGAAAAAAGTTGCTCTTTTAGCTGTTATGCTTCTTTAACTGCTGGTACTTAGAATAAGGGTACTCGGAGCATTGATCAACTCGATGATATCTTATCACTTCATTTTGTGTTTGGAATTTCTTCTGTGGGGCCCAAGTGCGTCCACCTATGATGAACGACAGTCTTACAATCACAATGTTTTGAACACAAGATCAAATAGAATGAAACTAATTGCAAAAACTGAATTCTACATACAAGATTGAGGTTCAAATCAGTAACATGAGTGTACTGTCAGAAGAAACACAAGCAACAGGTACAACAATAAATAAAAGTCCGCCGGGCAGAAGCTCAAAAGTCCTCTAGCCCCGATGTTAGAGGTCACATGAACCCCCTTTATCAAGTCTTCTGACATAGAGAAAAAAGAAAAATTCTCAGCAATATTCTTTGAAAATATCGTTGATGTGTTATACGTGTGGCCATGAGTGCCTATTTATGAGTTTTGCACAAAATGGACTTTCCAGGAGTGCAAAAGACCCAATTAGGAAAATTCCTAAAATTAGTTGGAAATAAATAGGAAAATTAGTTAGAGACAAATAAGGACACCTGCTATGTGTGATTAAATGGAGCCCTAAGTGGCTCCTTTCTTTTGCATGTCCGTGGAAGCATTTGGCTTTGTTGAATTGATGGCAAAGTAATCGTAATAATGCTCTTGGTTGATGCATTTAAATCTTCTACTAAAATCTTTGTGATGTTCAATCTTGGCTGACATCATTGCTTGATAAGAAATATGTTCCTATTAAGTTGGTGTCTTGGTGCGTCACCTTGAGTATTTGGATACTGTTCTTCTCTGTTCTTGTTTTCATGGCGTCCAGAGTAAACGGTTAAGGACTTCCATGTTAAAGATAGGGCTGAATTCCATTTCTAGTGGAAGCTCTATCAAGTATGTGCTGTTGCCAAGCTCCTTCAGGACATATGGTAAGGACTTGCCTTTATGGATGGTGATTTGGTATAGTTACCTGCTAGGGATCTCTTAGCTTGAGCTGCACCAATCCAAACAGGCCCATAATTAAGGGCTTATTGGAGGCTTCAGGGCAAATTTATCGAATTCCAAATAGCACATTTTTAGTTCGTGTACAAAACTTAAAATCTTTATGATACAAATACTCAACCGATTATGACTTTGAAAATGTATATTCAATGATTCATGTGTTTTGAGGATACAAGGGATGAAAATCGATCTCACAAAAAGTGAGCGTTTTTTGTTGTGAAAATGGAGAATAGAGAGGCAGAGGAATTGACTGAGCTGTTAGGGTGTCGGGTTGGCTCACTTTGGTTGTTGTGCCATATACTAAATCTCGATCTTTCATTTTCTGGCAAGTGTCATTAAAAAATTGGAGAAACTTGAAAGGGACTTTTTGTGGCATGTATCAAGAGATATCCATAAATATCAGCGTACTTAACGGTAGGAGATTTACTACAAAACCATTCTCCAACTCACCCATCATTAAGTTGTCATCAGAAAATGTAATAGCGGGCATATAGTTGGTCTCCTCTATCCTTTTAGATATGGCATTCTAACGTGTACTGTCATCTTTTCCCGCTTCCACGTTTTCCATCTTGGCGAGTAGTGCTTCTCTCACTCCGTCATCTGACAAAGCTTGAATTAACATTTGTCGGAAGTCCTTAGACAAGTGTAAAGCATCGTATATGCTTAATTAGGCAGGGATCCTTTTTGGGTGACTGATGACATCATAAGTCACTCCCAAGGCCGACAGTATCGCAGTGCGTAATCTTTCATCTATCTTATTTCTTTTACTACATAGGGGTTCCTTTTCTTGGGAGCCTTTTGAAGCTCCTTCTCGTGATGCTGTTGGACCATGCTTTCTCTAAGGACTCACTATTTTCTTTCCCGAGTGCAAAGTTACCACAACTATTTCCTTAGCACTTTTCACTGGAGAGCTATCCGACTCTTTCACTGACTTTATAGTAGCTATATTACAGTCCTCATGGAATTGCGTTACCAACACTTCTAACAAATTCTAAAAGAGTATGTGACAACTCTTTGTTCCTTGGGAATAACTCGTGTTTGAGGACGGTCGCTTGGATACATTTTTCCACCATAGCTGCTTCTGATACAGGTATCGAGAGGTAATAGGAACGTACATTCCACCATCGTCGAATGAAATCTAACACATCTTCCACATCTTCTTGGGGATACTGGATAGTTTGCCTCAATTGCATTCCCAAAATTCGAGTGTTATACTTGTAAAATTGCAGGATGAAGGCTTCCTTCATTTCTTCCCATGACCGAAAAGCTTCCTCCGGCAAGGCTAAATACCAAGCCATTGCCCTACTTGATACTGCCAACGAGTATACAAAATTCCTTAACAGATAATCCTTCGAGACGTTTCCTTTGAAATAGGTTGCCTTCTCATAAGATATCAAATGTTCTAACGGTGACCTTGTTTCTTCTTTGTACAACATAAACTTCGGAAATTCCGAAATCCGTCTCACTTTTGCAGATTGCCTCGTCTCAAAGGGTTGAGATGATATTGAAGTTAGTAATTGTTGCACCTGTCTTGCATGTGACTCACTGAAGAAGTGTACCATAGGCGGCGCATTATTAGGGGCTGGCCCCACAATTGCCGCTTCCTTCGTAAGGTTGAAGAGCATGTGAGGCTCATATCTTGCTTCATACAACTTCACACTTTTCGCACACGATTCTGTCACTTGAGTCTTAGAGTATTCCACAAGCTTATACAAGTTGTTAACAACATTTCTCCATTTTAACACATTGGTAAGGGCATTCTTCGACGCTGGCTTCCCATCTTACCAATTTTGTTAGTAGCATGGCTCTTTTTGGCACGAAGAATCAGAGCAGGAATAAATCACAAACCTGTTTCCAACTAATGACTCCTTCTAGAGCTCCTGACTCAAACCACAATCTAGTCGGACCCGTTAAGGACCTGCCAAACTGTTCTATCAAGTATCTTTTGTTGGAATCATGATGAATGTTGTGTCTGACATACTGTAGCAAGTGCTCTACGGGAGACTCCGCTCCAGAGAATAGAATAACCTCGGCTTTTGGCGTGTTTTTAGCCCTGTGACGCCTAAGTGGGCGATGGGCCTTGACCCCCCAAAACCACTTTTATCCTCTTCTAGTGACAATCATCAAAGACTGTGGATATGGTCATAGTCTACATCATGATTTCTTTTATAGGATCTTTCATTGGTCTTTCTTTTTCTAAATTCTCCCCTCTTTCCTTATGAGCTACTGATGAATTTTCATCCTGCTTCGAACTTTCGCTCTTGACCTTCAAATTGAGTACTTCCGGAAGGAGGGCAAAAGGTGCCATGTTAAATATGTTCCACACAGACACTGTGTTTGCCACAACCTTCTTGGCTTGCTTGATTTCACCTCTATCAACCATCTTCTGGAGTATGTTCTTAATAGTATAGCAATTTTCACTCGGATAGCTGAGTATACAATAATAACAACAGTAATACTTTTATTTTCTCAGCCTCTTCAGGACATTTTGGCTAGGGTAATTCAATTGTCCTTGCGGCCAGTAGCTGGTTCATTATAGGGAGCACGTCTTCTCTTGCGAATGCATACCCCTCATGGTTTTCATATTGTCTAGGCCGTTTATCCGCCGCTTTACCTTCATAATTGTTCCTTCTTTCCCTTCCGCCATCTCTTTGTCTGCCTCGAGAGTCTCATCTCCTTTTCCCTTTATCAACGATGTTTGCTAATGTTCTATTGGAGCTTTGACGTGGCGGCTTTGTTCAGAAGGCGGCCATGTTTTTGGCCATGACTTCAAGGGTGTGGGCCTTAGTGGCGAGATTATGAAAGGTTTGTATATCAGCGCTTGTTAGGCTGAACGCTACTTTTGGCTGCATAGAGCCCAAACACATTTTAACTTGTTCCGATTCTCTCGGAAGCTATCGTCATGACGCACCTAGGTTCTTCCATCGATTGATAAACTTCTCAACCGGTTCACCTTCTCTTTGGCGGACATATGCCAATTTGGTCAGTACAACATCTCTGTTAAAGGAGAAAATGTTTGTCATAAAGGCGTCTTGCATCTGATCCCATGTATGTGTAGATTCCATGGCCATGGCTGAATACCATCTAGAGGCCTTTCCCGTCATGGATAACCCAAAAAATCGTAAAAAATATTGTGGAATTGTAGAGAAATTTTCCATGGTTGTTATAAAGTGCATCAAATGTTCTTCCGGTGAACCATCTTCGTCAAACTTCTGGAAGTCCCGATATTTAAAATTAGTAGGAACTGGGTATCTCTTCAATTTTGTGAGGATATGATGTTTGAAACTGGAATCTTCCTCTTTGTTCTTGCTCCCTTTCTAGGTGAACGACTTCAACGACAACTTGTTGAACTTCTTCCTGAGTTACGTTGCCAATGACGACGACTATGGACTCATGAGATCCAACTCTTTGCGGTTGTGACCCTTTCGCTTGTTGTCCGCTGTCATTTATAGAAGTCGCCATGGGAGGATCAGTAGCCTGAGTCGCATTGCCGGCTAGTGCCGCTAATGTTTCTCTAAGGTTTCTCCACTCTTCCATCAAGAGAGCCTGCATGCGTACCATCTTGGCTAGACGTTCATCTGTTGAAGACAGATGGGTCTGACTGGTGCTTGCCATAAAGACCGTTGCCTTCTTACTCGTTGATTGTCCTGACTCCTGACATAGAGGGAGAGGATGAATACGCCATCATTGGTGGCGTTAAAAAGAAAGAACCGTTGCTCGACCCAAAACTAACGCTTTACTGTCTCGGGTAACCATACAGCTCAAAACGGAACATTTTCGATGAAGAAACCAGCATCGCGTCCGTTGCTACGGGTATCATGGGCGAAGACTTTCCTATCAAAACAACTTTTCCTTTCTCCTTTTGGACTCTCGATGAGGTTGCAATGGATGTATTTTGCATCGTTGTCGGTAATGCGGGAAAATCTTGCTGGGTGAAGAGCATTTCAGTCCTTCCTGGGTAAAGTGAGGGTGGAGCTAAGGCGGGATTGTGCCTTGTAGTGTTCCGAGTAATCGGCCCTCTCATTGCGCTCAATGGGACCGGGCTTTTCGTAGGAGGAGATTGGGCCTTTCTTCTTCTGGACGTTACCACTATCCATTCCTTGTCGATCTTTTGCGCCATGGGTGAAGCAAAAATCATCCTTGCCATTGAGGTTGTTTGCATCGAACCGCGGTTAACTCGACCCTTTCCAGTGCCTTCTTTGGTGACATTCTACCTTGTCCACATAAGCCACAACAAATCAATTGGGCGTGAAGTAGACAGTCACGTTAGCAAGAAGATAAGCCATTACGATTTCACAAGAATAGTGTACCTGTCATTAAACAAGCCGACATTAGTTATCCTGATTGATTCAAACTGTATCTTGCTTTAGAGATGGAGGAATGTTTCTGTCAAGAGTAGCCATTTTGGTGCCTTCACGACGCCTTTTGATGACGAACATCTTCCAATTATTTCAATGCTATTATTAGGCACATATATTCCAATAAGAGATTCTGTGTTTGATCCCCCAGTAGAGTCACCATTTTGTTAAAATGAAATGTTGTTTTGGTGATTGGAATATCTGTACATAATAGGGAAACCTTAAATGAATGACTGCTCATCGTTAAAGATTTTATTAATTTGAGTTCTTATTACATTCCTTACATTGCCCTTGATTCTAAAACAGTATGCAGTTAATTGTATAGCATTAAATGACAATTAAAAATAGTAATTTTGGCAGCATTTTGGCCCCTGTAGAGTGTCCGTCGAAATAACAGAAGATTTGCGTGGGTTTGAAACCCCTCCTTACATGCTCCAGAATAGGAATAGAATCATCTTGAGTCTGTAAATGCTTTCAACCCAGCTTTTACTGAAGAGCAGTTGTGTGGCCGCGCAAGACTGCTGAATTGCGCGGTCGCGCAACTCATCAGAAGGCTTCCTTCTACTTCAATTCTTCTCTGATTTCTTCCACCCCCGGGATACACTGACTATGGTCAATGCATAACTTCGGGGAAGAGTTGTTGCGCGGGTCTTCCTTGGTACCTCTCACTTGTTCAGACAAGATCTCTGAGGGGGCTCTGAACTCTCAAAAGTACCCAAATGAGAGGGTCAATGGGGTATTTATAGGCATCCGCACGTGTGACGCCCTGATTCCGCATAACTTAAATTTTTTTTTATTCTCAGCGAGAATTTCCCAACAATATTGCAAGAAAAACAAAAGTTCCGAAAATCTCCCGAGCAATTGCTGAGAACAATATTTTGTCACCGTTCTTCGTAGAAAGCAAGTTTCGTGCACATGATAAGTATTTAAACTTGACCTTGTAAGAGGATACTGAAATGTAGAGCTTACCAGTCCACGGTGATCAACTGCCGGACAGTCAATGCCAATAAATCACCACCATCCATATAATTTCCATCTTCATTCTTCCGCTTCTTGTAATCATGATCGATATATACAGCTCTCGTTTCACCAAATTTTCTCCCCAAACAACCATTGCATTCCCGATTACTGTAATTGTCTTCACCTTTCATAGAATACCAATAATAATAAAAAATATCAGCATATCTGCGGATACTGCTCTCTTCCCAGGCCCACCAATATCTGCCACCTGCATCCGTTTGTGGGTCTGCATCTTGTCTGGTAAGCATGAGAACTGTCTATAATCTGATTAGCGACAGTACTAGTGCGATCCAAAATCTCAGTGCCATACAGTTCAGATGACTCAATTCCAATCCTGGGCCAGGATAGACCATGCCAACATGGTGCATGAGTGCAAGATTCAAGGCGCCCATTAGACGGGCCCCATAGCATAGATCCCCTGGCTCCAAAAATCTGACCAATCTGCTCACCGGTTGGGCCACAGTACCAAAGAAACGTATGACTAGACCAATGATCCACATTCAACATGCACGAGTGGCCACCAAATCAGCAGAATGAACTTGTCTTTTGGCCCACCCGATGAATGGCTCGGAACTCCGCATGCTGGGATTTCCTTGGCAAGTTCAAACGTGAGTCCTAACTGCATCAGCAGAAATCCCTACACGAACACGAGCCATCCCTAAAATGGTGAAACCGATTCGTATCCCTGACAATGATGACCCTCCCTGTGATCTTCGATGCAAACTTCATAACAGAATGGCAGTCCCCACAAATGCGAAGATTCTTCTTGATAGTGATCGGTGCGTCCAATGGTTGGCTGATGAGACCGAAGGCAAGAGCCAGCTTCTCACTGTGGTGTCTCAACAGCTCTTCCTTTTGATTGTCCCCCACATCATGCAGATCGTATTCAATCTCAGCCTTATATTCCATCTTCTTCATCTCTTTTTCCAAATCATCAAGCTTCGCATAGATCTCAGCCATTCTTGGATGGCTTCTTTCACCAACCACAAACGTGTGGACCCGGCTCTTAACTTCTATCCAACTCATTCCCATCGCCTTCTTCACTCTGCTGTCTTTCAAAGCCTTCCTCGCCTTCACAACTTCCCCCTTCTTATTCGCGGCATATGCATTTGAAAGCAAAACATGGTTTCCCGCATTGTCTGGCTCAATCTTGAACAGACGATCCGATGCAACCTCCGCCGATTCAAGATTTTCATAGATCCTACATGAGCCCAACAGCGAACCCCACATGGAAGCTGTTGCCTCAAACGGCATCCGTTCAATCAGTTCACGAGCTTCACAAATCAGACCAGAATGGCCAAGAAGGTTGACCATGCATGAATAGTGATGGACATTGTGCTCTATGTTGTTGTCTCCGATCATCTGATCAAAATAATGCCGTCCATCCTTGACCAAACCAACATGACTGCAAGCAGATAAAAGAGAAATGTATGTAACTTCATTTGGGCACATACCTGCCTGCTGCATTTTCTCAAATAATATCATGGCCTCGGTGGAATGAGCGTGTTTAGAGAAGCCCGCAACCATTGCATTCCACAGCACCACATTCTTCTCTTCTGCGCCAGAGAATACAAAGTAAGCTTCCTTGATGCTTCTGCACTTCGCGTACATGTCCACGAGTGAGGTGGCCACGAAAAGATTCGAGCCAAAACCTTTCCTTACCAACACTGCATGCGCCTGGGTCCCTTCAATCTGAGCCGCTAGATTTGCGCAAGCACTGAGAGCGGCGGAAAGCGTAAACTGGATCTGTTCCAAGCCCATCTTTTGGGCATGGTGAAACAAGGCTAGAGCCTCCTCGTAGAGATCATTCTGCACAAACCCCGCCACCATCGAACTCCATGTGACCGCAGTTTTTTCTTGCATACCATCAAAAACCTTACAAGCATCTTTAATCAAATTGCATTTGGCATAGACATCAGGCACCGCTGTTCCCACAAACACATTGGAACCAAATGCTGTTTTGAGAGCAAACGCATGCAACTGTTTGCTCTCGCCGATGGCCAATTTCTCAGCACAAGCGCAGAGAATACTTGAAAGAGTGAATTCACTTGATGGAGTCCCCTCATTCTGCATCTGCTTAATGAGTGTCAATGCCCCTTGTTCATCTCCATTCTGAGTATGCGCACCAATCATGGTATTCCATGAAATGATGCTTCGTTGCAGCATTCTATCGAAGACCTGACGTGCAGAGTCAATGAGCCCACATTTGGAGTACATGTTGATGAGGATGTTTGATATCAATGTGTCTGTTTGTAGACCTGCTTGAATTGCACGTGCATGGCAGCTCTTCCCTTCTGCAACAGACCTCTTCCTCACACATATCTGTAAGAGATGCTGCAAATCCGACACTTCCCAACTGTCAGTACCAACCCATGTAAGATTTTCTGATTTGGGTGTCTCAGATTTAATGCCGTGAATGGAAGAGAAGACCCTAGATTGGTAACTGACACAAGACGAAGCTTTCCTGTATATGAAAATCAGAGTTTTCATGCTTCCACTTGCAAGAAAAGCTTACCTCTAAAAAGCCTCTTTCAAAAACTAAGGAATGACATGCAAATCGTTGTTTCTATAAATTATCTAAGATATGAATATGTTTTTGGTTGACTCTCATCGCTTTGAGAATACAAGAGAAAATCAAATTGATTTTTGTGGACTGTCTTCCTTCTTTTGTGGACTGTCTTCCTTCTGCTTCAATTGAGTATCTTCTTTCCTTGCCATGACCTGCTGTATTCCTTCTTGATATCCTTGAATAAAGCTTTTGAGTGCATCTCTATAGGCAGATGCTCTTGTCATATATACTCGCTGCAGAGCAGGCCTTAGGGTCTCCATTCCACCTCTCGCTGCCACCGCTGTTTATTTGCACAGCCATACAAGATAGAGAAGCCATGTCAGAATTGGAATCAGCGAGCAAAGATGGGCACAAATACAATTATACAGCTAGGAGTTTTGAATTGCGACTTCAAATAAAGAGTACCAATGAGTCAGGCCAGCCATCAGATCTTAAGGCCTCGCCCACCATGGATTGCTTCCAACAGAAATTACCAGTCCAGGTAGGAAGCCCATTTCTCAAAAATCATGCCAGCTTATGAGACAGGCTTGTGTCAGGTCAGCATCAGCTCAGCTCTGGACTCACCCCAGTTGGGGATGAACAAAACCAATTTGGCTGAGTCAAGGGTAACTCATACAGGTGACTTACTGTTGAACTGGATCGGGTCTGACCAGTCCAAGTCAACTTGGACGAGTCACAAGGGACTCAGCTGTCTTAAAGCCATGGTCTCAAGTCCATAGTCTATAATAGTGGTTTTGAGCCTTGACCATCCTCCTATACAGGTCATACAGGACTCAGCCAAGTCGTAAAACCATGGTCTCAAGTACCACATTCTATGCTTGAGCCTTGACCATACTCCCGTACACATGGCACATGTGCAGCTGATTGATATACAAGGGCTATAGTTCCAAAGCTTCAAAGAAGAAGTATCAAAAAAGCAACATCTACAATGCAGTGCTGACAAATCCTATGTCAGTTTAGCATCAACAAAGGGACCAGGATACATGCGCAATACTCTTATGTCAGTTTAGCACCATTTTGAAAAGGGTGGGAACTCATCCTCCTCACACGTGGCACTGATGTAGAGCTATCCAGACCATCCAAGTTGTGGGTCCCATTATTGATGGAGCATACCTCTAAAATAACAATCATCAAGATATCCTAACCACCAATTAATGGCTACCATATTGATGGTTAAAAGTAAATAGCAAGTGGTCCAAATTCAAAGGGAGAAAAACGACTGACCTTCTCGGCACAATACATCGGTTAAGCTACAGCCACAGTTGGATCAGCAGTTTGGACAGTCCGCATAGCAGACACCTCACAACTATGCTATGTGTATAATTGAAGTGTCACTATCATTTCCTAAATGTTGCAAAACTAACACAGGAATCTCTCCCAGATATCATATTCAATTTTACACTACTAACTACAGGCATTGTACTTTCTTTCGACCAGTTTTAGGTTGAAGAGTCTACTTCGCTTGAGGCTCTATTTTCAGAAGAGGAAGTGAAGGCGGCTGTTGTCTCGTTGGGGAGTGACAAAGCGCCGGGCCCGGATGGTTTTCCAATGTTTTTTTTTTTTTCCAAAATCTTTTGGGAGGACATTAAACAAGATGTTATGAAGTTCGTATGATCTTGCCATTTCCTTCATTGCTATCATTCCCAAAGTTTCGGGTGCAGAGTCGCTAAAGGATTTTCAGCCGATCAGTCTTATTGACGGATCCTACAAAATCTTGACAAAGCTTCTAGTGACTCGTTTTCAGAAGATCATTGGCAGTGTCATCTCAGACAATCAAAGCGCTTTTGTCCCGGGGAGGCAAATCTTGGTTAGTGCGTTAATTGCACATGAGTACCTTGTTTCCAAGTATAAAAGTGGTGAGCAGTGTTGTTATGAGTGGTCGCATATGCAAATATGCGATTGCAAATGCACATATTTTTGCATTGATCACATATGCGGTCATGGCATATGTGATGGCATATATTTCATATACAAGAATATGCGATCACATATTCACCTAACGGTCAAAAATCTGACTGTTGGGATTATTTATTTATTTATTGCGAAATCCGGACTTTTTGCCTATAAAAGGCCTTCAAGTCCCCTCTATATGCAAGTTTCATTCATTTAAACTCTCCTCTACTCTCATACTTTCAAATCTCTCATTCTCTCTTACATTCTCTATATTTCAACTCTCAAGTTCCAAGTCTCCAAGGCCCAAATTCCAACTTCTTTCAAGTTTCAATCAAGAATCAATATTCAAGATAGAAGAAGTAAGAAGACATCAATTTCCAAGTCTCACATTACACAGTTCTACATTCTCTCATTTCATTTTATTCATTTTCTCATTTCATTCATTTCATTTTCTACATTCTCTTACTAATTACTATTAGTCATTACTTATTAGTACAATTTAGTAATTTACATTCTCTCATTTCATTTCTTACTAATTACTATTAGTTATTAGTACAATTTAGTAATTTACATTCTTTCATTTCATTTCATTTTCTATTTTTAAGTTTCTTTCATTTTCTAGTTCTTCTACATCTATCTATTCTCATTCATTTCATTTTCTACGTTCTCTTATTAGTTACATACTTCCATTCTCTTGTTTTATTTTCTAGTTTTAAATTTTAAGTTTCTAGAACTAGATTCATTCTCTCATTTCATTTTCTAATTCTACATCTATCTCATATTCTCTTTCATTTCACATTCAAGTTCTACATCTAGATTCTCATTTCTACAATCTACGATCTACATTCATCCATTCTCATTTTTCAATCTACAATTCTACATTCATTCATTCTCATTCTCTACAATCTATACATTCATTTGATCATTTCTATTGAAATTTGAAATCTATATCTCTTTCTTTCTCTCTCTACATTTAAATCAAGAGACAAGAGTCAAGCAAGATATTTTTTTATTTTTACATTTTACAAGCTACAAGTCAATATTCAAATTTCAAGAATCAAGCAAGAGTTCAAAAAAGGCAAGAATCAACATTCTACTACAAGTCTACAACATTCAAGAGTCAAGACAAGAATATATTTCCGAATTTTAGACTGTGTAATTGTGTAACTCTCTCTCTCTCTCTCTCTCTCTCTCTCTCTCTCTCTCTCTCTCTCCCCTACTACAAGCGGAACTCTTAACTCCCTTTCTCCTTTTCTTTTCACTCTCCCTTTCTACTACTACTAGTGTAAGTGTGTAAGTGTAACTCTCTTTTTCCCCCTCTCTCTATCTCTATTCCCTCCTCTCTCTCCCTCTTTATCTCTCACTCACTCTCTCCTTCTCTCATCTCTTAGTCTTGACTCTTTACTATAGTTTTTAGCTTTTACGAGTTTACAACTTACAAGTTATAACAAGAAGAATCAACACACACACACACACACACACACACACACACACACACACACATAATATACCACACCATGTCTTCTTCCCAATCTTCCTCTTTAAAACATAAGTCAAATTACCTGGGTTGGAAGTATGGGCACTATCATAGTCTTATAGATAAGACTCGCATAGTATGTGAGTTATGTGGGTTCTTGATGGGGACATCTCACGCACATGCACGCTCTGCCTATGCACGTACGCAAGGAGGAGGAAGGCCCCACCATCGATCTAGATCGATGATAATGTCCATGGAGGGCCTCTTAGTTCGAGGGCTGTGTTTTGGTTCGTTAGCGTGGATCCGATAGTCATGTAAAGCTCACCATGGGTTCTCATGATCGTGGCCAACTATTCTGATTAAGCTAGTATTTTAGGTTTTGCTTATTCTTGTTATTAAGAGTACCATGGATGATTTAGATTGCTTTGATTAATTGTTATTTTTTATTACTTCATCGCTAAGTAATAGGTTGCGCACATGGCGCGAGTTTCAGGGTATATGGTTCTATTATAAATAGGAACCCCTTGTAGTCTTTTGAATTATTGAATATTAAAAAAAAAAAATTCCTGCGCTTTCCTACTTCTTTGAGTTCTTGAGTTGTGAAAATTCAATTGAGTGTGAAGCCCTCCCTTCATCGAAGGGCTAACTACCGTGGTGCGAAGCCACATCTATCCCGATCCGTCCCTATCTTCTATCACCCATTCTTCTCACCTTCTACAACCATCCTCGCTTCAAATCCGTTAGCTTTTGCAGCAGTTCTTCTCCCTACAGCCGATTTTCAAAATCTAGCCCTGCGAGAGGGCTGAAATTTTGGCGAGAAGCACCACGCACAGACCGCGCATCCGATCGATACGAAACTTGGGATTTTTGAAGCCCTCCCCTGACCAACTAAGGCCAAAGAGGCACTTTCCGCGTTTGACGCCCCCTCACACGTGCGACCAGGCCCCTGAGCACGTGCGTCAGTCTTGGCCCACTGTCCGCACACGTGGACTATCGCGAGGTTCATATTTCCTACTTATTTCATCCCTCTCATACCTATTTTCCATAACCCAACCCTAGATTACATTATTTTCAATTTGTTTATCCTTTTTCTTACCCTAAGGTTCTCTAAACTGAAACTGGTGAATCCCTTGGATTAGGGACGGATTGTTGTGCATGTGTAGATGAGTTTACTTCCCTTTGAGTATCGTTTGACTCATAATTTTTATTGATCCAACCCTAACATGTGTAGGCCTGGACCCACACAGATTCCCGTTGCTTGAATGTTTAAACTTTTGTGTAGGATGTGGAAATTTTATGTGAATGTTTCTGAATTAGTTTGATCTAAAGCCTGAGATCTTACATATTATAGTTAATTTTCATGTCCTGCATCAGTTCCGATGACATTATGTGGCACACGCAACACCTTACACATTTACCATGGTCAAATGCGAAAGTATGTAACAAAATTACTCTAAAAATCCGAAGGGAGATTAAGTATATAAATAAACAATCGAGAAAGAGATGTGATAGTGCCCTACGCCAAGAGGAATATATGGAACAAGATGTGTACGTTGATATAAATGTAGTTGATGTAGATGGAGCTAGCCCTACCCATTGGAGTGATGTCAGTCCCATTGGCTTCACAAGGATACACATTTGTACTGAAAGTATCATGAAAAACTTTAAATTTTGATTCTAAATGCATAGAGTGCAAACGGTTTCCCTTACACCTAGAAATCGTCGTGCCATTGCACAAGAATCTGGTGACCTCACCCCAGACTCCTAGAGAATTCAAATCATACTCAGTTATACCGATAGAGGATACTAGTACCCCATGTGATTACTACCCACTTGTGTAGACTTTTCCACCGTGGTCAACTATAGAGGTGGGACTACATAGTTCACGGGCCGAACTAGTCTAACCCACTTGTGTTAAACTTCACTATCTGCTCAACAGCGAGAAGTAATAAGTTGTCTGGCAAAACGATAGTGGACAATTTACGAGCTCATCACACAGAACCTATCTTTGCTTGCCCATAAGCAGGTCAGGTCAAACTTCTCAACCAATCGACATGCGTCGGTGGGAGTCGCTGCCTACTTTGGTATTTCGACATTCCAACGCTCTGTTCTTTCACCCGGTCTAAGCGTTGGTCACTCCCAATGGTACTAATCGGGGTTTAGGGACTTTCACCCACGGACCCTCTAATCATGTCCTGTCGAATTACACATTTCTGGTGTGGTGTCTAACTCAAGTTATAACAAAGTATGTTTCATCGCATTTACAATTACCATATGCATAAGTCCACACACAAGCACAATATGTCATGGTTTTCAAGGAAAATATAGGACGACCTTCCTCATATGGTCTCCTCATACATTTAAGTTCCACATTTAAATTCCTCATAAGGGTCTCATATAATACATCATGTATCTAGACGGTTTATATACTCATCATAGACACATCGCGTGTCGCACCACAACCCACTATGATCACCATATCATGATATGAATCATTCACTCTCAAAACCCTATAGAAGACTAGCTTTGCTAATTTAAATTCGTTAGGTTATTGCTGGACTTTCTTAAGGTTATGGCTGATTAGATGAAAGTGGATTTTCTACGTTAGTTGACTAGGTTATTAATGGCTGATTAGATGAAAGTCATATGTATTTCTAACGGGTTGTCTCTTTGTCCCTTACAAATGAGTTCTCTTTTTGTCCCTTACATCCGCCCGCTATCTATTTGACAAATTATTTCAAAGAAATGTCCTACATCATTTTCATGTAGTTACTTCTTGAGAAAAAGCATGCTTGTAGCATGAAGTCTTATAGCAGAATAAATCCCGGATTGGAATTAGATTGGCTAAGTCATGTGCATATCATATGCATGACTCATAGTTGTTGTATCATTGTATGCTTGCGAGTGAATGATTCATATCATGATATGGTGATCATAGTGGGTTGTGGTGCGACACATGATGTGTCTATGATGAGTATGTAAACCATCTAGATACATGATGTATTACATGAGACCCTTATGAGGAATTTAAATGTGGAACTTAAATGTATGAGGAGACCATATGAGGAAGGTCATCCTATGTTTGCCTTGAAAACCATGACATATTGTGCTTGTATGTGGACTTATGCATATGGTAATTGTAAATGCGATGAAACATATTTTGTTATAACTTGAGTTGGACACCACACCGGAAATGTGTAATTCGACAGGACGTGATTAGAGGGTCCGTGGGTGAAAGTCCCTAAACCTCGATTGGTACCATTGGGAGAAACCAATGCTTAGACCGGGTGGAAGAACAGAGCGCTGGAATGCTGAAATACCAAAGTAGGCAGCGACTCCCACCGACGCGTGTCAATTGGTTGAGAAGTTTGACCTGACCTGCTTATGGGCAAGCAAAGATAGGTTCTGTGCGACGAGCTCGTAAATTGTCCACTATTGTTTTGCCAGGCGACTTATTACTTCTCGCTGTTAAACAGATAGTGAGGTTTAACACAAGTGGGTTAGACTAGTTCGGCCCATGAACTATGTAGTCCCACCTCTGTAGTTGACCACGGTGGAAAAGTCTACACAAGTGGGTAGTAATCATATGCGAGTCCCACCTCTGTTTTAGACCTTGGTGATCCAATTGAGAAATGTGGAAAGTTGTGAAAACGGTGAAAGAGTAGGCATTGTATCTTTATTTTATTGTTATCAAGCCAGAAAGCATGAGCATTAGAGGAGCCTGACATGAAACATGCATTGTCACTGCACACACGCACTCACTGGGCTTAGTAACTCAAGCTTTCCTTTCTATTTTTTTTATTACAGGTGAGAGTAGGGAGCTGCAGGAGTAGAGGCGACAGATTCCAGTTGTCCTTTTTGTTATATATATATCAGTGTATATATTTTTTTGTAATATGACATGGTTTATGTACATCGGGTATAGGAAATATGACATGGTTTATGTTTTGTTTTTGCCTTAATGTGCTCAGTTGTACACAATAATATATGTTGAATATGATGAAATTTTAAGACATACAGAAGTTGTTGCTGCCATGGCAGTCATATTACATTAACTGAATCCTCCACCAATCTCCCCATGTCCTTTTTTCAAGTAAAATACCCACAATGGCAGAAAAGGATTCAGAAACAAAGGAGCTTCTAAGAATAAATGGCAAGTTAAGAACTTCATCAGAAACAACAAAAGTAGAGTTGCAAACTAAGATCTTCCAATGTTGATGGTTCCTTTTTGTCGTTTGTTGCATTTGTGTCATCAGGTTTATCTTCACTCCCTTCATCCTTCTTGTAATCATTTGGTCGAAGATCAGGACCAATGTCGTGTACCCAGCTTGCTGCATAGAGCCTACATGCCTTCTTCAACACCTGTAAGGGTATAGAGAAACCAATTACAATGTGAAGGAAAATTCACATGGTTGACATATATTAGAAAAGAAAAAACCAACATGCACGGGGTTTGGGCAAACAGTAAGCATCATGGGTGTGCTCCCCACAAACGTGAGTTCGATTTGTCTCCCCAGGATTACCCGATGCATATGGTTTGCGTGCATTTGTAGGGAATAGTCTCACCTCAAAATGGGGCAAGGACACCCTGACGTCATCAAATAATAATAATAATAATAATAATAATAATAATAATAATAATAAATAAGAAAAAACCATGTGTGCATGCATACACAAATGATATATCCGCGGCATTATAGAAGTCCATAATATAGAGAAACCGATTACAATCTGAAGGCAAATTCAAATGGTTGATATATGGTCGATACATGTGCACAAACATACATAAATGATATGCGTGTGGCATTCCATAAGTCCATAACAAAAATTAAAGCCAATGGCTTATTGTAAGACCCCGTCTATTCCGTACGACTTTCTATGCTTATGTACACAATGATCGATGCCCTTAGCTAGACCTGGATTGACCATTCATAGTACACACCCAACTGACCGGAACCTCAAGACCTCGAAACCTATCTCATATCGACCGCCCCGTCGCAGCGATCGTGGAGGTACCACCCGTGCGTTGGTACGATACTCCATTAGTGAGATACGCCGCGAAGAATCATTAGTGTATCATGTGCGCAAGGTGCCATGTACTCCATTCCACACATGTGCATAACACATGCCATGCACACATGCACATGCCACACATGGGTGAGAGTCTCTCTACCCATGTGTGTGATGTCACACACCCATTCCCCTCCCTCTCTCATGTACACCTCAAGTTAACTCTTTTCCATGCCACACCTTAAGCATGACATCATCACACCATGCCATACCATGCTCCTTTAACCCACCATTAATTAAAATCATGAGTTAATTGTCATAATCCTAGTCTAAGCTAACCAAGATCACATTAATTGAATTTAACCACATTTTAACAATTTCTCTACATATATCCCTTCATTCCTTAACATTTCACCATTTTTCTACACAAAGAGAGAGAGAGAGAGAGAGAGAGAGAGAGAAGACTGATCTTGGTGATGAGAGAGAGAGAAAGAGGAGTGATCTTGGTGGGCCATCAACTCCATCAATCCCATCCTTTCCATCCATCTCAACCATCAATTCCATCTCTTCCATCCATCTAATTCATTGAGGTGAGTACACCCCCTCATCCCTCCTCTTTGTTTCCTTGTTCTCTTTCTTATAATGTAGGAATGATATCTACTAATGTTGGCCCCACATTGAGGATTATATGTTATCTAGACTGTTCATACTATCCAATGGATTGGATGGGACGAAAACACTAAAATAAGTTTGATTTGGAGATTGTGTGGGTCCCACTAACCATGGGCCCCACCATGATGTTTATTGGCCATCCAACATGTTAACAGTCTCACAAGGATCTGGATGAATGGAATACAAAAATATTAGCTTGTTCACGAATGACGGTTGCCACTGTCAGCAGCGCTGGACCAGCAACATCCTTGTTGCTTTCGAAAAAAAGAAAAAAAGAAAAAAAGGGGCATGGTTCATAGCAGGACACTCCAATATGCATATGAAAGATCCACACCATTCATTCGCTCCAACAGCTCATTCTATGGTATGAGTCCAAAAAAAATAATATAAAATCAGATTAATATAAGACTTAAGTGGGCCATTCCAGGTCGGAATAAGGGTGTTTACCATTGAAACTCTTTTTAGACATAATTTAATGTTTGTTTCCCATCACAACCCACTTTTTTTTTCTAAAGGATTTATTGAGTACAATGATCCAGCCAACACAATGGATGGACTGGATCTCTTAAGTGGCCCACCTTAATGAGAAAAAAAAAGAGGGCTGGACGTGTTGCCGCTAGCGTCCCTGCTGCTTTTGAAGAGGGCAGGGGCTGTGGGCCCACAACGCCTCCCCCATAATGTATGTTTTTAATCCACACCGTCCATTCAATTTCTCAGATTATTTTAGGCCTTGAACAAAAAAATGAAGCCAATCCAAACTTCTGGTAGACCACACCATTGAAAATAGTAGTGATAAGTGACAATTATCATTGAAATCAGGTAGGGCCCGCTGTAATGTTTCTATCCATTAGAATATCGGACTTGTTAGACCCTTCATGAGTTGGAGAACTCAATAGACGAGGTGGATCGTCCTGATGTGGGCCCCACTTATGAAAAACTACAATATATATATATATATATAGCTAGGGGGCTGACGCCCCTGGCTAGTGACGTCCAGCGTCCAGAGGATGCTGCGGGCGGCTTGGAACGGGCAGGGAGGGTGGGCCCCACCACTGGTCCCACCATGATGTATGTTGGACATCTACACCGTGTATTTGATGGGTCCCCTTTTGAAAATGGGATACCCCAAAAATTGGCTATACATGGAATTCAGGTGGCCCACACCGTTTAAAATCATATGAAGACATGTTAAAACATATAAAAGCACTCATTGGGGCCCACCTGAAATTTGGATGCATCTGAAACTTGGACTGACCCCTCAACTAAGTGGGACACACATAATGGATGGGCTGGATTTGTGAACCACGTCTCGGTGGCCCAACCAATGATTATGAATGTTTTAATGGAGGGTAACCCTCTCAACTTGTGTGTGAGGTGTGGCCCACATGTGCCATAGATGCACTTGATTTTAAGCCCTAGGCCCATCATGGATTGGTGCATCTGACTGGTGGTATTGAGGGTTGGTGGGCCCCACACAACTTGACCTCATGGGAGGTCCCCTTGGGCTCCACCATTATATATATGTTCTATCCTAACCATTAATCATCCATCATGACAGCTCATTTCATGTCAAGGCACTAAAAATCAAATGAAGAAAAACCTTAGGTGGGCCAAAATCCATAGGAACCATGGGATTAACCTCCCACAGTTAAGAGATCTCTTGTGAGCCAAGCAGTGTGCCAAAGCACGCTGTCTAGAGACCGTTGATCCCCACACTGCTGGGCCTAACTTGATGTATGCACTTTGTAATTTTCCCATTTAGACGGATCAGGTGGGTCACAATCTTGAGTGGGCCACAATCTCTGATAGGTCTCACAACAATGAGACAGATTCTAGTCTTGACTCACCCACGCCACATAAAGTAGCCTTGTTTGAATGACTGTTGTTGAAAATCCTTCTCGGTTGTGATGTTTGATTTCCCTCCAAGACTCTCTATTCATCAGGCCCATTGTGGAATCCACCTAAAGGTACAGTAGAGTCCAAAATGTGGTAGGCCACAACATAGGGAAATGCTCCCGCCATCGAACTCTCTAGGGCCGTTGAACTATTTTCGTAATTGACATCCAACTGGATGGGTGAACCCCACCTCGTTGTATATATTGTTCATCCATTGGAGGACCTCGCCAAGATATAAGTATTTTGTCCACGCCAACCATTGGTGAACCTCCATCTACATTTTTACCATCATTCCATTATATCAACCATGTTAGGACCACACCTAATTGCATTAAGGTTTGGCTCATTTTGAGTTGAGGGCTAGGCCAAATGTTAGGCCCACCTTATGGACCATATTGAGCCTACTTGTAGACCCCACTGGCGTGTTCACAAGGGCATTGGGATTATAGGCCCACAAGCTATAAGGCTTACTATGAGTGCATCCCTTTTTAAGCCATTAGTGGTAGTCTTACATAAGCCAACGAATGAACTCTTTTAGTAAATGTTCATGTGTATGATGGTATGAACTACGATTATGTGTTTTACGACCCCTAATCTTGTGGAGTGTGAAGCCCACTTATCATGTGTTATTGTGAATCGTGCGGTCCCTACCTATGCAGTCTTAGATCATGAATGGCCACTTAATTATGTGGCGTAATTGTAGTCATTTGACCATAAGTGCTCATGAGGTCACCCAACTGTATAAAATTATGTGGTAATGATGGTCATCCAACAGTGTGACCTTATGCTTAAGGGCATAGGTGCGGCCACATGAATTATGATCGAATTCCCTAGTCTTAAGGGTTGTTATGTCAAGTTGTATTTTATAACTTAATAATGGAGTGGCCTTCAATTCGGTGTCATGCAACATAAATATAACCCTTACATTATTCTCATAGCTGAGACAGATGCGGGGACCACTAAACTATATCTGATGTGATGGAAGCTAGTTCTTGGCCTCTTGATTATGTGACACCAAATCTGAGTCATTCTCCGTATAAAGTATAAGGCGATCATAGTTTAAGAGTTAGTGTAACGTAGTGTAATCTAGTATAGTGGGTATGCTTGTGATTGTGTCTTGGATGCTTTGAGATACGGTCACTAGACCATGATACTAATTGTATGTCCACTCAACCAAGTGAAATTATGACATCGACAACCTGCCCATATGGGAGCTTAATAAAGTGGTTGCCCATAGATATATGAGTTGTAATATAGTAAAAAATAAGTAACCATGTGACCTTAAATCCTTTATTATGGTAAGTAGAGTGACATTTGTGTGGCCACTCAACCATATGGACTTCTAATAATGAAGTGGCCATGAGACCATGTAAGCATATAAGACTTGTGTGATTACTCAGACTCGTGGACTATGCTGATGGTGTAACCTCTTCTGTATATGAACTTAGGACGCGTTTTAGATTGATTATGGACCCTACCTTGATGTAAGCATTGCATATTTCACCATTTATCCATGAGGCTAGCTAATCCTAGAACATGATTCCAAAATGACCTAGATCCAATTTCTAAATAAGTTAGATGATATGAAGTAGTGTTAATTGAACGTATAACTTTCGAACACTTGTGAACCCACTCAATGTACATATTTTATTCGCACTATTCAATTGTTTTGCCAACCAAAGAGTTCGATCATGGAGCCCACTGTCGTGTGCCTTGTACATCTGAACTGTTCTTCCTTGTACTACCTTAATTTATGTGAGATACCTATATTATCTACTTATTGGGAGTCACCGTAATATTTTTGTGTGGACCCATCTACTCACAATACCACTTGGAAGTAGGATCCACTACATTATATAAGACAAACCCGCCTTATTCAACCGTGACTAACTCTTATGTGTATATTATATACCAAGTCATTCAACTCGGGACTCACTGTTACTTATGAGGTTTACCTATGCATTCTAAACCATTGTAAAACTACTACAATAATTATTTGTAAATCCAATCTACTAACAACCCACGTGAAGGTGAAGTCTACTACATTATATGAGTTTCACCAGCACCATCCATCCTATGGCTCATTTACTATATGTTATAATTATACCTTTCATCTCATAACCACTTGGTGCATGTACTTTGCGTCACCACCACTCATTAACCATAAGGCCCAGTTAGGGTATAACCACGTGGTTTTAATAGAAGAAAATCATGTCGGGCCAAAGCCGCTAATGGAATATTTATCTTGCGAAGGATATGGTGTAACTCTTATTACAATTAATGCTTGTGATTATGATAGTTATATATGATATTAGTGATGTCAATGATTATGGTTAATAGAATCATGTGATTTGATAGTTGATTAATGTTGTTCCACTCCCTAGCATACTAAATTCATCTACTTAACCATGTTGATGTTGATCATACTCATGAACCATGGAATTAATGGTATGTGCAACTGTACTTCAATACATTTGTTCATGTGTAAGATGTGTCTTCTTCAGTTTAGTCACATGACTATGGATTGATATAGTTGATAGTGGCATATAATGATTGTATGTCATTTTTGGCTTAAAGGTTAAGCAAACCCTAAACTTATGGCGTTATATGCATACCACATGCACTTAAATGTATGCCTTATCATGATTGCTTGAATTCATATATAATCATGACATACATGATGATCGAAATACCACAGTCGTGCCGTATAACATGAGTTGGATCTTGACGATGGAATGTACATCTATGATGATGACTTGGGTTATCCCTGAAAATGAACGGGACACCGGAAGTGTGGAATTAGTAGGGGATGATGTGCCCCTTGGGTTGAAAGTCCCTAAACCCCTATGCTAGCTAGGGTTGCCTCACTGTCAGGCCAAGTGGATACATGGGTCATGGATTTGACTCCCACTGACGAGGTCAGGTTGAGAAGAGGTGGGTCCAACCTGCTTAAGGGTTGAGGTACAAACAGGGACCGGTCTGACTCGCCGGCGAGGAGAAGCACGAATGAAGTCCGTTATTGACATGTCGGGTGAAAGCCCACTACAGGGTGGGTATGTGAGGTCAATTACTAGTGTCTAGTGCATGGGTATCGACCACGGTGTTTCCCATAATATACAGTTGTTGGAAGTCCACCATAGGGCAGGTATGCGAGGTCGATTACTAGTGTCTGGTGCATGGTATCGACCACAATGTTTCCCGAGATATACAGTTATGATATGGTATGACAATATGATAATGATGTGTTTACGGATGCATGTAATACGATTATGACTGTGGTACGGGAGAAATGAAAATATGACTTGGTGATGCTGGTAGTATTGACTCGGAGTATTACTATGATGCATACGCATTGCATTGGCATTGACATCTTACCTTACGTGCTACACACCTTTCACCATACATGATTTCCTTATGGTATATTTGTCTTGCTTGCATGTATGACACACTGCAAACACGTATGTACTCACTAGGCTTTTTGCCTAAGCTTCCTATTTCCTATTTTTTTAGGACAGGAGTAGCTTGGAAGACTTAGCTTTCTCGATGCATTGTATCTATTTTTCGATTTGGCAATGTTGACGTCGTGTACCTTTTGGAAAGCATTGTACTTGTAACCATTAGGATTTATAATGGAGAGTGTTACTTGGTATTTTGATCATGAATCTTCATGCTCAGTATTATTATATGTATATACAATAAAAAAAATTCAATCAGAAATCTTCCTTGTGGTGCACCGAACTCGGGACTTGGTGTATGGAAGTTGAGTGCCGGATTCGGGGCATCACGGAAGCTGTCCGTCCCCAAATTTGGGGCGTGACACTTATAATTGATGTACTCAAGAATTGAAAGAGATGACCAGTCGAACAAATAAAGCAGAAATCGAAGTTACAAAATTCAGCAGCTGGTGACAAAACAAGTATGCCAGTCTTCTCTCAATGCAAACGGGGGAATAAAAAATGAATAGCAGTTAGTTGTTTTCTAAAGGTTTGATAAATATAAGATATAACACGGCCAACTCTCTCTTCCCTTACCCCCCCTTGATTTTAAATCGGGCCTATGATAAATAATGTCAACCGGATGCTTTATCATTAAGTAACCTGCCCATACTTCTTCTTTTTTTGAAGATGAGATAATTTATTAGCAAGGGCAGAAAATATCACCCAAAAACAGCAACAAAACTAAAAGAGACAAAAGAAGGGAAAAGTAAAAAAAGGAAAAGAAAGACAGGAAAAACGACAGCAAAAGCAGAAAACGAAAGAAACGAGAAATACACAGGCTACACCCCCAACCACAACCCCGGCTACCGACCCAATTATGGTGCCCAATCTCTAAAGAGAATCGATACCTTAGAGAACACAACCTCGTAAGAGAGTCTAAGGTTCCTGAACGCGCAGTTGTTTCTCTCCTCCGAAAGCACAGCTAGCAATAGGCAGCGCCGCTTCCTCTTGTCGAGAGCTCCACCATCCTCCGTATGCCAAGAGCAGAACAAATGGTCAACAACGGAGGTCATGGCCCATGACATGCCCACCAGACAAAGGACACTTGTGGGATCCCAGTCTTTTGCAACATCGCTCGTATGCACACGTGTCTAAACTCGCACCGTTGATAGACCATACACTGCACCCTAGTGCACCTAGAAAACTCACTCAAGTGATTTGTTCTGGATGATCTTGAGACCTCTATCATGTGGACTATGTCGTCATTGCGATCGCAATGGTAAAACCGCGCATCAATCAGATGCTCCATTAGTGAGATATGACCTGTTGAATCCATGGCCCAAATTACGTATCCTATAATACAAGCAACCTTTATTATATTAGGCCCATTGGACTTGAGTCCATGTGGGCCTAAAGCCCACTTTTAGAACATGAAAATTACCAACAAATAGGACAATTGCTAGATGACAAAATAAGAAGCTAACACATACGAGACAAGCACTATAAGACAAAATTGGATTCTATTCCAAAACTCATCATTAGCTCTCTCCCCATGCCTTGGAAACTAATCATGACTCATGTCCACCTCATCCTATACATGCATCCAATGCATGTCTTGATTTGTGCCACATCACTTCAAACAACCAATTACGACACTCCAATTCATCATTCACCATGCATCACCTACAACCATAACCCTTATCCATCCATTAGCCAATGCATGTCTAGATTTCTTCCACCTTGGCCAATGCATGCTTAGCACCATCTACCTCATCCATCCACTACCCATACCATACATCACCTTCCACCTCACTTTAAGCACCAATAAGCTCCCATAAATTTGCCACATCATTTTTCCACTCAACCCCCAATTCCCTATATAAAAGCAGGAGCTCTCTTGCACTTATTATTTTCCTATACTTGAAATTTTTTGAGATTTTAAGAGAAAGTGAGAGAGAGTGGGGCCAAGGTGTGGCCCATCATTAAACCCAGAGGGAGTGGACCACACATCATCATCCAACCATCTATCCATTGAGGTGAGTCTACACCCCTCCTTCCATCTTCCTCATCCTCCTCTTTCTTCCTCTTTTTATTTTCTTAATATGTATGGGCCCCATTGGTGTGGAGTTCTTGTGTGCATGTATTTATGGCTATGGTGGTTAGCAAGGTGTCTCACATATAGTAAGGTCAACCACGATGAACATCATATTCACACCCTTCAAATGTAATCCTATTTTTGTATCTGGACAACAATCTTTAAAAATCATATAAAATCAATCGTGACAAGATCGGAGTTAAAACTCGGGAATATTATGAACCATAATATGATCTAACTTTGGGCCAAATTTCGTAGCCATCCAATGGTCCAATCATCCATAGCATCAAGTTTACTTGGCTGTTGTCTAGCAGCACATGCAGGATTCTGATTTGCCTAAAATGGACACATTTTTACCTCCTTTAATGAATGTATTAAAAATATACGTTTTATTGGATTCGTAGAAAATCGAACCAGCTTTCCAACGGTATATAATAAGCCTCAATCGGAGTTTGAACGGCTGAGATCTTGGCCTTATACAAAAGATGCATTTAGGGGCTTCTTATGACCATTCTTGTGTGGTCGATATCCGTGATTCCAATGGTCAAATGCATTTGATATTTGTTTTTAACTTACTTGAGATAGTAAAAAATCCTATGCATGGTCCCTATGATCAGATTTTTTCATGATAAAATTTAGAAAATTCTGATCCGACAGATACTTTCGTAAGGATAAACCTTTAATTGTTTTGTATGGCCCAGATGTATCCAAGGCTCTGTAAGATTGGAAATCTATATACAACCTAAATGATGTATTACTAAACCATCCATTGGATCAGATTTTCCAACAAAGAATCTGATCATAGAGATTTCATCAATATATTTCATGTGCTACTTGATGAATATGTTGGATCTATGTTATACATAACAATTATCCTCTCATTGACCCACTTGGGTGTGGGATCACTTGTGATTTATACATTTTAAAATGGACAGCCATGTGTATTGATATGTGTCTCTTATTTATGCTTTGCTAGCATGTGGGTCTCACTTGCCATTGAATCTATTTCATTTCCTTTGCACTTTCTGTATGCTGAAAATTTTCAAGTACTTAACTGTATTGCATGTAGGCCTCTTTGACACCTTGTAGTGGACTCCACACTCTGTAGTTAAGGGTCCCACTTTGGGGGATGTTTAATCCTTATATAAGTGAGCTGGGATGTCTCACCTTTTTGTTAGGAGTGATTCCCTAAGTGTTTGAAAATTGGGCCCTAAGTTTTGAGAGACCCCATTTCTGAAAACTGTCTGATTATTTATGTTTTGTACCAACTTTGGGCCTCTGTAGTGGACCACACGCTAGAGGTTTGAGTAGGCCACCACTTGGAACCTTTAACCTACACTAATGAATAGATAAATAATATTTTAATTGGGCCAAATCAGACCTCACATGATTAGGGAGTGGATCCCAAAATGGGGCCAGGTATGGTTGTGTAAAAAATTAAAATGCCTATGTTTGGCCTCATACCAAATATTACGTGTGCACAACCAGTTGATCCCAACTTATAATTTTTGAAGTGCATATATATGGTACAACCAAAGTCACCTGACGGCACACTGAAATGTGGTCCCTTGTGATCATGAGATATACTTAAAATTGGGCCAAAACTAATTCTGCACTATATTTCCTGCACAGTTTCTCCAAGTTCCCATGTTTAGGCCATGACCGTAAATTATATACACCCAACCAATGAGGCCCGTCTTGTACCTTTTAAAGCCCACACATAGATCTACCAGATGGATCCTTCCTTTTACCAGATGTGAGTCCCATATGATCATAAATCTGAATTAAAAATGGCCTAGAACTAACCTTGTGCCAAAAGTTTGTTTAACATAGAATTTATGTGGGGCCATGTTAGTGGGGTCTGCCACCTTCTCAAAGCATTGAATGCAGCGTTTAAACTTTGAAAAATAACTCTCAGGTGTTGTTGGGCTTAAAACCTTAAGTGGGCCATCTAGTATGGGCTACCTTGTATGGGCCTTACCTTTCATGTAATGAGGCCCATCCTGATTATGGATCCCATGCCCAACCATGGGTTGTCTTATAAGGCCCACCATAGTGCATGTGATTATATTCATGCTGCCCATCTGTTTTCCAGATTGTATAAGGGCCACGAGACCCATTGTAAGTTAGATTCCATTCCCAAATGGGCCGCACTCTAGGAGCAATGGTGGTTAAATGTTCACGTTGTAAACTCCCTAAGGCCCATTGCTAAGCCCATTCCCCATCTATCCTTATTGGGCTGTCTCGAATCATTGGGCCCCCATTGATGCTAGTGGGATTATCCAAACCATTGAGCCCACCTTTTGCACTTACTGGGCCCCCATAAGAAAGCCCAGCTTGCTATATGATAGAGTGGGTGAGGAAGCCCACATAATGTGCTTAGGGTCATCCTCTTGACTCCTTTGATTGTATGATTCACCCCATGAGGTCCATCCTTAATATGTATGACATCTATACCATCCATTATCTATGAGTAAGATGATGATACATGTATGGTAACATGATAATGATGATTATGAGTTGTTGGTTGAAATGATAGATATGACTTAATGGATGGTGAATTATAGTATATGCATTGATGATGGATGAGTAATTATTTATAGTACTTATGACATTGTTTATAGTAATCATGAAGAGAAAATGATCCTCATGGTAATGATGATGATATTTTATATGTATGCATGATGAAAAACATGCTAGTTGACTACCATGCTTGACATCCAAGTGATAATAATGCACGTATTGATTGTCGTAATGATAATGTGGATAAGATAACCATATTTTACTTGATGCATGGATAACGATAAACAAATAATGTTAGTGGACGTAAGGATAACCTTATGCATGATAGACAACTAATGCCTAGGGCATGTATAATGATAGAATTGGACAATGGTCATGATATTGATGATGCATGTGAATCCCTATATGTTATGTACTCTATGCACATGATTGCATGATATATGCTCATATGCATCATTGGTATGCCTGTTATGAGGGATGATTAATCATAGCATATGCCATTGGGCTGAGATGTTTATGGGACTCTTTATGAGACAGAGTTGCCCCCACATGATCGCGTGATACGCGCAGGTTTGATGCATGACTGGATGGTATGACTCATGTATCTCACATTTTGTGCAACATGTCGACACACTGAGAACATGCTTAATATAACATCATAATACATGCTCATATGCATCATTGGTATGCCTGTTATAAGGGATGATTGGTTATAGCATATGCCATTGGGCTGAGATGTTTATGTGACTCCTTGTGAGATGGAGTTGCCGCACATGATCGCGCGATATGTATAGGTTTGATGCATGACTGGATGGTATGACTCATGCATCTCGCATTTTGTAACATGATTATTTGGCGCCCTAGCGACATCAGGGCTATGGCATCCATAGGCTTATCGTGGATAGTCAGATGAGACATCAGAAATGTTTGGGATTTAACATATGGGTACTTTGGATGTCCGTGGGTGAAAGTCCCTAAACCCCCGTGGCCAGGGGCTGCTTCAACGTCAAGACCGAGTAGATATATGAGCGCACGAGGGCCGTATACCATTAGGCCGCGTCTCCCACTATGTCGTGGTCGGTTGAAAGGGGGTGTGGCCTTATCCGCCCGAGGGTATGGGGCATACCTAGGCTGAGTTTGACCAGCTCATAAATGGGTCCGCTATCGACATGCCGGGTAAATATTTGCTGACTACTGGCCAGGCAGATAGTGAGGCCTTTTTCACCTGCATGGTTGCGCGTCCAGTGGGCGGAAATCTGGTGTAGAGTGTCCTAGACCCCGGTGATATCCTAGAGATGTATGGTACTGATATTTTGATGCTTCGTCACTGTTGCACACGTGGGTGGGCACACGTGGGTAGACACTGATGTGGGCGGGGCCTAAGGGCCTGGGTGAGCTACCAGTGGTTGGCAGTCTACTGTGCGTACAGTGGGGCGGAACCTTATCCCACATCAGAAGCACTGTGGTGGTTATATGTGGACTTACTGAGCAGGAGTTACGTACTCAGTATTTGATTGATTCATTCATTCATTCACTATCCACTCAGGCTGGTGGTGCGTAACCAAATCATTATGTGTACCTTTGCAAAATGGCCAGGATTTTGGTTGGGCGCACAACCAATCTGAGATAAGGAGTTTACCACATTGAGTCTAGCTATCCAAATTTAGGTACGAGACTAGTTTGGATAGAAGTCCTTGTGATGAACCCCACAGCTTACGATACCACGTACTATCATCCCGACTACATACTCCAGCTTTGTCATTTCTTTTGCATTACATACTGCATTGCATCCTTTACATATGACATATCATTTATTTTGCATTGCATACTACATTGCATCCTCTGCATATGCATCCTTAGTATATGACATTTTGCTATGTAGGCCTTGCATCGTATAGCCTTGGAATGGCCGACAGCATTCATGCCTTGCATCGCATAGCCTTGGTATTGCCGACAACATTCATGCCTTGCATCGCATAGCCTTGGTACGATTGATAGCATTCATGGACTTGCCGGCATTTTCTCATTCATGGACTTGTCAGTATTTTCACTTATGGACTTGTCAGTATTTTCACTTACTTTGATAGCGGATGATGGGGGATTTTGTCCCACTCTTATATGAGGATGTGGATTACCCATATGTGGTATGTTCATGATTCCTGGTGGAGATGTATCATGTGGTATATGAGGATGTGGATTTTGTCATTCATGGACTTGTCAGTATTTTCACTTACTCTGATAGCGGATGATGGGGGATTTTGTCCCACTCTTATATGAGGATGTGGATTACCCATATGTGGTATGTTCATGATTCCTGGTGGAGATGTATCATGTGTTGTAGAGATGTACTTGTATAAAGGAGGGATGTTCAGTATTTGACTCATGCATTCATTCATCCACTATTATCCCGACTCGACATGCCAGCTCTGCCATTGCCCTTCCATCGTGTGTCATATAGTAGAAAATGGAATTTGATTATCTTGTTCATGATGATTAGCTATTTTAATAATTCATGGTCGCTTGTTGAGTGACATGCCTATTATTGATGTCATGTTCATGATAACCTGTATAGTTACATGACATACTTGATTGATAACCTACTCACCTATGATAACATGATTGGTTGATAACATGTATATGGTTGTTTTGGATGTCTTTACGGGAGCGCCCTAATAAGACGTGTTTTACTCCCGACACGTAGTAGACTCATGAGCTGTGGTTTGCTCATACATATGACTTACACTTTTTTAGGATGCATGCAAGAACTATTGGAGTTTGTTATTGTTTCCTTCATTACTGTTGAGCTGGTGCACCATATTATGTGTGACATGTCGAACAAGTTCGTCTCTTCAATATGCGTTGATACCATGTACAAAATGTGTGACCGCCTAAACAGATTAACCGTTCAAAAAAAAATTTCCTCCACCATGAGCTGGGTTTAGTATATGGAAAGTTAGCTAACCATTTACCAAGTCTGACGAGTGGCGAGGAAATTGCTCCGACCCGAGTTTGGGACTTGGGAAGTAATAGTTCCCGAGTTCCGAATTTGGGGCGTGACAATGCTCCGCCAAATATTTGAAATGAAGGGGCAGTGGATGAAGAGATGGTCCACTGTCTCTTCGTTTTTTAGCCAAAGGAGATATATTTTAGGCAGAATCATTCATCTTTTACGCAGATTGTCAACTGTAAGGATTTTGTTTCTTCCTGCTAGCCAGCCGAAGGCCGCCACCTTCGAAGGGATGCCAAAAGACTAGATTGCACCCATGTGACAGCAGACGGAGGGGACGAAAGATGATTGTAGGACTTGATAGAGAAGATTCCCGAGCTGGACCGCTTCCAAAAGATAAGAGTCCTCTAATAGGGGATTAGGATGAATTCCCTGCAAAAAAGAGAGCAACGAAATAAATTTGCTGATCTATTCTTCGTAGAAATTTCTTCTAAAGGGAGGAATCAAAACTCCCCCCAACCCATTATGGAAAAAGCAATATTTCACGGTGATATACTGGTTAGGACAAAGAGAAAACAAGGTTGGAAAAGCCTCCGCGATCATGAATGAACCACATCATTGGTCCAACTAGAACTTGATCTTATTTCCGTCTTCGAGGGAAAAGCGAACATTCCTGCGATGGAGGAAAATAGCTTAGCAATATTCTTCCAAAGAAAAGAGGATTTGTACATCAATGACTCCTTTGTCCACCAACAAGTGGGGGAAGAACCATATTTAGCGGCTACAATTTGCCTCCAAATTCTGTTTGGCTCAATCCCGAATCTCCATAACCATTTTTCAAGAAGGGCTCTATTTACAATCTCAAGATCTTTAATTCCCCCTCCCCCCCACTTGACCACTTGAAAGATTCACACTGTTTCCTTGCCAAAGAAACTTCCTGCAAATGCTGTCTATTTTGGAGATAACTAATTTGGGGCATTGAATCAGCAATAGGAAGTAAATGAGCATGCCCGAGAGGGAGGCCTTGACCAAGTTGATTCTGCCTCCTACGGATAAAACATTCAACATACAAGAAGATTGTTTTCTCTCCATTCTTTCCAGGATACTATCCCATAAGAAAAGAGGAGGCTTACCTATACACAAGTGGAGACCCAGATAGAGCGTAGAGAGGGAGCCTACCTTACACCACAATGAATCAGCAAAGGAAGCACAAACCTCACTTGGAAGATTAATGCCAATCAGCCCTGATTGGCCATGTTGACCTTCAGATAACCTGCCAATACTGAAACTACAATCCAGAATAATCCTAAACTGTAACAAAAAATGCCATAAATCCTACTAAGAATCTTCTGAATTGTCATTCAGAATCTGTAGTGTATAGGACCACCTTCTAGCGCCCACATTATCTTTGAATGACATGAATAAATTAGGACAGTTAGAAGAGGGTATTCAACTTGGGTTGAGGTCAACTCAAACCCAATTGATCAAGCCCAAGTTCAGGTCGGATCGGGCTATCAACGTAATCATTTGTGTTCAGGTTGGAAAATGCCAACCTGATTTGAATTCAGTTTGGGTTCAGGTCGAGCAAATTTGGGTCAGTTAAGGTCAGGTTGGGAATAATCACATGTACTTAGAGCAGGTTGGGTCGAGTATAGAGGACTTCCAGTTGGGTTTGGTTTGGGTACCTTGGATTGGATTCCAGGTTGGGTCCTTGTGAGTATAGAGGACTTCAAGTTGGGTTTGGGTTGGAAAATACCTTGGATTGGGTTTGACTCTCAACCCAACCCACCCTGTCAAATTGCACCCTAGTTAGAACCCTTTCTAAGCATGGTGCTTTGTTTTTCTTTCATCCAATGATTGGAAACTGTGAGCCCATATGTACTTCATCAACAATGGAAGGGTAGAGAAACATTCGTAAGACAGGAAGTGGACATGACTCCACCTACCCCAAAATCAAGGACACAAATACAAGTGAGGGTATCAAATATGACACGTTGATACTATGAAAATTCTTAGCAGAATAACAACCTAATGAACTGCAGACTAAGTGATACCTACAATCCCTAGTACAACAATTTTAGAAACACATCCTATTGTATTAATACCACCAACTTAAACATATGCAAACATATGGGTATCACTATTGGTGGCATAATGCAATCCAGAACATATGACAGCTTTTGGATATAGGCGATGACAACTGGTTCCATGGGAGCCTTTGTCTATTGAAAACGAAACTAAGGCTACTTTTGCTAGGTTTTTTTTATAACGTGTTTCCAGAAGGCAATTCTTTAGCGAAGGGGTCTATGAAAAATTTCTTTGTATTGGAAACCCTATTTCATAGTCTTAATGTAAGGTTTCCTTTTACCCCCTTATTTCAATACATATTTATGTTACTGATCAAAATAAAATAGCAACTGGATGTAGCAAAACAGCAGCTTGTGGACTTTTGACCAACAAGGTACATGCCTACGGGCAGCATGGAGAAGGAACTTCCAATCAACTATGATTGCATTTTTCCACCTCGCCCTGAATCACAAGTGCCAATGCATGGGAAGGTCTGAAACATATCTTCCTGATTTGGTGTCAGCCTGTCCCACCTTCTGAGAACCAAGCATTTCTAAATGCACCCTTAAACAAGATTTGGGTGTGTTTGGATTTCTCCAAATTGGAAGTGGTTTTAATGTTTTCTTAGAATTGATAGCTATTTATTTTTTAGTGTATTTGAGGCCGCATAAAATCAGAAAACCATATGTGGGGGTGTTTGGATGACCCCAAATTGGATGTGGTTTGAATATTTTGTCAAGATCAATAGCTATTTCATGGAAGTAAAAAAAAACCACTTTGGTGGGATTTTCTTCTTTTCTGAAACCAACCCCCCCCCCCCCCCCCCGAAAAAAAAAAAGAAGAAAAAGAAAAAAAGAACTCAGCATCAATCCTTGACAGTGTTCTAAACCATCCTTGTTGTCATTGTCGTCTTCATCTAATCCTTATCCCAATTAGTTAGAGTCGGCTAAATGAATCCCATTCTACCATTCCACTCTGTCATGGGCCAGACCTTCAGTAACACATTATGTCAAGTCTTTTCTTACTACTTCCATCCACATCCTTTTAGGCCTTCCACTTGCCCTTTCAGAGTTTTCAACTTGTACCCAGTCTCTCCTACTAACCGGCACAATTCTTGGTTTTTCATTGCACATGACCAAACCATCTAAGTCTACTTTACATGTCTTATTAACTATTGGTACTACTAGTTTCCCTCAAATGCATCCATTTCTAATTCTATCCTTTCTCATCTTGTCACTCATTCATCTCAACATCCTCATTTCAACTACACTCATCCTATGAACATGTTGTTCTCTAAATGTCCAACATTCTATCTCATAAAGCATGCTGGTCTTATAGCTATCCCATAAAATCTCCCTTTTAGTTTGAGTGGTACACGACGATCACATAAAACTCTAGAGGCACGTCTCCATTTCTTCTACCTAGCTTGAATTCTATGGGCAACATCCTTCTCAACCTCTCCACCCTCTCTCATGAATTATTGACTCAAGGTATTGATAGAGGTCATTCTGGGGAACTTTTTGTTTTTTACTTCTATCGGATCACACATATTGCCAAAATCATTGAGATTATTGATATAGCCGACATATCATTGACCCGCCAATACAAATATTGACCTATATCAGTGATATCGCCAACATTACCACCAAGATAGATTGTTGAATGATTTAAGAATTAAGAAAATAAATTAAATTATGTTTATTTAAATAATAATAATTATGTTGTTTCCCAATTATGTCTGCAAGAATGTGTGGATAGGTGGATGGATATGTTATACACGTATGGATGTGCCATGCATGCAATGTATGCATGTATTTATAAACATATGTATGTGCCATAGTTTGCAAACCCAGTTATCGTGTAAATGAGATCTAGACACCCAAATTGCAAATAAACGAACAAGGGTACACCACACAAGAATAGTTGAGTAGAGAATGAGAAATAACTTTGTTGATATCAAACTTCTTCTTACAATACTTCAAACTCACACTTAAAAAGTTTTCAAATGTGATCTCCTACACCACTCCCTTTTATGGATCCAAAATGAATCTTTAATGAGGAACCCCCTAAAGGACCACAATGAAGAGATTGATTTCAAATCAATTTAATCTGGCTAAGATGGTAAAAGCCTAATAGTTAAAGAAAATCTAGGAAATAATCCTTAAAATCTTCAATCACGTGTTCAATCACATCTTTAAATCAACCCCATATCAAATGGTAAATTCCATTTCTTGATATTTTGGCCCCAAATCTATAAGTAAATAATCCAAAATCAACACATGTTAGGCCCTACGGTGGGTCGTGGGCCCGCATAATTCCCCCCGGGTTGGAAAGAACTCGACTCTACTGAGTTGGACATTTCATAAAGTAGTAGAGGTTCGCATCCAATCATTTCAATTCGTCACATGTGATCCATGTGCATTCAAAATAAAATTTGCTCTTCCATTTCACCAATTATTGCTTGTATTGACCCTGTCGAGTGCCAGTGTTTTAATGCGCAACAAGTTCAACTCCTTCCTTCTTTTCTTTCGAGAGCTATTTATCCATGTCGATAATGACTTCATCTTGCACGTCAAACACCTCACCATGGTACTCCAACAAATCGACCATATGGAAGTTCACGAGATATCTAAGTCGTTTTGCAACTTGATCTTAGGGCCTATTTGGTTTACTGAGTTACTAGCAATTGAAGGTAGGTGAGCAATAATTACACACCACTTGCGTTTGAAAAAACCATTGAATACAAACAATCGATGAGGGTTGAAAATGGGGGGAAACAAAATGAAAACGTGGTGTGAAATCTCTTTTTCCCTGCATGTAATCGAATGGAGATGATGTCTCAACGACATCTGTAGATAAGACTGTTTCATGGTATGGTGGTCCGTAGGAGTACAAATTACTTCGTTGTCTTGCATATCAACTACATAACTATCAGATCTGCTTCTTCTATTCAAACTCCCTTCTATGACTGAGTTGTGAAGTTTCAGTCTACCAAAGTACCATCTTCAGGTGTTGTTCTTATGGTTCCTTCCATATATTTCATCAGATTTATCGTTTCCTACCCTCTGTTGTGCCTTGTAGAGATTTAAAAGTGGGATTGCTTATACTTTCTTCTCTGCTGCGAAGGTCGAACGTCAGGGACGATATCGGAGTTGGTTGCTTGGTCGGACATACGAAGATTTCTTGGAAGGCGAGTTTTCTTTTGCTTCAATGGAACCTTCTTCTTCTTCCGTCTCATTCCATATTTTGCAACATGCATTCATCAGCCCGACTTGTAATATAGTTTCATCTTTAATCCAATAGGAGGTTGATCGATACTACCCTGCAAACTCCCCACATCAAGGACCCGTTATCCTCGACAGGTAGGTGTCGATCTTCCTGGTTACATACATCTTCAAGAAATATAGAGTTGTTTACCTTACTATTTGAGGTTTCCATGATGGGTATCATGTATGTTGGATCCAAACCGATGAAGCCTCTTGCCATGACACACCATTCATGTCTGGTTTGATATCCTGAAATGTGGAGAATTGGGTATTGTATATGTATACCGATCGGGCCTGGTATGGGTGTCATATTTGAGTATCATGATTTCATCCGTTGTGGGTATCATATATGAGTATCATAACGTTTGACATGGGTATCGTCTTACGTTCCATGTCCAGATGTGCATTTGTGAAAACCCCCAATGTGGGTTTCTGATGCAGGACATGAAATTCAAATATGATTACGAGATTTTAGGCCCAAGATCACATTAGTTCAGAAACAATTACACAAATTCCATATCCCACATGAAAGGCCAAACATTCAATTAAGGGGAATCTATGTGGGTCCAGGCCTATACATGTTAAGGCTAGATTAATAAAAGTTATGAACTAAACAATACTCAAAGATAAGAAATAATCATCCACACATGCGCAGTAATCAGTCCCTAATCCAAGGGATTCACTAATTTCAACTCGAGGAACCCTATGGTGAAAAAAGGGCAAATAAATTAAGGGTAATGCAAATAAATCTAGGGTTAGGGTTTATGAAAATAGGTATGAAAAGGGAAAAATAAGAGAAAACCTGAACCGGAAGACAATTCTCGTGAGTGGACAGTGGGTCAAGGCTTGACGCAAGTGCGCACTAGCCTAGCCGCACGTGCAAGCAGGTCCCACACCCAGAAACCGATTCCTTGGCACTGGTTGGCCAGGGGTGGGCTCTAAAACTCCAAAGTTTCAAGGTGATCCAAGATATAGGCTATGCGTGGTGCTCCGCCGAAGTTTCAGCCCTCTTGTAGGGCCAAATTCTGGAAACTGGCTGTAAGGAGAAGATCCGCTGCAAAACTAATGAATTCGAGGTGAGGTGGCTGTAGAAGGTGAGATATATGGATGGAAGAGGGTAGGGATGGATGAGGATATATGTGGCTTCGCACCACGGTAGTTAGCCCTTTGAAAAGGGAGGGTTTCGCACCCACTTGAATTTTTCCACAACTCAGAAACTCAGAGAATAAAAAAAAACTTGCAAGAATTTTTATTAAACTTCAATGACTCAAAAGAACTACAAGGGGTGCCTATTTATAGGAAAAATCATATATCCCAAAACTCGCACCATGTGCGTAACCTATTACTTGGCGATGAAGTAAACCAAAACAAAAACTAACTAAAGAAATCTAAAGTGTTCGTGATATTCTAAATAATATAAATAATCAAAAGCTAAAATATAAACTTAATTCAACTAGTGGGCCACGATCATGAGATCCTATGATGGGCTTTTCTTGGTTAACGGGCCCACTCTCTTGAACCAAAACTCTATCTTCTAACTAGGAGGCACTCCCTGGACGTCATCATCAATCCAAATCGACGATGGGGCCATCTTTCTTCTCGCGTACGTACGTAGGGGGCGGCGTGCGCGTGCATGTGATGTCCCTATCAATTCTCTCCAGCTGCAAAGATTTCACCACTGGTGAATTAAAACTCCCAAATTGCTTCAGAATGTCAGGATCAAGTCTTTGAAGCTCCTCTTCAGTGAGCCATGTACTGTTTGAAGCTGGGTATGACTTCCATTTAACCAGGTACTTTTGAAACCCGCCGTTTGATGTTGAAACTATCTAATGGTCTAAGATATTCTCTATTTCCTCTCTGAGTGTGTGAAGATTAAGTATGAGAGGTAGAGCTGAGAAGAAAGGTCAGGAAGAGTAGGTATGGGAAGTAGAGGCTGGAGAAATGGGTCGGGACGGGTAGGTATGAGATGTAGAGGCTGGGAAAATGGGTCGAGAAGGGTAGGTATGAGAGGTAGAGGCTGAAAAAATGGATCAGAACGGGTAGGTATGGGACATAGAGGCAGGGAAGATGGGTCGGGAGGGGGCCATGGAACAAGGGAATGGTTCGGGGTATCAGGATGGTTAGGTGAAAGGCTGGACAATGCATCAATGACCCCTTGAAATGCAACTAGATCCTCCACATTAAATGTGAAACTAATTCCCATGGAAGGTGGAAGATCTACCTCATACGCATTGAGACCATTTTACTTTATAATTTTGAAGGGTCCAGCGTTACATGCATTAAATTACGAATGGCACCTTGGGGATACCGCTCGGGTCTAATGCAGACCATCACAAAGTCCCTTGCACTAAATTCCTTGAAACATTTATGTTGGTCTGCAGAAAATTTGTAATGCTCATTACTAGTAATAATCTTCTGCCTGATTTCTTGATACCATGAATGAATGTGATGCACAAAAGACTCTGCAAGCTCTGACAGCCTATGAGACAGTGACATAGGAACAAGATCAATAAGTTTTCCAGGTTTATAACTAGTAACGACTTCATAAGACTTGGATCTGTGGACCTATCATCAGAACTATTAAACGTAAACTCGGCTATATGTGGTACGACGTCCCATATTCTGGTATGTTCTATATCCCTCCTAGGGGGAGACTCATCCAGTAGATCATCAGGAAAGACATCATGTAACTCATTCACTACCGGAATGTCATCAGTGGGTAACTCTACACTAGCCACTAGTATACTCTCTCTAGCCATAAGGCCACACATATTGTACCCCTCAAAATAGTGGTCTTGACGTCCCTCATGAAGTGGGTGTACGGGTGCATGCCCATGACTGATTCCTTGGCCAACTCCATTCATTGGTCTATCCTCCTGGCCACCTGCCTGAGATTGGACATATACCCCAATGGTGGGGTTTGTCCTGGCAGAGGCCTTTAGTTGGGTAATGCGCACATCAAATTGATCAAAGTGTTGGTCTATATGTTGTTCCCAATGCTTACCTAAAGACTCGATCTTGTGGGATAGTTTGTTTAGTGACTCTAACAGTTGCTCCATGTTTACTGTAGGGTGCAAACCAAAATCGCTACCCGTACGTGTGGGCATACACTTCCTAACTCCACCTAAGGACTTTCTACGATGACTATATGCAACTAAATAGGACTAAATGATCCTATGATCTCTATATGAGGGAACTATGCAGAGTTATTAAAATCCAGCAATATAGTTGTTGAAATAAGGGAATAACAGAAAGTTACAGCAATGTAAATTGCTAACTTCCTGCTACCAGAAATTTCAGCAACTAATATTAGGGACTACGGTCTTCTAAACAATTATATGTGATGAACTGGATGCATGAAGGACTTAAACAAACTAAACCCTAAATATGTAATGTATTCCCCTACAAGAACCCTAGGCTCTGATACCAAATTTGATGCAGGACATGAAATTCAAATATGATGTGCGAGATTTTAGGCCCAAGATCACGTTAGTTCATAAACAATTACACAAATTCCATATCCCATATGAAAGTCCAAACATTCAATTAATGGGAATCTATGTGGGTCTAGGCCTACACGTTAAGGCTGGATTAATAAAATTTATGAACCAAATGATACTTAAAGATAAGAAATAATCATCCACACATGCACAGTAATCAGTCCCTAATCCAAGGGACTCACTAATTTCAACTCAAGGAACCCTATGGTGAAAAAAGGGCAAATAAATTAAGGGTAATGCAATCTAGGGTTAGGGTTTATGAAAATAGGTATGAAAATGGTAAAATAAGAGAAAACCTGAACTGAGAGACAATTCTCCAGAGCGGACATTGGGCCAGGGCCTGGCGCAAGTGCGCACTAGCCTAGCCGCACATGCGAGTAGGTCCCACACCCAGAAACCAATTCTTTGGCCTTGGTCGACCAGGGGTGGGCTCCAAACCCCCAAAGTTTCAGGGCGTTCAGTGCTATGGGTTGTGTGCGGTGCTCCATCGAAGTTTCAGCCCTCCTGTAAGGCCAAATTCTGAAAACTGGCTGTAGGGAGAAGATCCGCTGCAAAACTAATGGATTTGAGGTGATGATGACTGTAAAAGGTGAGATATATGGATGAAAGAGGGTAGGGGTGGATGGGGATAGATGTGGCTTCGCACTACGGTAGTTAGCCCTTTGAAAAGGAAGTGTTTTGCACCCACTTGAATTTTTCCACAACTCAGAAACTCAGAGAGTAGAAAAAAACTTACAGGAATTTTTATTAAACTTCAATTACTCAAAAGAACTACAAGGGGTGCCTATTTATAGGAAAAACCCTATACCCCAAAACTCGCGCCATGTGCGCAACCTATTACTTGGCGATGAAGTAAATCAAAATAAAAACTAACCAAAGAAATCTAAATCGTTCATGATATTCTAAATAACATAAATAATCAAAACCTAAAATATGAACTTAATCCGACTAGTGGGCCACGATCAATTTTTTATGCACCATCCACCCATGATGTGCATGAAGAAGAAGAAGAAGAAGATGAAAAAGAAGGACTAGAGGCATTCGAATTCGACGGACTCGTCTGTACAAATGGAACCCATGTTCTGCTCATCTATAACGACGATATGGTAGGGTCAGGTACATAATGTGCTTCGAAATGCTATTTTGATATACCATCCATTGGTAAATTGTTATCTCAAGCCTCTTTATTAAATACCAAATGGAGCCTTCTATGGAGATGGATCTCCTTTTCTGTTGTCTTACTCTTCTAGAGACAATCATTTTCAGACATCATGTTTGACTATCAATTGTTTGTTATTAGAAAATAGTGATACATTTGGGAATTACAATTTGCATAAGTAATTGAGTTGCTGAACGTGATTTTGGAAGAGTAATTATATCAATAGGAATGGTCATATGGAATTGGTGCTTCATATTGGATAAGTTGATCCTGACTCAGTTTCCTTCCATGTGTTGTACAAGAAAAAAATCCAAAAAATGGAAGGACTTGGATGGACGGAAGAGGAGATGGCTGCATTTGCAGCTACACTTGCTGCAATAACGATAATTATTGCGGTGGGGGAATATTGCAGTAGTAAACTATTTAGGACACCTTTGAGATGTGGGGATTACGAAAGAAGCAAGATAATAAATGGTATAATTAGAGCAGGAGACAATGAGTGTGTCGCACAACTCATAATGAACAAGGCTACATTCTTCCACCTATGCTCATTTCCCAGGGATAGGAATCTCCTTCCTAATGGGAAACATGTATGCATGGAAGGACAACTTGTCATGTTCCTTCATACAGTGGGGCATAATGTGCAAAACCATGTCATCGGTAGTCGTTTCTTAATGTCAGGAGAAACAGTGAGCTGATATTTCAGTGAAGCTTTGGAGCTATTGTCGGACTATATCCAGAGTTCGTGAAACTCCCAAGTGCGGAAACCCCTAACAAGATTCTGGCCAATCCTAATTGGAACACGTACTTTCAGGTAATATCAATTGTATTCGGTAGTATTTAACACCCTCCTTGTATCTAGATCATTTATTTTTTATCTATTAATACTATTCAAATTAGGACTATATTGGTGCAATTGATGGGACCCGCATACCCGCATATGTCCCTACTTTGGAACGTGCTACCTACCGTAACAGAAAATGGGTCATTTCTCAAAACGTAATGACCGCATGTACATTTGATATAAAGTTTGTTTATGTGTTCGCCGGATGGGAGGGATCTACCTCTGATGCATGCATCTTACAAAGTGCATTGACACACAGTCATGATCGCTTCACAATCCCAAAGGGTATGCTAGAACTTCTTCACAATATAAATAACATGAATTTATACTTATAACTAATCATAATTAATTGTAGGTAAGTACTATGTAGTTGATGCTGGTTACGCACATTCGTTCGGATTCCTGGTTCCTTACTGCGGAGTACAATACCACCTCAATGAAATATAAAATAAAATCATATGATGAAAATGCATCGTCTAGTGGTGTAATGCATTGGACCGATGAAATGGATGACTGCCTCATTGATACGTTGATGGATGTTGTTACAAATAGTCGTAAGAGTGCTAATGGGTTTAAGAAAGAGACTTATAAGACAGTTATGGATACAGTGAAGAGTGCCCTAGGTATATCACTTTAAGAGGTTATGCACGTTGAAGAGGTTGTATTATGAGGTCCAGGACACGCTAAATGCTAGTGGGTTTGGTTGGGATGATGACTTGAAGATTGTAACCGCCTAAGATGAGGTTTGGGAGGACTACATACGGGTGAACTTAATAATGTTTTTGCTTTCCTATAACTTTATTTTCTTTTTTTTTTAATGACATAGTAAATATGAAAATGATGTTTTCTTATATTGTCTTTTCATCCTTCTTGTGAATAGTCACATCCATATGCACAACATGTACAGGGCAAACTAGTGTGAAGGTATGATGACCTGATGTACCTATTCAACAATGACCGAGCTACTGGATGGCATTGTTCCACTGGCAATATACCCAACAATTTGCGTTCGAGAAGGTCCAGCGATCCCAAAATGTCACTAAAAACGTTGGTTGATCTGAATGACAATACACTCGTGTTATCCAGTGACGATGTAGGGGGCAATCACTTGAATTCCTATGGTCATTTCAAAGTCGTGACAGCACTAATAGATCATACTAAAGTCCGAATGTAAACGGGAACAACTCGGTTAACACAAGCAGCATGGTCAATTCAAGGAAGAGAGCATGAATGAGTCGCCCATGCGACATCATTGGAAAAGGAATGAACGACGTTGTGGAGGCTGTAAAGTCACTAGCTATAACTATTCACCAAGGGAAAGACATGGTATGTATGTCACAAATTGTACCGGCTTTGGAGTAGATAGAAGGCCTGACAGGACATGAGATCCTTCGCACAACAATGATTCTCTCAAAAGATGAACAACAATCTGCCTTATTTCTTTCACTCCCCGATCATAGGAGGCTGGACTCTGTGCTGATATTGCTTTCACCAAATCAGTCGTCTGACTGAGCTCATATTTTGGATGAATAGTAGGTTTGGCTATGAGTTTTTTGGACTATTATTTTTGGCTCTATGCCTAGCTATGTTGGCTAGGTGGTTGGATGTGCCTGTTTAAAACAGGGCATGCGGGACATCTTTATTTTTCTTTATTTTTCTTTTTTTGAATTTTGGAGGGACTATTAATATTTTGGATAATGATGTGTATGGATGGTTGATCCTCGCTCACTTACAAACCTCTTTTGAACATGTATTATAAGTGGATATGAAGTGAAGTTGGTCACTTCACTGTTTATTTCTACGTAATGTAATGGAAAATTTTGCAGGTGTTACTATTGGAAACAGGGTCAGTATGTTAATTGAACAATTAGAAAAGTAGGGTGCTCCAATGATTGGAAGAAAAACTGATACACTATTTGTTCCAATCATTATATGGAACAAAAATCTATTTACATCATCTAGTTGTTATAAATTGTCCTGATATTTGCACATTTTATTTCATATTGTGCAGATGGGTAAGAAGGTGTATGTCGTATTCATTGGCTGCCGACCTGGGATATATTATGATTGGGAGGAGTGTTGTGCACAGGTGGAGGGATATTCCAGGGCCTGTTTCCATGGTTACAGTTCGGTTGCGAAGGCATCTATAGGTTGGGCAACTTTCTATGAGAAAATTGGCGATACAAATATACCAGGGGATGATATCCCGGACAGCTTTGAGAGTCCAAGGTCAAAATATAGTGAGCGTTGCAGTGCTAGTTGCACCAGTCATCCTGTACGCCGATCCTCAAAATTGACTTGTAGTTGTCCATCCACTAGTGACACTGACTCACACAGAGAATGTGTCAAAGAAAAGCGAAACAGTGATGCGGCGATCATTATAAAGTTAATCTTCGAAATCTTAATTTTGGTTCTCTCTATTCAGCTCATGTCCTTGCGCTGAATTAGTGAACATGTGATCTGGTTGGTGAACCCCATGGTCGGGGGAGACTGTTTGACAATGTTTTAAGGGCCTATTTTGGACTTTTATATGGATGATTTTAATTTTGAGCCACTACATGATTGTGCAAATGGGATCCGGAATTGGCCACCGCCACTAAGCAAGCCTTAAAAACTCATTCTGTGGTTAATTTGTATACATTGTTTTCTATAATGTGGCCAACATGATGAATGGGTAGAGCTGATTTTCTTCATAGGGATGAAGGTATGGTGGAGCAAAGCTGTTGGATGGATTGGATTTCGTAAGAAGTTAATTGGTAGAAAGATTTCGGTACGTGGACCGTAACTTTTTTTTATCTAACTTATTGAACGGGAGACCTGCTCGCATGTATTGATATGGTTAAGAAAATCCCCAAGGATCATAATCTGAAGTGAACCACTCCGCAGCAACGTTCGGTCTCAATTTTCCATGCAACTGTTAGAACTACACCCGAGTATGATGTATGTCTGATATGACAATTACACCCTGTGCCCAAACACCCACACACTGATTTGATGCATGTTCTACTAAAAAGAGTGTAAAAAACAAACAATGGGGAGGAAAGTCATATTCCTGTGACAACCATTGTCTCTACATGCACAAAGTAATCATCCCTACTTTACCGCCAATTACTCAGGTAATTGGAAAACCAAACAGGCCCTTATAGTCATTATCACCCAACTTCCTCTTGACTTGGCATTAACCAATCTTCTTAAAAGTGAGTTTGTTGTAAGTTCTCCTTGGAAACTTTTCTTTACGAAGATAAACCATAACTAAATCACCTTCTTTATATATTTTCTTATTGCAATGTGCATTTATAGCTTCTCGGTACTTGGTTATGAACTCTTTGATATCCCTCTTTTTCCATCTTTTGAACTTCTTAATGTCAGACCATTCAATTGGCAAGAATTTGACTTGTTTGGCTAGAGTCATTCGGTAATGCGTAAGATTCGACACGTTTGAACCTTGGTTATGAATTCTTTGATATCCTTCTTTTTTTCTTCTTTTGAACTTCTTAATGTCATATCATTCAATTGGTAGGAATTTGACTTGTTTGGCTAGAGTCATTCGGTAATGCATAAGATTCAACACATTTGAACCAAGCACCATGTCAGTATGATGTTGAATATTCCTCATGGGAGGAAGTCCAGTTGGGAGTTCTTCAGGCACTAAGTCTTGATATTTACGGAAGAGTTTCTACATGAAAGGTGAAATATCCGACTGTTTTACTCTTCTTTAACAACAAAACATAGATGATTTCTATCTCCTTCCTTCTTCTTCAAACTTTTGTACACTTAGTGATTTTTTAGCGTCTTCTTTATCATATTTAGGTGTTAAAATATATTTCATTAGGCAATATGATATTGACACCATTCTAACAAAGGAATAGGTGTTAGTCGAAGTCTGGAGCACCATCTCGCAGTCCTATAACCAAAGTCTCCCTAACAAAATGTGGCATGCATCTAGGAGGAACACGTCATGTCGTCACACCACACTTCATCCTTGTACTTGGATCCAAAATAGAAGGAAACTAAACACTAGAGTTAACAAAAACTTTTACCCATTTCTTGAACCAATGCATCTGGCATAGGCATGGATATTTATGTTCTTTGAGTTTTAATTTATTCATCATTTCTCACGAGACAATGTTCTCACTACTCCCCCTGTCTACCAAAATCGTGCATATCTTCCCAACAGAAATGCAAGCGGTGCGGAAGATATTGTGTCACAACCATCGCCACACATGTAACGTGTCCCATGTGCTAATGCGCTACGTGTCACCGTCCATCTTCTCTTGCACCCCACATGTGCTAAACTGCTTATGTGTCACGTGCACAACCATTCATCTTATCTTGCACCCCACATGAGCAAAGCCCTCCACATGCACCAATTTGTCACGTGAACTACTTGTGCCACTATCCATCTTCAATCACTCCAAATATGCCACATGTGTCAATGGTGCCGATGTGCACAAGTGTTGCCATCTAGCTTCAAGTGACTGCGTGTCAGATGTGTCAATGCATGTCTTGTGCTACGTGCCACCGCACAACTTCAAGCACCTCACATGTACCACGTGTGCCGCAATTCAGCTTGAAGTGCCCACATATGTAGCGTATGCCTCATGTGTCACTATCCATCTTCAAGCATCTCACGTGCCACATGTGCTAAATTGGCACATGCTAGAACTTGTTTTTGAGAAAAAAATTTGTTTTGCTAAACAACAAATTTGAAAATTGATCCCAAGTTTCTAAAAAACCTTGTTTAAAACAAATAAGGAAAACATTGTTTCCTTTCCCACAATTTCCTAGAAATAAGGTTTCCCAATAAACACTATTTCCATTCCTATGCTTTCCATGAATCCAAACAAGCTCTTAGCAATATTTTCCAAATATCAATGATAATATCGGCAATATCAACACATGTTTCCATATCCCCCATAGGTGATGCATGTTACAATACCAATACTCTGAACACTAATCACCAACTCTAATTTGGGGCAAAGAAATCAACAAACAATATGCTACCAAATGTAGTTTTCTTTTTCTTTTTTTTTTTTAAATCTAAAACTGCCACAAACATAGCATAGTGAATAGTGATCCATTCTGCCAAAATATTCAAACCGTCCGCAATTTGGAGTATATTTCGAGTAAAAGAGTAAACTGAAGATAGAAAACTTACATTGAAGCGTTCTTTCCAAGTCAACTTTCTTCGCTTCTTAATATGAGGAGGGTCAGGCAAAGACGATGGAAAAGAAATCTCCTTTAGATCATAGCGAACATAATCGTATACTTTCCTAAAAACTATTTTCAGCTTCATTTGCTGACCAAATCCTCTCAACACCAACCTATAACATTAAGAAGCAAGCAAGATGACGTATGGAAGAAATTTTGGTGCAACCATTTCACAGGCACACCAGAATAAACCATCAATATTTGGCATAAAGTGGTAAAGGGAAAAGGTACTATGAGATTGACCTCATGGGAAGCTTCCCATGAGGTTGAGCATTGTAGGCCCCACCGTGATCTATGTCAGACATCCACACCATCAATTAGATGCACCCTTCCATGGTGGGCAACGGGCCTAAAAATCAAGCCAATCAATGACTTTGGTTGGCCACACCAGAGACAATAGGTGAGAGTATATACCCAACCATTGAAACTTTCACGATCATTTATCGGGCCGACTGAGATGCAGTTCAGAGTCTCAGACATGCAGCTATCCATTGTGTGTGTCCCACTTAGATGAGGGGTCACACTAAGTTTCAGCCATATCGAAAAATCAAGTGGGCCCCACCACATGGTTTTTTTAGGTGTTTTAGGCACAATTTCACATAGTTTTAGATGGTATGGGCCGTATGGCCCACTTGAGTTCTGGATATGGCTGATTTTTGGGATATCCCATAACCTATAGGGGACCTGCCAAATGCACGATGTGGATGTCGGACATTGATCAACGTGGGGCTCGCAGAGATCAACCTCATGGGAAGTTTCGACCTGTAAATAATCAATGAAACACTTCAAGAAGCTCAGGTTGTTTGAATGCCTATAAATGGTTCAAGTTGTAGATGATTTATAGGTGTAAATCATTTACTACTTGTCTTTTTTGTCTTTAAGTTGTAAATGATTTACAGGTAAATGATTGTCTGTGTTTGGATAGCATGTCTTGTAAATGGACAGCCAATCTTTCCATTTATAGTCGTTAGGCTGTAAATGGAGAGCCTGTAAATGGAATCCAAACTTTTACCCATAAATGAGATGGCGTTAAATGTTGTAAGCCATTTACAGCTTGTAAATGATTTACAGGCAAAAAAGGGCCATCCAAACACCAAGCGTAAATCATTTACAACTTGGCCCATTTACAGGCATCTAAACGACCCCTTAAAGGAACTTGGTTCAAAAAAATAAGCATTGTGTTAGCATACAAGCAATTTTGCCAATTTGGTACTTTAGTGCAAGATCCTATCCTTTAATCAAATGGGCCACACTATCTATGCGCCATAAATAAAATTTAAATTTTAAAAAAAGGGCCAATCCAGTAATCAGGTAGGCTGCGTTTGTATAAAAAATAATGGTTAAAGAAGGTTTTCCAATGTCCACGTTCAACACAAACATACGATCCACCCGAACGTGCAAGGCCTAGGCTGTACATTAGGAGTGGCATCACGTGACCATACCCCACACTGAGAAAATTCCATCTCATCCATTCTTCGGGTGGGCGACAATATTGAGTGAATCTGGATCATGAATATTTTTGAACTTTTGGAAGTAAATGCTTTATTTTATGTGACCATAAAAACTTCAAAAAATTTGAAGCCAAAAGCAATGAGGGAATATTTCTAAGTTATGCCCTAAATACTTGGGCATACAGTGTTTTTAACAAAAGAACTGGAATTATACAAGAATCTATAAATGTTGTGATAGATGATCGACAGATCACACCCAGTCTTGATCAAGATGATGATGATATCAATTTGATCAATATACCTGAATCTTCATCTAAATCAGACAATATTGAGTTAAGGTTAGTCAAAGACCATTCAACTAATCAAATACTTGTTAACCCTCACACTGACATTCAGACAAGAAGGCAACTAGAAAATATATGTAATCATGTCTGTTTTACTTCCCAAATTGAACCAGGTAATGTAAATGAAGCACTCGCTGATAAAAGTTGGATAAATGCCATGCAAGATGAATTAAATCAATTTATTAGAACTGATATATGGTATTTGGTTTCCAGACCTATTGACAAACATGTAATTGGAACCAAGTGAATTTTCAAAAATAAAACTGATGAAATGGGGAACATTATCAGACATAAAGCATGACTGGTTATATAAGGTTATACCCAGATAGAAGGTATTAATTATGATGAAACCTTTGCACCAGTTGCGCGATTTGAATCAATCAGATTATTTATTTTCATTACATGCCATAAAAATATCAAAATATATCAAATGGATGTAAAAAATGCTTTTCTAAATGGTGATTTAAATAAGGAAGTCTATGTTGAACAACCAAAGGGTATTGAAAATCACAAACTTCCCGATCATGTTTACCGTCTTAAAAATGCTTTTTATGGTTTAAAACAAGCTCTTAGAGCGTTGTATGAAAAGTTGACTAAATTATTATTTAGTCATAATTTTGTTATGGGTAATGTTGACAAAACCTTATTTGTCAAAAAATATAATGATAATATCATAATTGTTCAAATCTATGTTGATGATATTATCTATGGATCTACGTGCGCTAAGTTATCTACTGAGTTTGTAGATCTTATGAAATCCAAGTTTGAAATAAGTATGGTCAGTGAGCTAAACTACTTCATTGGATTACAAGTCAAACAACTTAAAGATGATATGTTCATCTCATAGACCAAATATACTTTGAACCTTATAAAAAAGTTTGGTTTTGAAAATGGTAAGAGTTTCAATACTCCTATGAGTACGATTCTTAAACTCTCAAAAGATAAATTAGGTAAAAGTGTAGACTCTAGACTATATTGTAATATGATTGGTAGTCTTTTGTATTTAACTGTTAGTAGACCTGATATTGCATTCTGTGTTGGAATCTGTGCTAGATATCAATCTGATCCTAAAGAATCTCACTTATCTGTCATCAAACGGATAAAGAGATATGTCACAAGTTTTACAAAGTTAGGCTTATGGTATCCACATGATACGTTTATACAAATCGCAGGTTATACAAATACAGAATGGGCAGGAAATGTTGATGATAGAAAATCTACCAACGATGGATGTTTTTATGTTAGAAACTGCTTAATATCATATCTTAACAAGAAATAAAACTTTGTATCTCTATCCACTGTAGAGGCTGAATATATTGCTACAAGGAATGCTTGCACTCAACTAATGTGGATGAAAAGAATGCTAGTTGATTATGAAATTATGCAAGATACGATGACTTTATATTGCGATAATTCTAGTGCAATAAATATCTATAAAAATCATATTCAACATTTTCGTACAAAGCATATTGACATACGATATCATTATATTCAAGAATTAGTTGAAGATACAACTATCATGGTGGAATACATTCAAACTGAGAAGTAGCTTGCAAATATACTAACTAAGCCACTTGACAATATTAAGTTTTCAAATCTGAAGGATGATATTGGATTGTGTATTTATAATAATAATTATTTTCTTTGCATTTATTTTTATGTTTATTTATAATTATGACTTGCATGAAAAGAAAATTAAAAAATAAATATAATTGTTGCAATAAAATTATTAAATCAAATTTGTTAGGATTTTTCGGCCAGCCCGTAGTTGACTGGCATCTTCGGCCAGTTGAGCATGTACTCGGGCTCGCCGAAGATCGCGTGGGTTTACTCAAAAAGGGAAAAAAAAATTACAATTTATTTTCACTCCACATCTTCTTTCTCGGCTAGGCGGTGCTCCATTCGACTAACCCATCAACCAAACTCTCTTGTAAGTGATTTATTTTCAAATTTCTTTAAGTTTTAGGTTGTCTATTGTTAGATTTGCAAGGTTGAGTTAATTTTTCTCTATTTGAAACCCTTTTTCTCATGGGTTTTTCATCAAAATCTAATGTACTTTCTTCCTTACATTTTCTTGTAAGTCTCTTGTGCATTTATAATAAAATGTACAACTAAAAAATTTGTTCGCAAGGCTCAAACTGGTTCATCTTCTAAATCAACTCCACTTGGCATACAGACCCTACGGTCACCAGAGGATGATTCAGAAAATGTCCAGGACTTCTGCACAAGGGATATTATCATTAAAAAAGTTGTAAATCTAGACTACATCGCTCGGTTTGGTCTAATTCCTATTCTTTCTGAGGTTGGTTGGGATCGTATTTTGAATTGGGGTGGAACGGCTTACTAGTCCATCGTACAAGGCATGTACGCCTCTATTTGTGATGTTTCTCTTAAGAATTTCTCATTCTCTATTCAATTTGTAGAAAAAACATTCACAATTACGCCTTCCATCCTATTTGCCCTAATAGACATAGACATTACAGATGATGGAATTCTGATTGCCACACTTTCAGAGAAAATGTCTAACTCTGAAAAGAAAACTATTACTAAAGCATTGTGGTTTCAATGCTGAATGGTGATCTGGTAATGTCCTTGCCTCTAACAAAATGTTTCTTAAAATCACGTCTTACATCGGATCTTTACATCTAATGTATATTCTCGAGCTGAGAATAAGACTGATCTTACTCCCTTTAAGCTTAGAGTTTTCCATTTCGTTGTATCTGGTATTCGCGTCTATTTTCCTTACTCGATTTGCTACATCATTAGTTAATTTCACTTGCATCCCAAGCATGGGTCGATTCTTGAACAGCTTATGTCTAGTCTTGCTTTTCATTACAATGTCCAAGTACCTTCGATTAAGGCACCGGAATCCAAACTCCCCTTTGGCTTGTTTAGATACTTTGATGATATTTAGATATTCTAGATTATGTGTTTGACATGGATATCTTAAATATTTTTTACACTGTCCTATACAGTGTTATTAGTCTTGCTAATATATTTCACTAATCTTTTAAATATTTCCCTGATATACATGTTAATTGTTATTTTTACATGTTGATATTGCTGTTATTTCTACATGATCTTTTTAATCATATATCATACCTTCATTTGTCAATTTGTGACAAAATGGGGGTGAAAATAGTGGTGCATGTGCATATTGCTAGAATACTACATGTTGTATTTTCTCAGGGGAAGCATCAATGGAGCACAGTTGAGCATCAGTGAAGCATTAGTTGAGAACAACTAAAGATTACAAATTTGTGTATGGTTGATCTTCTAATGTACAGTATTATGTTTTGTCACGAATTTGACAAAGGGAGAGATTGTAAGTGCTCTTATGTCAAACACACATAGATTGTCAAATTTCATAAGAGAAAAGTATCTTAAGATCAATTCACAAGTATGGATTCACAACAATTCTGTATGCCTGAAGATCGGGTAAAGATCAGCTCAAGATCGGCTTATGGTCAAGACAAAATCAGCACATCTTCTCAAAGAAATCGTCGCCTGTATTCAAGTTAAAGTTAAAGACTAAGTTCAAGACTAGGTGACTCAGATATTTACTAAAACACAGGTTGTATAACCCTATAAAGACCTTAAGAATAGGTGCTTTCAAAAATTCTTTATCATGGGTTTTTATCAGTGTTTTTGCTTTGGAATTCGGCCAGCGAACTTCAAGCTCAAGCTAAATAATAACTTTTGTTGGGTGAACGCTGAATTGGATTTTTAGAAATATTTATTGCACTGGAATTATCACAATATAAAACCATTGACTCCTATGCAATTTCGTAATCACTTAACATTCTATTCATCCAAACAAGCTGAGTACATGCATTTCCAGCTGCGATATATTCAGCCTCAGCAGTTGAGAGCAATACAGAACCTTGCTTCTTACTAAACCAAGAAACTAAACAATTTCTAATGTAGAAACAACCACCACTGTTTGATTTCCTATCATCGATATTACCAGCCCAATCAGCATCAGTGTACCCAGCCAACTGAACACTAGTATCATGTGGATACCAGAGACCCAAATTAACAGTACTTGCGACATATCGAATAATCCGCTTAACAACAGTTAGATGTGACTCTTTACGGTCAGATTGATATCTAGCGCAAATATCAACACTTAAAGTAATATCAGGTTTACTTGTAGTTAGATAAAGTAAACTACCAATCATACTACGATATAATTTAGGATCCACACATTTACCTATAGAGTCTTAAAGTTGTACTCATGGAAGTATCAAAATTTTTCCTATTCTCAAATCTGAACTTTTTAATCAAGTTCAAAGCCTATTTGGTTTGAGAAATAAAAATACCATCAGGTTGTTGTTTTACTTGCAACCTTAGGAAATAATTTAATTCACTAACCATGCTCATTTCAAACTTAGATTTCATTAAATCTGCAATTTCAACAGTCATGTTAGTACAGGTAGATCTATAAATAATATCATCAACATAGATCAGAACCATTAAGATATCATTGTTATGTTTTTTAACAAAAAGAGTCTTATCAACACTACCCATTTGAAAATTATGACTCAGTAAAAAATTGGTTAATTTTTCGTACCATGCCCTGGGAGCTTGTTTCAAACCGTAGAGAGCTTTTTTTAGGTGATAGACTTGATCACCATTCTTAGGGTCTTCAAAACCCATTGGTTGTTTAACATAAACTTCTTCATGCAGATTGCTATTTAAAAAGGCACTCTTTACATCCATTTGATAAATTTTAAATTTTCTAAAGCAAGCAATAGATATGAATAGTCTGATTGATTCAAGACGAGCTACTGGGGCAAAGGTTTCATCATAGTCGATGCCTTCAATTTGAGTGTACCCTTGTACAACCAGTCTAGCCTTGTTTCAAATTATATTAACAAGTTCATCAGACTTATTTTTGAAAATCCACTTAGTTCCTATAATGTGTTCATCTTTAGGTCTAGGAACAAGATACCAAACATCATTTCTCGCAAATTAGTTAAGCTCTTCTTGCATTGCTACTATCCAGTTTTCGTCAGTAAGAGCTTCTCTTACGTTAGCCGGTTCTATCTGGGATGTAAAGCACACATAATTACATATGTTTTCTAGTTGTCTACGAGTGCGCACACCAGTGAGATGGTTTCCAAGAATTTGAGTGGTTGGATGATCTTTGACAGTCCTTAGTTCAGTGTTATTTTGACTTGATGAAGTATCTGGTTTGTCAATTAAAAGAACTTCATCATTATCTGAACTTGAGGTAGGTGTATTCAAGTGATCATCGATGACTACATTCATGGACTCTTGGATCACACCGGTCCTCTTGTTCAGTACTTGATATGCACGACTGTTCAAAGAATGCCCTAAAAAGATCCCTTCATCACTTTTAGTGTCAAACTTACCTAGATTTTCATGGTCACGTAAAATATATCACTTGCTGCCAAAAACTCGAAAGTATTTGATAGTAGGCTTCTTATTGAACTATATTTCATAAGTTGTGTTACAGTTTGATTTTTCGTATAGACCCAGTTGATTATATAGCATTAGTATTTACAGCTTCAGCTCAAAGATTTTTAGGGAGCTTTATACTATTTAATATTATATTAGCCATTTCTTGAAGCACTCTATTTTTTCTTTCAACAATTCCATTTTTTTGTGGTGTTTTAGGTGTAGAGAATTCATGCAATATTCCCTGATCGCAATAGAATTTCTCAAAACTGCTATTTTCAAATTTTGATCCATGATCACTATGGATTTTACTAACTTGAGAACCTTTTTCAATTTGTATCCGTTTGAGAATCCCTTTTACTTCATCAAGGGTTTCTGATTTATCCCTAAGAAGGCTACCCAAGTGAATCTGGTAAAATCATCCACGATTACCGGTATGTATTTTTTGTCACCTCGACTCTCCGTCCTGTTTGGTCCTATAAGATCCATATGGAGAAGCTCGAGTGGTTTTGATGTGACATTGGAGTTCACCTTTTTGTGAGTGCTCCTAGTTTACTTGCCAATCTAGCATTCGCCATATATTTTGTCTACTTTTTTGTAGTTTAGGTAGACCTCTTATTAGTTCTCTTTTGCTTAATCTATATAAATTGAGGTAGTGTTCTTGTCCAAGGCGTTTATGCCATAATTTAGTCTCATCGGTATGGACCATGTAACACGATTGAATAGATGAGCTAGAATCACTTATATGTAACGGTTTTCAGAAGTTTTATGACCGGTTAATATTACTGAACCATTTTTGTTTAAAATTTCACACCCTAGGTTAGAAAATTTACTACTATGATTTTTATCGCATATTTGAGATATGCTTAACAGATTGTGTTTTAACCCTTCAACGTATAAAACATTCTCAAATAAAGGGAGGTTAAAGAGTTGAACCGTACCTTGGCCAGTAATCCTGTAGTTGCTACCATCACCAAATGTGACTGAACCATCAGTCATGTCTTTAAGGGTGGTGAACAGACCTTCGTTACCAGTCGTGTGCCTTGAACATCCACTGTCTAAGTTCCACTTTGAATGGCTTGAAGCTTTGAAAGCCGTGTGGGCAACCAAGCAAATAACCTTAGGAACCCATTTCATAACTGTTTTAGGTTTAGGAATATAGTTGGTCTTCTTATGTTTGTAGTTGTTATAAGAATGACCCATTAAATTAATTTTAAAAGCTCCTTAAGCAAATCAACTATTTTTTCAGCCAAAGGGTTTCGATTCTAATTTTTATAGTTGATATGGTTACTTTTAGGTTTGAGCGATTGAAAAGTTTTAGCATTTTTAGAAACCTTTTGATTTGGGCTATTTCCCTTTGAGTTTGAAGACTCTCCTTTCACAAACTTAGGAGGTGTATTCTTTTGCTTAGGAGGAACATTTTTATCGTAGCCCAAACTAGATCGGTCGCCACATTTTCTTGATGCAGACAAAAGTTTTTCTAACTTTGGATCACTTTGGGCATACCTCCATGTATCATTTAAACTCAAAAGAGAAGAGACTTCAAGTTTAAGTTTTTCATTTTTAGATTTTAGATTTTCAATCAGGGAAGTTTTGAAATCTAAATCACATTTTGATTTTTCAAGACAATATGAAATGTGGGATTTTTCTAAAACAAGTGAATCAAAATTTTCTTTAAGCTTTGAAAATTTTTCTTTTTAAAGTTTAAATTTGATAGCAATTTTACAACTTTCCTTGTATAGGGCATTATAAGCATCTTGAAGATCTTCTTCATTTTCATGATCACTATTTAGATTTTCTTCACTAGTAAAATCATCGTGATCTGAAAAAGTGAACTTGGCTAGAGTCATAAGAGCTTTAACTTCATTGCCCAACTTAGTTTCAAAATCTTCTAATTTAGAAGAGGCTCCAGTGCCAAAAGATTCATCCCAAGTAGCCAACATTCCTTTCTTTTTAGGTTTGTCCTTTTTAGGACACTTGTTTGCTAAATGCCCATATTCTTGGCAGTTGTAATATTGACTATTTTTTAAAGATTTTCAAGTTTTAGATTTAGATTTAGATCTTTTCTTATCATTTGATTTTTGAAAGTCAAACCTCTTTTTACTTTTGAAAATCTTGTAAAACTTTTTCGCTAAAAGGGCCATATCATCTTTAGAATTTTCTTGAGAAATACATCTAGAAGATTTAAGGACAATAGATTTACCTTTACGAACTTTAAAATTTAACTCGTAGGTTTGTAAAGAACCAACTAATTCTTCAACCCTCATATTGTCCGTATCATGAAGTTCCTAGATCGCAGTCACCTTTAAGTTGAACCGTTTAGGTAGTGAGCGTAGTATCTTTGCACATACTTTACTTTCTGGGATTTTATCGCCAAAACCTCATATAGAGTTCACAATATCATTCAATCTTGTATAAAAGTCCATGAACATTTCATTTTCCTCCATATGTATTTCCTCAAATTTGGTTGTGAGGAGTTGGACTTTAGATTTCTTGACAATTGATGTTTCCTCATGTGTCATTTCTAAAATATCCCAAGCTTGCTTTGCAGTATCACATGATATAATGCTTTTGAATTCATCCGGTGATAGTGCGCAAGTGATTGCAATTAGTGCTTTTGCTTTGGCACTACCCTCACTTTTCTGAAGTGTGGTCCAAGAAAAATAAGGTGAGATTTTCATAGATTTGGATCCATCGATACCAGTTACTTCAATGGTAGGAGGGGTCCATTCAGTCACTGTGGCTTGCCACACACTCTCATCCATGGATTTAAGGAAAATTCTCATCCTTGCTTTCCAATAGGCATAATTGGAGCCATCAAATGGTGGAGGCCTAGTAACTGAAAGGTTATCAAAATTTGACATCTTATAAATAGCTTAGATCGATTAGCTCAAGAAATAAATCCAAAAATATAACAATTAAAATGAGCTATTAGGCTCTGATACCATTTGAAAAGTCTTAGCTATATCTCCTTGGAGAGAGGGAGGGGGGGGGGGGGGGGGGGGGGGGAATAGGACTATGCCAAATTAAAACTTTAACAGCAAAATTTAAATGAATAAAGTAAAGATAGCACTATAAATTACTCATTGTATGAAAATGTAAAGCAACCTTCAAATACTAGAATAGAGAGGTTGATACCAATGTTGTTCTAAGGACAACCTTGCACCATGAAAACCAAGGGTTTATAGCAAGACAACCTTACTAGAACAATTTGAATATCAAAAACTTAAACTAAAAGGAAATAAAAGAAATAACAAGAAATAAATTCTAAACTATTACAACATTCCCCACAATGCTTGAAATGTAAATATTACAACATTCACATCCATACATACATCCCACAAACTTGAATGATAAAAGATATATAAATTACACAAACATTCAAATCACAAGACAAAAAATTATAATGGTTCGCCTATGTGTACACCAACTATTAAACAACAGCCACACAGATTGCTACTCCACTCTTAATATCCTCACATAGGGGATATTAGTGTTCACTATCAAAAATAGGTTTTTCTCAGGTTCACCCAAAACCTTCACAATTGTGTCTTTCAAATGGGCTTACACAATCCAAAAACCCCACTTCTGAGTTTTCTAGCTCTCCTTAGATGACCAACAAATTGAGATTTTTTTGGCTTAATCTCAAATAAAACCAAAAGAAGGAAATTTATAATAATTTAAAATACCTGGATTTCTCCTTTTGTAGCAGCCCGGAAGAACCAATCGGAGTAGAAGTTCAAATGTAGAAGTTCAATTGTCAAATACTCACTTTAAAATGGTTCTAAGTTTAATTGATTTTAAATTAAATCAAGTTGGGCTAGCTCTATTTAATTTTGATTTCAAGAAGTGAAATATCCCAATTCCTCTTTCAAATTACATTGGAATGCAGAAACAAAATCAAATAAGAAAAGCTAATAAAAGAGAATTTTAAATATGCACAATGTAGCTTAAAGAAGAACACAAACTTATCTCTCAGAGTGATGCCTTGATTTTACTTGAATTGGATTATTAAACTCTGAAATTCATTCTCTATTTATAGTTACAGAAATCGCATCTACGACTGGTCCTGTGGACACTACGACTAGTTGTAGGACGAACTGCATTTTGAAATTTTGAACGCGATCGGATAAAGTCGTTCTACGATTGGTCGTAGTCTGTTCACGACCGGTCGTGATACCTCCATGACTGGTCGTGAGGCATCAGGTTTGTTCGCTGTAGTTTGAGCCGTAGATCCTGGACTGGTCGTAAGACGCGTCGTGCACTGTTCACACGACCGGTCGAATAGAGTCCATGACTGGTCGTAGCTCAACCAAAAAATTTTAAAAATTTGCACCAAACTTAGGACTGATCTTGGAATTTCTTGGACTAGTCAAGGCAGCTCTAGGACTAGTCGAACAAGGTCCAGGACTAGTCTTAGAACAGACAAACATCTATAAAATGATTCAATTTGAATTATGTATACAGGTCAATATAAGGTCATTCATACCTTAAATGTGAAGTATGGACATTGAAACTTCATTTCTTCAGATGATGATTGACCTTTGAAGATTATGAAACTTTGAGATCTTTTTTGATGTAGCTCTTGGAAGACTCTGAACTTTGAAGCCTACAGAAGTGGACAAAGTACATGACCTTGCATTTCTTGAAGTAGATCACCATTCTTAACTTGAAGCATTGTAATGCAGTGTCTTGAACATATAAATCAACATGCTACACAAGACACAAATTATGTTTTTGGCACCATAAAATTTAACAACTACAGGAGCAGGAAACCATAGCACTTACAATGTTTCATAGACGCAGATGCGAAATGTAGCGAGGGAGGCGAAAGCTGAGGCTACTAAAAGATTTGAAGACCTCAAGTCAGCCCACTTATGGCTCTCATCCTGCCCCACTTCTTCTTCATTTTTCTTTTCTTGTGACTGTTTTGTAACTAATGTACCCTTATCTCATATCTTATAACTAATAGACCCTTATTCCAAGGCTTTATTCAAATAAATTATTTATTTTACCAACTTGGTTTGGCTTGATTCCTAATGACTTCCCATAATGAAGGGAAGTGTTGTTTTAAGAAATGGTCGTTTATAGGATCCCTTGCATCATTCCCGTTTATATCCCTTGGGAGATAGGCTCCTCCCTTAAGGACTTGCTCGATAACATATGGTCCTTCCCAAGTGGCCAACCATTTCTTGCCTAATGCTTGATCCTGTTGGCCGATAAGCAGCACCATTTTCCAGACCATGTCACCTATTCTGAAAGACTTTCCTTTTACTCTTTTATTGTATGCTCATGCCACGACCACTTTGATGGCGATGATCGAGTCCAAGGCTCTAATATGAACCTCGTCTAATTCCTCGAGCTCGGCCAACATTTTCTCTATGAACTTTAGAGGAGTCATCTAAGCCTGATATGCTGTCTACAATGAGGGCACCACAATTTTCATGGGTAAGACCGCATCATGCCCATAGGTCAATGTAAATGGACTAACTCCAGTGTTGGAACGAGGCAATATCCTATGGGCCCACAGAGCTTCAGACAACTTGACGTGCCACTCTCAATAGTTCTTGCAAATCATTTTCCTCAGGATATTATTGATTACTTTATTTCCAGCCTCAGCCTGGCCGTTAGCCTGGGCATAGTAAGGGGTCGAATGCAAAATTTTTATGCCATATCTATCGGCCATTGCCCGCACTTCCTTGGCCGAGAAAGCAGCACCTCGATCCATGATAATGGACTCCAGTATCCCAAAACAATGGATAATATTAGTTTAATTAGGGCTTAGCCTCCACCCACTTGGTGAAGTAATCAGTTGCTATTATGATGAATGAATCCATGTGAGTAGAGGGTGGGTGGATCTGACCAATCAAGTCAATCACCCAACCTCGAAATAGCCATGCTTTATTATGGGATGGATTTCGGTCGCAGGTACATGTGGACTGGTCCATTTCTTTGGCACGCCTCGTAGCCTTTCGCATATCAGATGCAGTCGACCATCATCTTTGGTCAAAAGTAGCCATCACAGCTGAGTGTAAGCTTCATTTTTCTACCTACCTGATGAGCCCCACAAATCCCTTCATGAGTCCCTCCATAATGGTCATAGCTTCTCTCTTTGACAGGCACCGAAGTAAGACTCCGTTGGCCCCTTTATATATAGTTCACCATCGACCATCACATAATTCGCGGTCGACCTTCATACATTTCTGTCAGCTCTAGTATGAGGGCTCTACAAATATCCCATAAGAGGAGCTCTCCAATCATCCTCCTCTATCTCCATTTGGCACACTTCCATCACACTCTCCCTCTAAAATACAAAAGGTAAATATTTTCTTTTGGATGTTAATCGTCCGATTGGCCGATCCCCTCAAGACTTCAAGCCTTGTGGCTAACCGTGTCATTTCGTTGGTGTCCATGTTATATTCCTGAGTGATGTGCAACAACTCAAAATCTTCACTTTGGTTGAGTAACTAGATCTGCAAGGCATAATATGGTAATAAAGACGGGCTGGTGCACTTAAACAATTATGCCATCTAATTTATTACCAATTGTGAATATCTAATAACAGTCACATTTTTCACTCACAATTCCAGTAACAATTCTAGGCTAATTATCATAACTTCATATTCGACATGTTTGTTAGTACATTCAAACTCCAATTGGAATGCAAACTCCTACTGATTTCCATGAGTGGTGACCAAGACGATTCCAACTCCAGGCATATCATGCATCCTCGATTCGTTGAAAATTAATTTCCATAGCACGATTTGCATATAGTATAGATCTGAGATACCTAAGGAAATTTGTTCCTCGAGATCTGAAGGATGGTTAGCTAAAAAGTCCGTTATGGCTCAACCTTTCACTGCCTTTTGTAGTACATAATGCAAATCAAACTCAAATAAAGCTAATACCCATTTACCAATTTGCCCGGTTTAGCATGTATTTTACAAAATCGGTAACAAATATTACATTTACTCTCTTGGCCAATAAATAATGTCTTAACTAAGTGGTTGCAAAGTACAATGATAAGCAAAATTTCTCTATGGCCGAGTAACGCTTCTCGACATCAAGCAATGTCTGACTTAAATAGTAGACCACTTGCTTCTTTTGCATATCATTGTCTTGTGCTAGGAGAGCTCTAATCGATTCTATTGAAGCTGCGATGAATGGCTTAAGCGGTCGATTTTTTTACAGGGGGCATTAACACATGCGGCTTCATCAAATATTCTTTAATTCTATCGAAAGCCAGCTGGTGTTCTACTTCCCACACAAATTCGGTTCCCTGCTTTAATTTCAGTAATAGAGAAAAGATGTTAGTTTTACCTACATACTTGGATATAAATTGCATCAAGAAATTGACATGCCCTAAGAACTTTTGTAGCTTAGCCTTGTTCCTTGACGGTTGTGCGTTAATCACGGCCTGAGCCTTGTTCTGATCGACTTTAATCCCTCTTTGATGTACCAAGAATCCTAAGAAATTAACAATCGATACCCTAAAAGCAAATTTTAAAGGGTTCATCTTTAATTTATGGAGCTTCATCTGTTCAAAGGACTTACGCAAGTGGGCCAGATGCTTATCTGCATCAATTGACTTTACTACTACATCATCCATATAGACCTCCATAAAGTGGCTAATCATGTCATGGAAAATAGTATTCATTGCCCTTTGGTACGTGGCCCCTGCATTCTTTAATATGAAGGGCATTACCACCCAACAATATGTTCTTAAACGCCCTGGACATCTAAATGTTGTTTCCGGCACATCATCTAACGCTATAGATATTTTTATATCGTGAAATCCGTGGTCACTGTATAAAAAGGATATCTCCTAACCTCAGTCGTTCTGATGCTCCATGGTAACTACCAATACCAAGATCAACCCTTTGTCATGGTTGATCAAATTTTCGTAGATTCATTGTGGCCCTGTTGACGTCCATACTAGGCAGGAATGGATTAGTATCGATCATCATTGCTTCTTCGCCCTTCTTAAGAAATTTCAACAATATTCTATCGATGTTATCTTGGATGATGTTCCTGAACACAATGCACTTATTAGTTGAATGAGAATGCGTCCCATGCATTTGCAGTATTCAACCTTTTTCAATTCATTGGCTATGGGTATTTTGTGATTATTGGAAACTTTAATAAACTTGTTGGCTAATAGTATTTTGAATATTTCATTAGCCTAGGTAATATCAAAAGTGTATATCTTCTGAGCTTGTTATGTTGTTAGTGCAGTTGTTTCCACTTTGACTAAAGCTGAGAATATGAGTGGTTTTTTTTCCAATACCTCGGCAATCGCAAACTCATAGTTAGGGTCATGATAATATGTCCCGATTATCGAGTTCTTTTGCTTGGCTCCTTCACGAAGTTCTTCATATCTGGAAACTTTCTTAGTTAGATCGTATAAATCCATAAACTCTGTTCTAATGAATTTCTTTTAAAGTTTGTATTCCAGGACATCTTGCGTAAGTTGCACGAACTCGGCCTCGGTCATGACAACTTTACATCGGCTTTTCGCTCTCTTAAACTGAGTAATATAACTCTCACAAGATTCCCTTGGTAAACGTTGGAAGCATGAGAGATTGCCCATGGTGTAAGTGTTAATGTTCTAAGCACATGTAGTTGTCAAATTTTATAGACAAAATACGGTATGCATCTTCAATATACTTCAGTTCTCTTCGACATTTCTAGAGCGCGACTCGACATCTCGAGAATAGAAGGTTCGAAATGATTTCAAGAGAAATATCAATTGTATGCTAACCTACAGGTAAAAATGACGTTAAAAAGGAACCTAGGATATAGTGCATTATCATGGTTTTTCAAACGTTAATTTGTGGAAATTTTACATGAAAAATTGAGGGTGTTTGGCCAACCCAACCTCACCTTTGGCCAACCCAACTATCTCGAGTCAACCTGAGATTAGCCTAGGTCAAGTTTCCAGCAATAAGTATTGTTGTTTCTGTTGAAAATTTGGCTATGTTCGGCTGCCGAACTCAGCTCAGATTAGCCCAAGGGTGACCCGGGTCAAGTTTACAGTAATACATATTTTCATATTTTTAGGAGCTTAGGCCAGTCGAATTTTTACTTGGGCTAGCCTAATTTTTGATAAAATCAAATCCCGCGAAATCTGATAGCTGTTGGAACAATATCATGGAAATCTAGCCATCTGAAGCAATTCTTAGGCTGACTAAATATCCAAAACCTTTAGCTATAAATAAAGACCTTTTCTCATTGTTTTAAATACGAAAAAGTGAGATTATTTTTCCACAAATAAGGAGAGAAACTCTAGTGTTTTTAAAGATATTTGTGTAGTAATTCTTATTTTGTTTATAGCCTATTCAATTCCCTTCTCAAGTAGATTTAAATTCAATTAGTAAGTAAGTTATACTCAACTTGATATTAGAGAATTGAATATGTAGCTTTTTGAGTTTTATTCCTTGAGAAATTATATATCCATAAATCCTTTTTAGTTGAGCATACATTGATTCATCATCATCTGAAAAAGAGGATCACTACTTTGATTGAAGCATCTACTTCTAAAAGGCGTCATCAGTATCTTCGCATTGACATTTGTCTTTGAGAAGATAATTATTTGATTTTAGTATATTACTTTCATTTTGGGTTGGTTGAGATTGCCTGAAAATCTCATCGGGTTGTGTAGTGGTTACCCCGTAAAAATCACTTGACATTTTATTATGGTAAGCCTGTGAAAATCACAAGAACTATAAGAGGTTGTTGAGGTGATCCTATAGAAACCTTAAAAATAGTGGAAAGCCAAAATTATGTGGAATAATAATTTTGAGAGTGGAGTAGGTGTGTGTTAAACACTAAACCACTATAATTTTTTGTGTATTGTGGTGATTGATAATCTTATTCTATGCTTTTATTATTTTAAAAAATTGGATTCTAGGATGTCTTGAAATAAGGTTGTCCTACCTAAGATTTTAGGCGAAGGTTGTCCTACGACTCAATTGAAATCAAGATTTAATTATCTTTTGCTATTGAGAAGTTATTTTCTACGATTGATTATCATAAATTAGTTTAGCCCTCTAGGACATCTGTTGTAGTTCAACTTACACATGGTCATGTCTATGTCCTTAAAAAGGAACTGAGCATGGAATTTTTTCTCCATCTCCTGTCAGGTATGAATTGAATTTAATAGTAACTTGGAGTACCATGTGAAGGCCACTGAAGTTAATGAATGCCCGAATAGTTACAACTTCTAATAGTCATTGTTAGCCAGTTCACCACACTGCATAGTGAATCGACCTATGTGTTCGATGGCCGATTGATAGCGATTACCCAAGAATAGTGCAAAATCATGTCAATAATTCCTTGACAATAGGTGTTGTTAGTCAATCCATTTGGAATATGGCTTATGATAAACTAGGATAGTATTACAGCTGAGGATTTGAACTGCCACCTATTGGACCATTTGCATGATCCAGTAATGATCCACACGTTGAGGCTCAACCATCGGTGGTGGATCAGGACCTATCTGGTTCTGCCCCTCATGGAACAATATATTTTTGGAAAAATGTTGAAAAGGTTGTCCTCTCAGCATACCCTGATTTCGAGCTTCAGGGATAAACTTCTTGACCTCCAACTCTGGTTGTTTGAACTCGGTGGATAACGGAGCATTTCGTCCATCTTGGATCGGAACAGGAATTGTGTTCCACTATATATGAGGTATCGATGGTGGCTGAGCCATGTTACCGGCATAACTTCCTTCAACATTATACTACGCCATTGTAAGTGCTCTTCTGGTAATGATGGCCATCAATTGATGCATGGCCTCGGTCTGGTTAGTTATCCATATGTTAATATTCTCATTTTAAACATGGAATTACTCAGTTTGAGCATGTACCAACTCTGCTTGAGCTCTCCCATGTTCCTTCATGTTGGATACTCCGTTGCACATCCCAAAGCCCGACCATTATCTCTTCAAGAGAAATGGTCTGAGAGGTTGATGCCCCTTCCTGGTTAACAGGACTAAGTGTTGGTTTAGTTTTTAAATTCAATAATTTGTGGGTCGTTTGAACTGGCACATCCTCGATCGGAGGTGGTGCGGTTGGTGTTGACGGTTGAGCCTCAACAATTCAATTGCTCCTTCTATTCATATTTTTTATTGGTCAATTCGTAATGTCACACCAGTAAGTAAACCAGTGAAACGGTCCCACCAGGAGTGCTAAAGATGTTGCCTCTCGGTTTCAAATTCAACCACGTGGTTCATGCGAGCATGCCAGAATCGAATATTAGGTTTAATTCAAAACGAGTAACTAAGACCCCAAGCGGTAAGATACGCAGATACATCAGAATTGACTATATATAACAGAGATAAGATCAGTTTCCTATTCAGCCACTTGCACGATGTTGTTTAAGATGATCAGGTGATTATTAGAGGATGGTTCGTACTCTGAAGATGGGTTACACATTTGCCTTCCGTATGAAAGGACTTTTTAGTACAGATAAAACAAAAAGGAAATTCTTAAAGTTGGTCGTGAAGAATAACTGCAAAGTGCCTTTCTGAATGGAGAACTTACTTGATATTCAATTGAGTTAGCGTATGAGCATAGACACAAATTACAACTAAAGTTGATAGCTACTTGATTACTGCTATCGATTGCACTAAGGATTGTAAAGGACTGATAAAGTGAAAGAGCAAATAGTAATTAAAAGATTGATTTGATTTTATTTGATTTGGTTAGTAAAAGACATCTCCTTCAATTGAATTCCCTTGCTATTTATAACCTTAAATCAACCATCTGCATGCTTTCCATGTTCTGATAGTTGTTGTAACCATTTCAGCACTACTAACCTTCCGGAGACTTCTTTCTAAACTTGTCACTTGTCCTGGTAACCACTCGAGGCTTCCTTATCAATTTGACCACATTCCACTTGGCCACTCTTGCTTTGTGGATGACATGGCACTACTCGATAAACGCTACCTGTATTACCACAAAAACCTCTTTGGGTATCTCTGCAGATCTTAAATACACCTCGCAACTCTTGTAAAATTACATGTATCCCTTTCTGATTGGCTCTCGTAGGGACGGGCAAAAATAAGGTAGATCATCCATAATTTATTTAAGTAGGTCACCACATGAAACTATGGGGATAGGATAGACACGGGTTTATATGTCTAGTATGTTCCATCTAAATCATTGATCATATGCCCCTCACCTTTCATATGAATACTTTTATATTACAAAGAAAATATTAATTGTTAATTCCATACATCCCACTTCTAGAAACATAGATACCACATTACACAAAAATAATTTCTCAAGATAATTTTATTTTGCCAAACATATGATTTGAAAACAAACCTTTATTTTCCTAAGAAAATAATGTTGATAAAAAAATAAAATAAATAAAAAATAAATAAAAACTTAATAAATTTATATATGCTTTTCCACACTTTCTTAGAAATAAGGTTTTTAATGAAATAAAATTTCCTCTCCCATGTTTTTCATTTAAAAAAAGAAAGAAAAAACACACTTATTTAATAAAAACAAGCCATAAATGTCTAAAAATTGACAATTTGTCATATTTTCTCATATTGTCTCAATTTCTAATCCAATATAATTTTAATATGTTCCTCTTGTGCATTTCAATAAAAAAATGTCTTCAATTAATAAGTTTTAACCTGTACTATTTTAGGAATTTCAATGATGAATTGTGAGTAAAGAGATATTAAAGGTCAATTAGACACACAAACTGTAAAGGCTGAGCTAGAGTCTTAGAGGGGGGGTGAATAGGACTATGCCAAATTAAAATGACAACCACAGAATTTAAACAATTAAAGTAAAGATAGCACTGTAAACAATCCACAATACTGAAATTAAATACAACCTCAAATCTACGAGTATTGAGAGATTGATACAGATGTTATTCTAAGGACAACCTTACACTAAAAACCAATGGTCTATGGTAGGACAACCTGATTCCTAGAATGGTCTGTGTATTAAAAACACAAACTTAATACAGAGGAATAAAAAGGAAATAACTAGAAATGAAATTCTAAGCTATTACAACATTCTCTACATAGCTTGAAATGTAAAAGATTACAACATTCACATGCACAAATACATCCCACAAACTTGAATGATAAAAGATATAGAAAATAAACCATACATCCACAAAACACAACGGATTATAATGGTTCACCTGTGTGTACACCAACTGTTAAACAATAACCACATAGCTACTCCACTCCTAATATCCTCACACAGTAGATATTAACATTCACTATGAAAATAGGTTTTTGCAGGTTCACCAAAAACCTTCACAATTGTGTCTTTCAAGTGGGCTTGCATAATTCAAAAACCCCACACTCTAAGTTTTCTCTATCCCCTCAGATAACCAAAAGAATGAGATTTTTCTGGCTTAATCTCAAAAGAAACCAAAAATAGAAGATTGACACAAATGTAAAATACCTAGATATTCTCCTTTTGTTGCAGCCCGGAAGAACCAAATTAGAGTTGAAGTTCGAATATAGAAGTTCAATGTCCACACTCACTTATGAAATGGTTCTAGATTCTAAATTGATTTTAAATTAAATTAAGTTGGGCTAGCTCTATTTGATTTTGATTCCAATAAGTAGGAACTCTTCAATCCCTCTTTCAAATCAGATTGGAATGCAGAATACAAAATTAAATATACAAAGCTAATAAAAGAGAATATTAAATATGTACAATATAGCTTAAATAAATGACTAACTTATCTCTTAGAGTGATGAATTGATTTAGCTTGAATTGGATATTAAACTCTGAAATTCGTTGTCTATTTATAGTTAAATAAATCATGTTCACGACTGGTCTTGAGGTTTTCATGACTAGTCGTAGAACCAATAGATTTTTGAAATTTGGGTGCGATAAGAGAAAGTCGTTCCACGACTGGTCATAGGCCATCCACGACTGGTCGTGGGACCTCCAGGACTGGTTGTGACCTGTCCATGACTGGTCGTAAGGAACCTGATATAGTCGCTGGAGTTTGATTCGTAGCTGCAGGACTGGTCGTGAACTAGTCGTGCACTGTTCACACAACCGGTCGAACAGTCTCCAGGACTGGTCGTGGCTTAACAAAAAATTCTAAAAATATTCAACAAACTTAGGACTGGTCATGGAATTTCTTGGACTGGTCGAGCTAGTGCTAGGACTAGTCGAACAGAGTCCAAGACTAGTCGAAGAACGGACCAAACACTTATAAAATGATTTAATTTGAATTATGTATTCAAAATGACCTACCCTAAGGTCAATCTAAGGTCTTTCATACCTTGGAGATGATGTATGAACATTGAACCTTCTTTTCTTCAGATAATAGATGATCATTGAAGTTCATGAAGCTTGAGATCTTGACACATAATGAAGCTTGAACTTGAGATCTTGAGTATGAACAATTGACTTGTCTTTCGATGTCGCTTTAAAACATTGAACTTTGAAGCTTAAAGAAGTGAACAATGTACATGATCTTGCATTTCTTGAAGTAGATCTTTGTTCTTGACTTGAAGCATAGTCCTTGTATGTGTGATGCATTGTCTTGAAAATATATATATATATATATATCAATGTGCTACACAAGACACACAGATTGTGTGGTTTTGGCACTACAAAATTTGATAATCAAAGGAGTAAGAAACCATAGCACTCACACAAACAAGATCTATGTTAGATATCTCTTAGGTGTGCCATGTCAATCAAGACTGCTTAAATATTTCAGCTTAGAAATGGGATGGCTCTAATAAGTCTTCTTTTTTTTTTTTTTGCCATGCAACAAGTTTGAATGTTCATGGCCTACATTTCCTTGATTAGAGTACCATCTAATTATTTGAATTGGTATATGTGCTCAATAGGTATTCATTGGGCTATAGAATGATTTTCAGCCCAATCTAGCCTGAATTGAATAAGATCTTTAAAAAATCAGATTGAATGGTCATGATCTCATCTAGATAGATTTGGTCAGGCATGGTCTAATCTAACAAGACCATCTTAAAGAATACATCCAAAAACTCATCTAGATTAAATTTTGTCCAAATTAGATCAATAAATGAAGAGATTATAGCCCACTAAAGGAATACATCATAAAATCTGTTTATATCATAATCTATACATAGATTTGGACGAGTAACCCCTTGATTTCCGTTATGGTAAGCGACCATTTGTTTTGAAGGGCTTGATGGATACTTCGAGATTAATGGTTTATCTATGTGATCAAACGTCATTTGGTGACTCAAAAAGTGTTATTATTTTTTTAGAAGAGGAAGGGCATTGTTGTCATTTTAAATTATTAATATGGAGCAATATCACTTATTGCATTCTGCGTTAGGTGATAAGTTAAGAGAGATGGAAGCTAGAAAAAAAATCCTTTTTTAGTCGAAATCGAAATTAAGCACTAATTGTATGAATTTATCAAACATCTCAATGGAAATCGAAATTAAGCACTTAATTATATAGAGTTTTCAAAATGCCCTAAATTAGAAAAAATCACTTAAATAGCAAACTTAAGTGATAAGTACTAAAATAAGCTTTATCATATAGACCATTAGCCCTATGGCCCAAAATTAAGTAGAAAAACAATTTGACAGAGTGGATGTACCTATACAACATAGTGGGCCCTATAGAGGTTAAGTGTTTTACATGTTGTGTGTAAAATTGGTGAATTAGAGGATTGCGGCCCTCTCAAACCGGACACCAAGAGTCATTAACACGTGTCTTATATAGTACTTAAAATACCCATGCTCTTTAGACCACAATGTTATGTGCATGAAATCTACTCCATCTATGAGGTGGCATTGAACTCATTTTTTAAATTTCTTGAAGATGAATGGAATTAAGCGTCATATAACAGCTAGATACCAAAGATTAGCCTAATGAAAAACTCATATATAGGCCAAAACGGTGGATAGAATATAAAACAACTCCTAAAACCCCTAAGTTAGGCCCACCCTGCTTATTTTTGGATCAAGGTGATTTTTGTATCTTCACTTCATCCTAGTGAGTTATATATACACGATGAATGGTTTGATGAAGGATTTACGATGGTGGCCCTAAAATAAAACCTAAATTTTGCATCCCCTCCCAATGTTCCTCGTGGTGTGTCCCAACTAAGTCCTGGTTCTCTCTGATGTTTGGTGTCAAGGATCATCAATTGAAGAATGAACCAGATGGATGGAGTGATCTCACATTTATAACATGCTATTACCTAAAAGGCTTGGGTGTTTAAGCAATTTGTAAATGTTGTAGATGTTTTAGGTCCTAAACCCTAGCTTCACTCTTCTTTTTTACACAGACCCACACCCCACACACTCACACACACCTCACACCACTTGGGCACTCGATCTCATCCCATTATCTTAGTGTTGAAACGGAGTCCGTCTACCACTTAGCATGAGCCAGACCCAAAACCCTATCTTCTCTCTCCGTCTCCGTCTCTCCCTCCATATCCTTCTTCCTTCCATCTTTTACAAGAAGAAGAACAACAACAAAAGTAAGATCAAGAAAACTGTAATTGAAAGCGATTATTTTTTAAATTTTCATGGTGATTGCGTCTACAAATTGTTGTAATTAATATCGGATTATGGCTGCATTGGTTGCTGTAATTGTCCATCGCCATTGCAGCCACAAACTACTGTAATGTTTGGTTGTGGCAGGCATGTTTGTTGGCCACCGTAACTTCGAGTCATGGTAGCACTACAAGAAAATAGGCCATTAGCCACAATTTTTTAGCCTCAGTTGAAATAATGGAGGCTAAATGTGTCTTTTAGCCTCGGTTGTTAAGGAACTAAGGCTAAAAGTTCATCTTTGGCCTCAGTTGTATAGGAACTGAGGTGAAAAGTCTACCTTTTAGCCTCAGTGCATAGAAACAGAGGCAAAAAGTGTACCTTTTAGCCTCAGTTGCATAGGAACCGAGGCAAAAAGTCACCTTTTAGCCTCAGTTGCATATGAACCGAGGCGAAAAGTCACTTTTTAGCCTCAGTTGCATAGGAACCAATGCGACAAATCTACCTTTTAGCCTCAGTTGCATAGGAATCGAGGCGAAAAGTCTACCTTTTAGCCTCAGTTGCATAGGAACCGAGGCGAAAAGCCTACCTTTTAGACTCAGTTGCATAGGAACCGAGGTGAAAAGTCTACCTTTTAGCCTCAATTGCATAGGAACCGAGGCGAAAGGTCTACTAAACCGATGCGAAAGGTCTACTTTTTAGCCTCAATTGCATAGGAACTGAGGCGAAAGGTCTACTTTTTAGCCTCGGTTGCATAGGAACCGGGGCCAAAAGTCTACTTTTTAACCTCCATTCTATCATAACCGAGGCCAAAAGTCTATATTTAGGAATATTGAAAAAAATTGAGAATATTGAAAGAATTAATAATTTTTAAAAACTTTGACAATTGTGAAAAAGTTGAGAATTTTGAAAAAAAAAAATGTAGACAATTGGGAAAAAATTAAGAATTTTGAAAAAAAAATTGAGAGTTTTGAAAAAGATTTGACTTTTGAATTTTTTAAGAACTAAGAATTTTTAAAATTTTTGAGAACTTTTAAAAAATTAAGATTTTTTTTAAAAAAATTAAGAATAAAAAATGATAATTATGAAAAAGTACGATTTTTTTAAAAAATTGAGAATTTTAAAAAAAATTAAGAATTTTGAAAATTTTTAAAATTTTTGAAAAAAAAAGAATTTTAAATTTGAAAATCTTAAAAAAAATTGAATTTTTTTTAAAAAAATTAAGAAATTTCAAATAATTGAAAATTTTGAAAACAATTAAGAAATTTCAAATGAAATCGGACGGACGAAAGAAAGATTTCAGACAGAGGGATTTTAGCCTTGGTTGCAAAGGATATGAGGCTAAAAGTCTAATATATAAATTCGTCGGGCGCTGATGGAGGCTTTTTCCCTGACTCCGTTTCTCACTCGCTGTGCGAGCGAGCAAGAGAGATCTTTGTTCTCTTTCTAGAGTTTTCCCTTGGGATTTTCACACCTCGATCGTTCTTCCTTTTTTTTTCATTTAATTTTCTACAAATCTCTTTGATTTCTTCGATCTTTGAAGAACCTGTCATGACCTCGATCTCTTTCTTCGCTTTTTGCCTAGGGTTTCTACTCCCGATTCGTAGATTTTACTCCTTTTTTCTTGTTTTCTCAGCTTCAATCTCTGAAAAAGAGCTGGAATCTGTCTTCATAGCTCCTTTCTAGGGTTCCTGCCCGAGATTTGTTGTTTTGTCCGTTGGGTTCCTGGACAAGACATTCAAGAAGGTTGGGGGAATGCAGTAGAGATTGAAGCAGCAGCAACAACAACAAGCCCCGATGTAGCAGGTGTTGCTACAGAAGCAGCAACTCTACCATCCCGGCGTCCTCGCGGCTGCCATGTCTCAGGTACCATTCCAGTATCAAATTTCCCCCCAAATATATACACACACACACACACACACACATTTTATCTTTCTTTGAATATTATATATTATTCTATTTTTGAATAGGTTTTTCAATTTCCAATTATTCCCTTGAAGAAACATGAGGATTGGGCTCATCTTCTTCAACGACTTTCTTTTTCTTTAGTACTAAGAGTGGCTTCTTCAGGGGTATTTTCATCCCTGATAATTCATGGTATCCAACGACCATATTCTAGTTACTATCATAAATAAGTGATTCTTTCATAATCACCCTTCAGTAAGGATCGTAACCTATGGTTTTAGAGCTGAATGCGAGCTATTGAAGTTCTTCTTTTTATTGTTCTAAATTCATCTACAATAGTGATGGTTGAAATTAGTTTAATGGTGTCTTGTATAGCATAAAGTTCTTAAAATGGATGGTTCTGATAATTAGACCACTCAGTATGTGGGCCCCAGTGGACGGTGACACACACTAGATCCTGAGTCACAACAGGGGCAAAACTCAGTTGGTGATTATTATGAAACTTTAATTAGGTTTCATGTTTTCCTGGTGACATACATAGTTTTGAATTGGGGATGGTGTTGCCTATGTGATTTGTGAGAGGCAGTCGATCTGTTTGAGTGTTTTGCTGCTAATTTTGCAATGGGTTTGGGTGATTTTTAATGATTTTGGTCTTTAATGATTTTTCCTTTGATTCTCATGGTAAAGTTGTATTTTGATTTGGGAATTAGACCATGGATGGAGCGTATTCGTAAATCACACTTACCAGATAATCCTAACTGTCAAATGCCATTGAATGGGTTGTTGAAAGAACACATTTAGCAGTCCAAATTCATCATGTGAAATCAGGTGGTCAAGATCATCAGATCAGTGTGATTTTTGAACTGCTTCCATGCATGCCATGTTATGTTGAATGAGTAACAGCTTACCATGTTCTAGCTCTTTGCTTTTGAATAATGTTTATATATAAACCTTTTCGAAGGGCTTCGTGTCCAGCAATGCAATGCCGTGGTACTGACTAGCTCTTATATGCAAAATGCTGCAAAATATGGGAAATTTTCATTGTAATGATGATGATTATGATGATTTATTTGCTATTGCACCTGGTTATGACAATTGGTTTGGGTGTTTATATAGAAAGTAATGAGAGATTCATTTTTTTATGAGTTTTGCTAATAATAAAGCTAGAAAATGTAGCTTTTTTTGTTTTTTTAGTAAAAACTTTGATACTCTGGCAAAGTGTGATGGTTGATATGCAGGCACTTAGAAATTCCATACATAGTCAAATTAAACCGTTCAAATTGTGTAATCCAGTGTAGATTTATAATCACACGAAAAATAAAACTTCTTTGTTTATCTGAATATTGGATTAGTAGACATTTATTGGATGGCTAAAAGTGAAAAAAAAATACAATGCTCCTATTTCCACATATTGAGCTGTATGATTGTTCATTTCAATATACCGATTGATTTCCACCCTTTCTTAGTCCTTTCATTTGTGGTCTTCTCTCATTTTATGGGCTATAGGTCAGGCAGATTTTCTATGCTTCAAGGGATTCAATGCTCATTAGGCACATGACCAGCCTTATACAAACCAAACATAACCAACTGTGTAACAATCATTTAGTTGTTACTATCCATCTATAACACCAACCCTATTTGAAATCGTGTTGGGTTCATGTTGAGCAAGTTTCTGTCATGTTAGGTCCGATTTTGAACAATCCCATGTATTTGGGTTGAGTATCAAGGAATTCAGGTTGGCTCGGGTTATGGGTTGGATCCTCTTGAGGTTGGGTTAAGCCTGGGAAAAGAAAAATAGATGAATGAACCTACACTCATGCACCAAAATCGTTACAAAATGTACTAAATGGTGTTTCATCAGCTCACTATTTGCTATGGTTATATCTTCTTCTGTTGATCCTTTTGGCATGGATTAAAAATCTGATGTGTTGGCATGTCTGCCACCTATTCATGTCAGAATCAAAAAGAATTTTTGACTTCTTTTACACAAACATGCCGTAAATGAAGGTTCTTTTTACTTAAAATCTTTTTGTTGGTGTACAAAACTTAAATGGCTGCATCTCACTTGATGCAAGTGCCTTGTTAAAAATAAAATGCTTCAATCTAAAAAGGATTTTCATTTATTTCTTTATCATTTGGTACTCACTAGACACATTTTGGGTCTTTTCAATTTCTTTGTATTTTCAGTAGATGTATTTCCTGTGAAAATTGAACCATACCCATTTTTCAGAAAAAAGAAAAACAAAAGTAGAAATGTCCTTTCTTAAAAAAAAAAAAAAAACAAAAACAAAAAAAAACAAACTTTCTAGGGTAATTTAAATTTAGTGATTGGTTGTCATCATCCAATATTGATAGAAATATGTGGAAAGTGAGAAAATCGTGCCAAGGATCTGATCACTTTGATTGGGAACTCTGGGTGCATATGGGGAATGGTAAGAGAATTCAACTTAGGCTAGTTACCTCTACATCATATGGTTTTGTTTTGAATTACAAAATTTTGTGCAGGCAATGTAATGTACTCAAGGTTCTTCAAAACCAATATTCATATCGATTGGACATCGCATATCTCTCGATGCATCTGTCAAGGTTATTAAAATGTGTTGTAAATACTGTGTACTAGAGCCAATCCGGCAAGTACAATTTATTGCTTTGTTTTGTGCTCACATAACACAAGAGTCTGTCTTATTTTAGTTTGAACTTTTTCAAATTTTAGTCTAGTGATTTACTTATTTTAATCGCCTCATTTAATGTGAAACTTGAGGATTTGATTTTCCAGGAGGCATATGAAGTAGCCAAAACTCTTCATAAAGACGGAGTGACTAGAGCATCAGTCATTGCCTGCTCTTAGTATTCAAAAGGTTTGTGAGTACTGTTTTCCAACAGTTTCCTATATAATGCTCTCCACGAATCGAGGTTAGGATAGCTCAACCAATTTGATTTTGGGACTGTGACTTAGCGACAGTAGATTCCATGATTTAGTTGGTTTAACTTGAGTTAATGTAAGATGTGTACAATTTTTGAGTGCCTGTGTCTCTAGCACCATGCCTTGTGTGAGTATTCCCAAAAACAAAAGAAGTAGAAGTTGCAAGACTGATGATATTGCAAGTACCTTAATTTTCTAAGTCTGTGTTTGGTAGAAGAACATATGAATTCAATTATGAATTCAGTTCAATCAAGGAAATGACAAAAGTTAATGGTATTCACTTGAAATCAAGAAAAAAAAAAAGCTAGGTATGATGAAATTACAAGTACCTTAATTTACTAAGTTTGTGTTTGGATGAACAAATGAATTTATTATTTACTTGAAATTACAGCGAGGAAGTACCTTTCAAACTACGGTTTTACTCTGATCTTTCAATCATTCCCTAATTTAATTTTCAATATCTTTCTAACCTTCATTTGTGGATGATCTTGGCTTCTGCTTAAATGATTTTTGTGCATATTCAACATTCCATCTGGAGCTGGAATGGAATGCGATTGGTAAGTATTTATATATGTTCTCCATCCTTTTGGCACCAATACGTACACTTCTTTTCTTTTTACAGGTGGTCACTTGGTCATCATATTTGTAGTGTAAGAGTTCCTATTGTACCTTTTAGTGTTATAAGTCTTGGGCTCCATTTGGTCATCACATCAATTTTTATGAATACAATTTTTTTCTTAAACCAAATGGAGCTTAAGCCCTTTTTTAACTTCGCCAATGTAACTTCTTGCATTGCCAATCGCAAGCCTGGGTAAAGGAGGAGGGAGAAGGGCGTCAAGGTGAGTTGTGTCCTTTTCTTCCATATTTCTTTAATACAATAGTGCTAGCAACAATTTGATTGGCCCACTTCTTATTCTCTGTTGTAGGTGTCATTGCTGAACCCTGGGCTTGAATGGGATGCATCAATTTTTGATGAACCAGTGATTCTTTTAACACCAATCTTTGCAGCTCCTTTTAGAGCTTTGAATTGCATTCTCATATATGAATGTTATCTTTTCACTTTGTGTCCATGTTTATGAATCAATTGAATCATATCAGTTCCATTGTTAAAATAATTCTGCTGAAACATTCATCATATGTTACATAATGGCTATAAAGTTGCTATCTTTTCTCTTCTGCTCTCAGTTTGAGTCAATGGAAGTTTAGAAGTGTGAACATTATGAAGTTTTTCTTAATTAGAATCCGGATTGTGAAATCTGGTGCTGATTGACATGCATTCCTCTAATGTACCCATTGGTTGATAATCACTCACCCATATTTAAAGGATATTGTAGGCAACTGTTTGAAATAATTAATGTTTGAAACCTTGAGAAGATGACTCAAATAATGTTTGAAACCTTCAACACTCATTCTATGTATGTTGCTATCTAGGTTGTTCTCTCAATCTTAAGGCTAACCGTGAGAAGATGACTCAAATAATTTTTGAAACCTTCAACACTCCTGCTATGTATGTTGCTATCCAAGCTGTTCTCTCACTTTATGCCAGTGGTCTTACTACTGGTAAGAAAATCAAATAATTCTTTACTTTTAGATCTGCATACCTTTTCTTCATTATTGGGAAGATTTTAGAAGTTTTTATACAATGTAAAGTGATGGTGTTCAATTTGGATTTTTCAGGACATGGATGGATATAATTTGTGCTCGGATTTTGATTATTTTGTAATAATTTGGATTTTTTTTCTACTTTTCTGTCGCTTATTTTGATTTTATTTTTTCTAGTTATGCATGCATCACGCATCTTATTTTTGACAGTCTGGATTAGCATACAGGCACCCAATCTTCTATCAGATGATATTATCTTATCTATGTTGTTGAGGAAATTTTCTTCAACTTAGACTGATTATTTCTTGTAGGATGTGTAGGAACCTTTCTTCTTAAATGATGATATGTTCTTTTACTTTCGAGATGATTCTTCCTATTTCAGGCTTTCAACTGCAAGAAATACTATCTAAGCAGAAGATCAGGGCCTAATTTTAGTCTCCAATATTATTTCATGATAATTCCAGTCTGCATACTGTCAAACCAAAAAGTAGTCTGCATTGCTAGAATATAAAAGAAGCATGTACCTTTGTTCTTGGTGCAGCTTATGGAATTGATTGAGGCACCATTTTTACAATGCGGAAGACATTGAATCAAGAACAATAATTTTTTTAAGCAAACAGGCGAGATCCAATGAGTATAGAGATTTGACAGAAAAGTTGCTGGATTTGTGATAGAGAAGTGCACCGAGTTAACGCACGAATCGATCCATCTACGCCACCTTTCCCCAAAGCCCATTCGAAGCATCATGTATTTGTGATAGAGAAGTATGCTGACTTAATGCACGACTTTGTATTATTTGTGGAACCTAATGTTGTGTAATAGTTTGATTGAGTTAAACTTTAAATAAGCTGTTGTTAACTGTTTTGTTGGTATTGTGGCTTTCATGATTGATTGTTTCATGAGTGGATTGAATGAATGGATTAGTAGTTTAAACAAATATTTAAAAAATAAAAAAACATTGTTAGCCTTAATTTGTAACTGAGGCTTGAATTTAGCCTTGGTTGTTGATAACCAAGGCTGAAATTCCCTTAGCTAAAGGCTTTAGCCTTGGTTGTTGAGAACCGAGGTTAAAAATAGATTTAGCTTCGGTTGGAGGCAATTGAGGCTGAAATTCAGATTTAGTCTCAGTTGAAAACAAGGGAGGCTAAAATTTTGATTTAGCCTCATGTCGAGAAAATTGAAGCTAAAAAGGTTTTTAGCCTCACTTCAAGAACCGAGGCTATAAAAGTCATTTTAACCTTGGTTGCTAAAACTGAGGCTAAAGCCTTTAGCCATAGGGGTTTTAACCTCGGTTTGGATAACTGAGGAAAAACTGAGGCTAAAGGCTTTAGCCTCAGTTTTTAACCTTTTTAGCCACTGTTTTGAACCGAGGCTAAAACCCCCTTTTCTTGTAGTGTAGCCATGGTTGTTGTATTATCTACACTATAGTAAAATATAGCAAATATTGTAAGGGCATGTTTGGATTTGTGGGTAAGGAAACATTGTTTATCGGAAAGCTTATTTCCAAGAAATCGTGGAAAAGGAAATATTATTTATCGGGAAACCTTATTTCCAAGAAATTGTAGGAAAGGAAACTGAGAAAATTTCTATGGTAGGTATTGGCTTGTGCAGGGTTAATACATGACAATTTAGGATGCGTGAAGATGAAAGAAGGCACAAGTGGGTGGATAAGTTTAATGGTGTTACACATGACACATGAGAGATGCTTTAAGTTGTATGGTAACACATTAGACACATGTGGGCACTAAAGGTAGATTGTGGTACATGTGTAATAGGCACATTGGCACATGTGGCACAACTAAAGTGATTGCAGGTGGACAATAGCATATGTTGATATAAAAATCTGGCTTCTCCAACCGAGCACTGGTGGCTAGCTCCAAGCCCTGTGAACCTGCGCAAGTGAAGGACAAAGGAGACCCTGGCTAGAGCAGGGGACCCCTTCAATGCCAAAGTCAGGCTAGGAATCTGGGTCTAAGTAGTGTAGCTGGTGGTTTAGAGTGCCAAATGTTGCGTACCTATTCCAATTACTTCATCTCCTATTTATACCTGTGGATAAAAGGGAGCATGGCCATCAATCTCGGCACGATCTCTTCCATCATACAGGAGTTGTGCATGCACTGATGTCGTCCGTTATCCTAAGATCTTGTACCAAACAAGTCTCCAACGTGCCTTATTGGGATTGATCCCTCACTGTGATACTCGGCCACGTTTCGCATGCGAGCCGATCTTAGTCCACGACTATCCGAGCCTATGAGCAAGTTGATCTTGCTCGGATCTCATACTCGTATTGGCATTGAGTACTAGATCTCCAACTCCGGCCCACGGGTCAGACGTGTAATACCTTCTTCCGAGTCTTGGACCGATGTCAAAGCTCAGATCCAAGATCTAGGGCTGTAATTCTTCAGATGAGAGTTCCAGATCTAGGGTCGTAGTTCTTTAGATGAGAGTTCTAGACGTTAATGTGGCCTAATTTACCTCTCTTCCACAACCCTAGTTTTGGAACCATAGTTCAGAAGTACGGTCGGCTGCGATGTAGTGTTATTACTCCAAGGCTTTGCTCGTCAGCTTCCCCAAGTCGGCCTTTGTTAGGTTCGGCTCAGATTTTCCCATAATAAAAGCCCCCGGCTCCCTGTGTCCGAGTTCAAACTCAGGGAGTAAATGCCTGGGAAAATGAACCGCCTCCTTATTCATGATGACGGGTCGGCTAAGTCGAAACGAATCGTCATGATGATTACACTTCGGGATTCGCATGTTGTACATTAGTCGCATCTTTTCGAGTTCTGGCTGTTGGATGGCGGACGCATGGCGACGGTTGAGGATTAAATTGACAGGATGAGTAGGCTACTGCCACGTGTCCATCGGGAGGCGAGACAACTATTTGTCATGATTGCGTTTAGTTGGCAGTAGGTATATAAACCTCTCCCAGTCCTCATTTAAAGTCTCCTACTTCATTTGCATTCCTCTACGCTCCATTTTCTCTGAGAGTTTGCGCAGTGAGAAGCTTTCCAGAAGGTCGTTCTTTGTGAGTTCTCCTTCCCAAACTCCTTTTCCATTTCTTTTTAAAATACTATGTCGAACAACTCAGACGAGGTCCAAGAGATCCGAGCGATGAATGAGGATTCTGAGCCGAAGATCACAGATTCGGAGCTCGCGGACTCCGAAGGTCCCTTGGAAGCAGTAGCACTCTATCCTTCGGTCAAGAAGACTGTGGGTCTGAGGGCCAAAATTCGAGGCACGAGATCAAAGAGGTACCCCGGGATCAACAGGAAGGGTTACGGCCGAGCCTTCGAGAGGTAGATTCGAAGCGAGAGTTCCTTGGGGCTCGGTTTTGATCGAGTCTTAAATGGCTCAACTCCGTACCAATTACCAAATTCCCGATTTAGTGCATATCCAAGCTCCTACTCCTCTTGATGCTCCAGGTGTTCCTGTCGATGACAACATTGCAATATTTGTCTACGCCCTTCAATGCGGGCTTCAATTTCCCATCCATCCGTTCGTGCACTTGGTGACCACACGTCTGAAGCTGGCTCCGGGTCAGTTGGCTCCGAAGGCCTGGAAGATTATGGTCTCCTCCTTCATTCTCTGGCATTAGATAAAGAACCAGCACTTATGCTAGACGAGTTCTTGGCTATGTATTAGGCCAAACATGACAAGTCCGAGCCGTATAGTACTATTTCTCAGTCAGGCCCCCATGTACCCCTCGCCTAATAACCAGACTCCCTACCTCCAACAAAGATTGGAAAGGCAAGTGGTTTTGGGCCTCGGGGGAGTGGAAGGCGCCTGCTTCTGAACTCGGCACCCTATGGGTCCAATTCCCCACAAAATTCTCCAATCCAGGTCTAGTCCTCTTTGATTTGTACTATATTCCATGCCTCTGGCTTGTCTGCTGTTCTGACCTATTCTTTGTTTGCAGTTTAACCGAAAGGGGTTCCTGACATTACTCCCTTCTCCCGAGCCCAAATTGCTAGGGTTCAGGTGCTCAAGGAGGACCAACACGTCTGGCACGACATCATCAGTCCGGACAATCTCTTGTCATCCAGATTTTGTAAATTCATACCTCACCCTATTGCTCTGGGTAAGCATCATGACTCTTCACTCAATGATCTTTTTATAGTTATGTCTGAGCCGATCTCTTCTTGTACATGTATGGCTGAGGCATCAGGCTCCAAGAGAAAGAGGTCGATGATGACACACCCTTCTATGGATGTGGTGATGGTTATCGAGCCGAGGGTAAAGATTATGGCCTCAAAGAGAAAAACCACTCCCACTATGAAGGTTGTCTCAGTTGCAGCCGTGCCCACAATAATCCCGGCCTCAGCCCCCGAGGCTCAGCTAGTTGTCTTATCTTATCCGCTTGGGATTAAGAAGGAAGTAGTCGGAGAGACGGCTGACGCAAGACTCTCCCAGGGTACGGAAGCTTTTGGAAAACTTATCCAGGTCAACATTAACCTCCCGACCACTGAGGTTATTTTCCTGACTGGCTAGACAGACACTCTAATCAAGAATGCTGCCGCACCTGAAGCCAAAGCTCACGCCTTAAGGCTAGCGGTGTGGGGAGAGCAGCTGATCTAACCCCTTAGGTATCAAAAGTGTTTTTGCCCCATTATCACATGTCGCAGCTGACCGAGTGGGCGGCTAAACATCCAACAGAGGCATCCATTGCGAATACCCTCTCTCGCTCTTACGATTCGTTTGTCAATGACTATCCCTCGGTCTGCTATACGATAAGTTTCTGAAGTGGATATGCTGATTATAATTATTACTTGTAATTTCTAACTCTTCACTATTCCAGGCATTGCCAATGTTTATTAAGGTCCGAGATAGGCTGAGGGTGATGACTCGGCTTGAGAAGGATAAGGCTGAGCTCGAAGGGCTTCTGAAGGCCTCGGTGGATGAGTAGGAGAAGTTAAAAGGCCTCATAGGGGAAGGCCAGCTGAGGGAGCTAATGCTCCAGGGTGAGATCAACAAGCTTCAGACCCACTTGGATGCTGCCGAGTCCAAGCTGGTGCATGTGAAGGCCCTCGTTGAGTGCTCGGAGGCTCTTGTTGAGCGCATGGAATGCCCACCTTTCAGCTAAGGTCGAGGTGGCAAGGCGTGAGGCTTCCGAGAAGCTAGCTAAGCAACGGGCTGAACTTGAATCCTTAGCTGCATTGCAGGCTGCTGTAGTGGTTGAAGAATTTAAGATGTCATTAGAGAGATCCGTGGAGTTAGATAGGCTATATTACTATGCCAACAATACTGCCTACAACGTGAGCCTTGCTGATGTTCGGAGTCTTCATCCTGACATTGAACTCGACTCCCATGCCATGGATAATGTCGAGGAAGCTCCTGCCACTAAGGCCGAAAGGACTCCAGCTACCGCTGAGGCTAAGGAGGCACTCAATGCTTAACCCCCCAGCTCAGCAGCTAGCCTCTCTACTCAGAGGGAATGATATGTTTTCCCTTCTCTTTTTTTTTTTATGTTGAGACAATGGATGCTTTTATAATCTTTAACTTTTAATCTCTGAATGATGATTTTTCATTGGATGGTTATGGTGGATTGCCTTTTGTTGAATTTGTCCAATTGTCGGATGACGAGCCAACCTCTTCTTTAAGGGGTCAGCTCATCGAAGGACTTCATTTCTACACATGAGAAATGGTCCTTCGTAACGTACTTGGATGGAGAGGCTATCATTCATTAAATAGTCTAAAGTAGAAAACAGGCAATTTTTTTTATTAAGAGTTGGAAACGACAAGTAGATCTGACCCATACATGGATTTTTCCTTCAGGGTAAGTAGATCTTCAAGTGCTCGGCATTCCAGGGGTGGGGTAATGGACATCCCTCCATGTCTTCCAAGCTGTATGATCCTGGCTTAGCCGAGCTGGCGACCCAATAGGGTCCCTCCCAATTCAGACCCAGGGACCTTACACTGGGTTCTGTACTGTTTTAGAATATGTGGCGAAGGACTAGGTCTTCTCGTTAGAACCGCCATGTTCTTACTCTGGAATTGTAGAAACGTGCGACTTACTGATGCCGAGCTGCTACCCGGAGTTTGGCGATGTCTCACGTTTCTTCAAGTAGATCGAGGTTTGCCGCGATCTACTCAGCATTCTGCTCTTCTTAATAATTCCTCACTCGCACAGTGGGGAGCCCTATCTCAACTAAAACAACAACCTCTGAGCCATAGGACCAAGAGAATGGGGTTTCCCCCATGGATGACTGAGTCGTGGTCCTGTAGGCCCAGAGGACAAATGGAAGCTCGTCGGCCCAGTTGCCCTTGGCTTTCTCCAGTTTTATCTTGAGATGATGCTTAATAACTTTATTCACTACTTCGACTTGTCCGTTGGACTGCGGATGATGAGGTGACGAGTATACATGGGCAATGCCGAGTCCCCAACACATGCCTCTGAACCTATCGTTGTCTAACTGCTTCTTATTATCGGATACGATGGTGCACGAGATTCCGAACCGACATATGATGTTTTTCCACACAAAGTTCGTCACCTTCTGTTTGGTAATCTTTGCCATGGCCTCAGCCTCAACTCATTTGGTGAAGTAGTCTACAGCAATAATTACAAATTTTTCCACGAGGTAGAGGCTCGATGATGTCAATCCCCCACTAAGCGAATGACCAGGGTCTGCTCATAGGGGTTAGCTCTTCTGCTGGTTGCCTCGGGATGACATCAAATCTCTAACACTTATTACAACTTTGGATGAAGTTTTTGGAGTCTTCTCGAATCGTTAGCCAAAAGTACCCTTGGTGGAGTACTTTCTAAGCCAAGGCGCAACCCCCAGAATGATTTTCGCCGATTCCTTCATGGATTTCTCGAATCACGTACTCCACTTCATCCAGTTGAAGACATCAGAGGTAGGGCTGGGAGTACTCTTTCTTGTATAACATGTCGTTTAGGATCGCATAGCGCGCTTCCTTGACCTTCAGACGCCGAGCCTCCAACCCGTCTTGAGGGACCTCGTCGGTGGTGAGGTATTTGACGATAGGATCCATCCAACTTGTAGTTGTCTACACGGGGTTGATCATTTCTTGCTCGGCTTAGTCTATACTCAAATTATCAAGAAACTCTTCTAAAATGATCCTCGGGATCTTCCCCTTAGTTGCTGAGGCAAGCTTTGTGAGGGCGTCGGCCCAAGAGTTCTCAGCCCTCGGTATTTGACTGATGATGCAGTCCCTGAATTTCTCTGACAACTTCCAAACTTTGGCCAAGTAAGCTATCATCCTTGCTTCCTTGGCCTCGTACTCAACAGATACTTGGTTCACAACAAGCTGGGAATCACACCACACATCAAGGAGCTGGACTCCCATACTAATAGCTAGTCTGAGTCTGGCCAATAGGGCTTCAGACTCTACCTCATTGTTAGATGCCTTGAAACTGAGCTTAATTATGTACTGAATGGTGGTCGCTTCGGGCATGACCAGAATGATCCCTACTCCTCCTCGTTTTGAATTATATGACCCATCTACGAATATAGTCCATCTATCACCTGCCTCTACCTCGATGCTCTTAAGGAGAGGAATGGTCGGGGGAATAACAGATGTTGATTCCAAGTTTGATGATGCCTCTGGATTGGTGTCTCTGATCCCTCAACTCGGAGCAGTGAATTCAGCTATGAAGTCAGCCACAACTTGGCCTTTGATCGTTGTCCTCGATTGATATTGAATATCGAACTCTCCAAGTTCCACTGCCCACTTGGTCAAACGTCCGGACACTTCCAACTTCTGGAGCACCTCTCGAAGAGGTGAATCTGTGATGACGATGATGGAATGTGCTTAGAAGTATGGGCGCAGCCTCCGAGCAAAGATTACTAGACTCAAGGCTAGTTTCTCCATACTTGGGTATCTGGTCTCGGCTCGAACCATGGCCTTGCTAGTGTAGTAAATAGGGCGTTGTTTGCCCTCAGCTTCTCGAATAAGTGTCGAGCTAACAACTGAGGTGGAAACTGCCAAGTAGAGAAACAAGGGCTCCCGGGTTTGGACAACAATGGTAGTGACCCTAAGTATTGCTTCAACCACTAAAAGGCCTACTCGCAGTCCAAGGTTCAATCTACCTTCTTATGGCCCTTCAGTTGCTGGAAGAAGGGGAGACACTTATTAGTGGCTCTGGATATGAAGCGACTGAGTGTGGCGACTCTTGTAGTGAGGCATTGGATCTCTTTCATCGTCCAAGGTGAGCTCATGTCGAGCAGAGCTCTAATCTTATCGGGATTCACCTCAATACCCCTCTGACTAACCTAAAAACTGAGGAATTTACCCGATCCCACACCAAAGGCACACTTGGCTGTGTTCAACTTCATTCAATACCCTCGCAGGATCGAGAAGGTCTCTCTAAGGTCTGCGGTGTGGTTGGATGCTTTGATACTCTTTATGAGCATGTCGTCGACGTAGACCTCCATGGTCCGACCGATCTATCGAGCAAACATCTAGTTGACTAGCCTCTGGTATATTGTACCAGCATTTTTCAAGTCAAAGGGCATGACTCAGTAACAGTAGAGCCCCTTGTCGGTGACGAAGCTCATCTTCTGTGTGTCTGGAGGATACATCGCTATCTAGTTGTAACCAGAGTATGAGTCCATAAAAGTGATAAGCTCGTGCCCGGTCATGCTGTCGACTAACTCGTGGATCTGAGGTAAGGGGAAGCTATCCTTGGGGCATACCTTTTTCAGGTCCGAGTAATCCAGGCAAACCCGTCATTTCCTGTTGGCTTTCTTTACAAGGACCACATTTGTGATCTAGTTCAGGTAATGGACTTCTTCGATGAAACCAGCGCCGAGGAGTTTAAGAACCTCATTGGCTATTACTGTGTACCTTTTAGGCTCGAAAGTCCTCCTTTTTTGCTTCACTGGCTTATGTTCTGAGTCCACATTTAGGTTGTGGACTATGACCTCCGGAGAGATACCTGACTTGTCTTGGTGGGACCATGCGAAGACATCTTTGTGCTATTGCAGGAAGGTCAGCGTTTGACTTCGCTGCTCGGCATTCAATGATGATCTAAGTTGACCCGTTCTACTCAGGTCAGAGTCATCGAGCAGAACGGTCACTAGATCCTCAGTGGGGGAACCCTCCACAGAAATGTTTGCTCTGGAGTCAAGTGTATTTATTGTAAGGGCCTTCTTCGCTGTACCCTTCCTAACTACTATTGAATAGCACCTCCGAGCTTCCTGCTAATCTCCTCGAACATAGCCGACTCCTCCTTTGGTAGGGAACTTCATCATCAATTGGTATGTGGACATGACCACCCTCATGGCATTAAGAGACGGTCACCCAATGATGGCATTGTGGGCTAATGGTACATTTACCACCAAGAAATCTACCAGCAAATTTAGCTTGCTCTGCCCTTCCCCCACTGTGACTAGGAGAGAAATCGCACCCTCAGAGATTATCTTATCACCTGCGAATCCATACAATGGTGTCTTCAAAGGTCGGAGGCGCGACCTATCTATTCCCATTTTGTTGAAGGCCTATGAGTACAATATATCACCCGAGCTCCCGATGTCACCTAGGATGCGATAGACCTTATGGTTGACAATTATCATCCCGACCACTAAGGCATCATCATGGGGATGCTGAATTCCATGTGCATCATCTTCCGTGAATGGAAGGATGCACGGACTTACTCAGAGTTCTTTCCTTGGCCTATCAGCCAAGTAGACATAGTGCTCAGGGTCGGTGCTCCGGGAATAGGCTTTACGAGCTTGATTCGAGTCGTCGCCTCCAGACAAACCACCATAGATTGTTCGGATCTCCGTTGCTTCATCTGTAGCTCTGCCCGGCTGGTCATCCTTCTGAGCTTATTTCTCTTCCTTCAGATATTGATGCAAATGACCCTTACGGATGAGGGTCTCGATTTCTTCTTTGAGATCAACACAGTCGCTGGTGTTATGCCCATGATCGCGATGAAAGCAACAACACTTACGCTTATCTCACTAGCCGGCCTTTGTCTTCATGCAACTAGGCCAATGTAGTAGCCTCTGGTCTCAGATATCCATTAGGATTTGCTCTGAAGACGTGTTGAGAGGAGTGTATAATCTGAACTTACTCTCGGGTCGCCGGCTCGGCCTCCTTTCTCGGGATGCATAATCGTCTGACCTTCTTTTGTTTGCTTGCTACGGCGCTTCATCCTTTCGCCTCTTCTCTTTAGATGAAGGCTCCGAGGTCTGGTTGCTCTTGCGTGAGTTGAAGAACTCTTCAGCATTCGTATATTTCTATGCACGATTGATGAGCTCACCAAGGGTAGTCGGCAGGTTCTTCCCTATCGAGAAGAGGAATTTCCCTTTGTAACGCCCTGAAATTCGGGGGTCGAGCATAACTCAACTCCCGAGTTCCAAAACATCACTTATGCAACATATTTAATGATGGATGTATGTTGTCTGTATTAGTGTATAAAACATGGAATAGATTAAGCCAAAACACAGATATAGCTCAGGGATAAGTGAATAAAGCAAGCGGAAGACTTATAGAAATATATGTGTACAAGTGTAAATCCCTGAAGTACATACGCAACTAGGTCATAGTGAAAGTGTTATTTATCAAAATTACAAGTATCAAGTTACATCATTTAATTCCCCAAAAATAATCTCAAAATCCCGCGCATTAGAACAAGCTCGCTAGAACCCGTCTGAAAACTGCATATAAGAGAAAGCAGCCTCATCATCATCCATCTCCCGCTCTGCCTCAGAAGTCGCATCCACATCTGCAACATCAGAACCTAAGACAGAGTCTGGTGAGTGTTTAACACCGCCCCAGAACGTGGGAGTGAGTGATCAACTCAGTGGAACAATAAGGCACTGGTTAACATGTTATCAGTTCAATCAAGCAGTAATGATAAAGCAGAACAATTAAACAAGTCCTAAGTACTCTTGTTATGTAAGGATGTATGCAAAATGATGCGTGCCCTCACACATACACCCTCGGTGTCTTCATCTTACGTTATGCATGACACCACCTCAAAGTGCGCCACATCTACAAAGCACATGCAAATGCGGTGCATGAATATGATTACCAAGTTATTATTAGTCCTTTTCATACAGCAGGATTGGGAAGCTAAGATACCTTCCTCATATCACCATCCCAACAGTGATCCATTCTAGGGTCGTCAATCCTAGACATCTCATACGATCATATAGTTTGAGGTCGTTGCAAAGGGCTCATCACCAATCAATGCATGCCTATCACACCTCTATTACCACAGTTCGGCTCGTCACCTCAATGCGGTATCCAGGTATGCTTGAGGTCACTACAAAGGGCTCGTCACCAATCAATGTAGGCCGACAGCACGAATATAGTGTCCCATACTACCATAATTGGCTCACGAGTTTAGTTGCTCACTGGTCACTACGGGGAGGCTCGTCACCCCAGCGTAGGCCGATAGCTCGACCACGGTGTCTCATACCACCATGTCCGGCTCATGAGTCTTTGCGGATCAAGGTACCATGGTTAATAGGATTTCATTGGTAAGTTCGGTACCCTAGATTCAAGCAGTAGCGTCCATACATGGTGAACATACATCGGACAACGGGTTACTTGACGAAGTCGACTAGTACGAGTGCACGTTGGGTTGAACGATATAGAGTGCGCAAACACTCCGCGTGGCCAAACCACTGCCGACAACTCTAATACGGCTCGGGTTCGTCTAATACGTCCTGCGTGGCGAAAGCAACCTCAGCCACGATCTTAAGGCTGATTACCGATTTCCTGGACTAATGCATAGTCCCACACACATTACACTACAACAGATAATCGTATTAAATGTAGAACAGTAATGGAGCAACAACTCAAATCATGTGGTACTCAAGCCTTTGAAGAATATCAACTTAACATAAATGTAAACATAAGTAATGCTTGAAATTAAATAACAAGGAATGTAACTTACAGGAAGGAAATCATACACACTAGTGGAAGAGTTGAGAATCGCTTCTCAACGCCCATACTAGGTTGAAACATCACACTTTAGATCATTCAGGCATTTCTACAAACACTTAGAATACACAATACAACATATATGACATATGTTGAAATACACATATTTGGACAATTCCTTTTACCAAGGAGTTGTCGCACATACATCTAGCATACATACATGACAAATAATCATGGCAAACATAAGTGCATATTTTATACGTATACAGTACTTTATACATACACATAGAATACACAAATCTCAACATAATACATGCATATCAGGAACGCAACATAAACACAACATTTGGCCTGTGAAATCTCATCCATAACAAGAATAAATCATTAACCGGCATTGAAAGCCTTGAAAACCATAACTTATACACTTAAAGTCCGCACCTTAAGCCAGAAAAGAACACCGAATTGATTTCTGTCACGCCCCAAACCTAGGGACGGACAACTTCCGTGATGCCCCGAATTCGGCACTCAACTTTCATACACCAAGTCCCGAGTTTGGCGCACCACAAGGAAGATTTTTGACTGAATTTTTTATATATATATATTTATATACATAGTAATACCTGAGCATGAAGATCCATGATCAAACTACCAAGCAACACTCTCCATCATAAGTCCCGATGGTTATAAGTATAATGCTTTACAAAAGATACGTACATCAACATTGCTAAATCGAAGAATAGATGCAATGCATCGAGAAAGCTAAGTCTTCTAAGCTACTCCAACCCTGAAAAAAAATGGAAAATAGGAGGCTTAGGCAAAAAGCCTAGTGAGTACACATGTGTATGCAGTGTGTTCTACATGCAGGCAAGATAAATATGCTACAAGGAAATCATACCATAGCTATAACCATATTACAAGCATCCTTAATCACATCATCATCATCATATTGTCATGCCATAATTATACAATAACGAAAATACTGACAAGTCCATGAGTCATATAATATCAGAGTACGCAATATAAATCGGCATGTAAATGAGGAGTTATAAAGAGTCAATATCAGATGTCGAGGATGCAATGCAATATGTGGTGCGAATGAAATGACTATGCTGGAGTGAAGTCGGGATGGTAGTACGTAGGATCGCAGACTATGGGGTTTATCACAAAGGACTTCTATCCAAACTAGTCCCATACCTAATTTGGATAGTCAGACTCAATGTGGTAAACTCCTGATCTCAGGTTAGTCGCGCGCCCCAACCGAAATCCTGGACATTGCGAAGGTACACGTAACAAATAGTTGCGCACCACCAGCCCGAGTGGATAGTGAATGAATGAATGAATGAGTATGCAACCCTGCTCAATAAGTCCACATATCAGTACAGTTCATCTCTGGGATCATCACCGGGTTTAGTACACTCCAAATGGCACTGTCTCTCTCTCAGCAGCACAGTCCAAGTGAGCGTAAGAAACCTCACTATCCGCCTGGCCAATAGTCTGCCAATACCTACCCGGCACGTCGATAGCGGACCCATTCACGAGCTGGTCAAACTCAGCCTAGTAATGCCCCCTACCCTCGGGCTGGTAAGGCTACACCCCCTCCCAACCGACCACGACACAGTGGGAGACGCGGCCTCCTGGTATTCGGCACTCGGGCGCTCATATATCCACTCGGTCTCGACGTCGGGGCGTCTCCTGGCCTCGGAGGTTTAGGGATTTTCACCCAGGGACATCTATAGCGCCCGTATGCTAGAACCAAATATTTCCGGTATCCCATCTAGCCATCCACGATATGCCTGTGGAGGCTACGGCCCTGATGTCGCTAGGGCACACAATGCAAGATGCATGAGTCATACAATCCAGTCATGCATCAATCCTGCACATACCGTGCACTCATGTGAGACAATCTTCGCCTATCAGGGAGTCTCATAGTAACATGCTCAATGACATATGCAATGATCAACCACATCTCATAACGAACATGCAGATGATGCGTATGGGCATGTATCATGATGTTATGCTATCATGTACTCGTAATCGGCATCGTCAATTGGAATCAGTGAGAATGGGCCTAACAAGGCCTAAAGGAAGGTCACAATGTGGACATTCAACCATCATTGCCCGTTAATGTGGGCATTTAACCAACATTACTCCCAAGGAGTGACCCACATAAACATCAATACATACATCATGGCGAAATCACACATCACATTGGTCCTCATATACATCGCTTTGGGTCTCTCGCAAGGGCCACACATTCATCGCATTGGGCCTCACTCGTGAGCCGCATATACATCACATTGGGCCGTATCATATGGGCCTTACACATCACTATGGGCCTCGACACATGGGCCAAGAATACACCACATCAGGCTCCACAACCCATGGGCTTTAAATACACAATAGGTGGGCCCTACACATGGGCCTCAAATACATCACAATGAGCCTCATCATATGGGCCAGAAATATATCTCAATGGGCCTTGCTCATAGGCCATGAATACATGGCTACACCAATTATGATAAGTCTTATACTACAACCACTTTACATGTCACATAGTTAATGGCTCATATTTGGTGCTGCATAGTTAAGGGCCAAGAGCCACGTTTCATCGTACCATTTACGGTTTAGCGATCACAACGTATAGAATCCAGGACCTTAATAGCATTAGCTTAGGTAATATAACTCTACATCACATTCAGTTAGTGTACAACTTAGTTATATGTGATTCAAGTGGCGGTATCTATATCGATAAGCACAAACCTACGTTATTGAATGGCCATCAATGCCACTTGATTTCATACGGTTAGGTGGCCTTGTACGTATTTCACATTCATACAATTAGATGACTACGTATACTACATATACTCCACCATTGCCTATGATTAGGCGGCTATATATACATCAAATACCTACATGATTAATGGACCAAACAGGTATATCACACCCTCACACCACTAGAGCCTACATATTTATTATAATTAAACATGTTTAAGGGTTTAGACACAAGTCACATGATCCTATTACTTAGGGCCGTACTTTAACCAAAGTGTCAAGTGATCAAGGGCTGTCCATGATCAACCCATTTAAGGGATTAACCATCATTACTTCAAAAATTACAATACCAGTTCGTCATATGTTTAACACATGGAGATTACAAACTCTTGTCGAAGAGACCTAATGGTTGGCCCAAGGCTACCACTGATGGGCCCACATGACATTAACTTAAAATGGGCCTTAACATTCTTGGACCCACAAATAAATGAAATTTACAATGAGTTCTATATGGTGGAGCTCATGGGGCTTTCCCATGATGTTAAGTCGTATGTGACTCACTTAAGACTTATGTCTACTTTGATTTTAGTATAAATCCTAAAATGATATGAGGAAGTGGATGGTCCGCATGGATTAAATAGATACACCATGGTGGCCTTAGGTTGCATTCAATAGTTAAGTCCTTATTCTCACAGCCTTGTATTGTGTGGTCCAATTCAGGTTGAATTGACTGATCTTTGGGACAATGCCCTAGAGGGGACCCGGTACATGGGCTAGATGGGTTGAATATCTAATACATCATCAGGATGACCCATAATAAATTTTTAGTAATGAGAGTTCAATTTACATTATTTCATAATGAACGGCTATCTAATCATTGGATGGGCCTGAGTCTTGATAACATACCGTCAAAGGGGCTGATAAAATAAATAAACGATGAGGATCTTGAATATAAATTATGTCATAACCATGGTAGATTAAGTGGCATAACACCTACATCAAAGTGGGCCATACCACACACAAGTTGAGAGGGTTACCCTCCCTTAAATATTCATAATTATTTTGTTGGGCCCGTAGAGGTGTGGTTCATAAATCCAGCCCATCCATTATATGCGTCCCACTTGGTTGAGGGGTCAGACCAAGTTTCAGATATATCTAAATTTTAGGTGGACCTAACACATGATTTTACATGCTTGAGCTTCAAGTTGTACGAATGGTTCAAGGAGATCAATGTTACATGGGTGCTAAAGTGATGTATTTATTATATCTACACCGTTCATCTATTTTTAGAGATCATTTTAGAAAATTATCCAAAAATGAATCATAACCAAAGATTATATAGACCTCTCCTCAATTAGCAATTAGGATAATGATTTCACCGTTAAACCATTCATCAGGCCCACCATATCATTTATTTTCCACCCAATCTGTTCATAAGGTCATAAAGACCTGAATTAAGGGAAAAGACAAATTTTATATTGGTTCAAAACTTCTAACCCAAAAAAAGGGGTTCCAATGGTAGATGTTCAATCCTTGCTCCTTTTGTCGTGTGGCCCACTTGATAGTTAGATCTATCTTATTTTTCTTTCAAGCCTTAGGTCAAGCTCACCAAATGGGTGGATGGTTTAGATATAACATATACCACATGATCGGACCCATAAAATTGCTGATTTAGTCACTTCATAATTTTATTTTTTTATTTATTTATTTATTTATTTTTTTGTTTTTGATGGTGTGGGCCACTGAGTTCCATGTATGGCTGAAATTTGGAGGTGACCCATTTTTAAACGGACCCATCAAATGCATGGTAATGGATGTTCGACATGCATCAACGTGGGGCTGTGATGGGGCCCACTTTCCTCCAACGCCAGCAGCCTACGCTGCTTGCTGCAGCATCCAGTGACAAAAACATATATATATTTATATATATATATATATATATATTTTTGTTTCAATTATGGGGCCCACAACAGACGATCCAGTCCGACTGTTGTGTGTGTCCCTTGTAGTTGATGGGTTAATCCAAGTTTCGATGCATCCAAATTTTAAGTGGGGCCCGCAAGTGCTTTTATATGTTTTAGCCATGATGCACATTATTTTAGATGGTGTGGGCCACTTAAGTTCTTCGTACGATTGCTTTTGGCATGACCCATTTTTAAGAGGGGACCCATCAAATGCACTGTTACGATGTTCGACATACATCAAGGTAGAGCCGGTGGTGGGGCCCACCTCTTTCAGCGTCAACAGAGACGCTGCAGCATGCAGCGTCAAATTGCCTTTTTTGTTAATTTTTTTTTTTCTCATAGATGGGGTCCACAACAGACGATCCAGTCCATCTGTTGTGTGTGTCCCACATGGTGGAGCGTTCAATCCAAGTTTCAAATGCATAAATATTTCAATTGGGCCCCAGCAAGTACTTTTATATGCTTTAACATGTCTTCACATGATTTTTAATGGTGTAGCCCACCAGAGAACTGGATTAGTTTCATTTTCCGGCTCAACGCCTAAAATGAGCTGAGAGATTAGATGGACGGCGTGGATTGAATACATACATCATGGGTGGGGCCCATTGGGGACCTAAACTTCTTTCCTTCATTTTCTTTCAAGCGGCAGGGGCGTCTGGACGCTGCTTGCTGCAGCGTCCAGCCTTCCTCTCTCTTTTTTTTTGTTTTATTTATTTAGTGTGTGCACATGTGTGTTTGCCCAACACAATGGCCTCACTTTGGGATGGTTTGGATGGCCTACAAAATTATAGTGGGGCCCACAATCAATATTTAGTGTGTGCACATGTGTGTTTGCCCAACACAATGGCCTCACTTTGGGATGGTTTGGATGGCCTACAAAATTATAGTGGGGCCCACAATCAATGGGTCCCACATAAAGTCTATAAAAATATTGTTGTTATTATTATTATTATTATTATTATTTTATATTCTCCCATGAATCCACACCATTAAACACATCATTATCACATCATTATGATCAACATCATCTCCACCATACAAAAACACAACAAAAACAAAATAAGAATGAATAGTGTGGGTGTACTCACCTTGATGAATTAGATGGATGGTTGAGATGGATGGAAGGGATGGAATTGATGGTTAAGATGGATGGAAGGTATGGGATTGATGGAGTTGATGGCCCACCAAGATCACTCCTCTCTCTCTCTCTCTCATGGAAAAAAATGGTGAAATGCCAAGGAATTGAGGGGTATTTATAAAGAAATGGATAAATTTTTGGTTAAGTTAAGCTGATGTAATTAATATTATCTTAGGCTAGGATTATGGTACTTAACTCATGCTTTGTAATTAATGGTGGATTAAAGGAGCATGGGATGGCATGGTGTGGTGATGTCATGCATAGTATATGGCATAGAGAAATGTTGACTTTTCATGCACATGAGAGAGAAGAGGTATGGGTTGTGACATCACACACATGGGTAGAGATTCTCTCACCCATGTGTGGCATGTGCATGTGTGTATGACATGTGTTGTGCACATGTGTGGAATAAAATACATGGTTCCATGCGCACATGATACACTTATTATTCTTCACGGTGTATCTCACTAACAGATTATCATACCGACAAACGGGTGGTACCTCCACGATCACGGCGATGGGGTGGTCGATATGAGGTAGGTTTCAAGGTCTTGAGGTCCTGGTCAGTTGGGTGTGTCCTATGAACGGCTAATCTAGGTCTAGCTAAGGGTGTCGATCATCGTGCATATATGCATAGAAACTGGTACGGAATGGACTGGGTATTACAATTTCAGATGAGTTGTCTTCGTCAACGGCGATAGAATACCCTAAAGCAAGAATAGATATGAGATACAACAACACCAAGACTATTCTAAGCTCTAACACAGATTAGGGTTAGGTTAACTTACCCAAAGATGAACTCAGAATCGTCGAAAAAATGATTCAAAGTGAAGGTTCAAAGATGAAGAAGGACAGGAAAGAATCCAAGATGATTCACCAAACTTCTCTCTCACTTTCTCTCTCTTTTCCACTCTCTTTCCAAGCTAGGGTTAGAGAAAATTCGTATGGAAAAGAGAGCTAGGGTTTAAGGACTATAAATAGGCCTCAAATTGATGAAAATAACCCCAGGGCCAAGGTATACTTAGGGTATAACCAAAACCTGACTCTCGCGATCCAACGAAGCACTTCTGGTGGGCCAAATACCACGAAAGGTCGGACTTAAGCTCCTTGACCATGGATCTAGGTCAAGCTGAGTTTTCGTACTAACCGGCTCTTCAGATCAGCTGTGGCGGACCACACTCAAATCAATGGTCACAGAATCTCGATCAGGTCCACAAGCACAAGGACATGCCTGGGCCACCTTCCCTGATCAGAGGGTGAAATTGGGTCAGAATCCAACGGTCAGATTGCTTAAAATCGTCGCGCAAGCGACACGACTCAGATTTCATAAAATCACATTAAATATCCAACCGTTCTCACACTCTCCACTCCAGACTCAAACAAATCGACCCAGAACAACACATGGACTTGATTTTTGAGGTGATGGTCAAGCCCAACATGGTGACCGCAACAGCCTAAGATCATCGCTATCGGACTTTCGACACGCGGTCCAGGTCCGATCCAGAACTTCCAAAAATTCCCCAGAACAACTGGATTTAGCGATGGATCCCAAATTTCAGAGTAACATAGCGCTAACTAATCTACAAGTTTTGAGTCATGCAGATCGAATTTAAAGTGATTGATGCGAATTTCACAAGCAATCGAGTATAGCGCTAATTACCCCAAAAACAACTACTTAGGGAAAGATAAGCACAAAATTTCCAGGGTCATTACACCCTTCCTTAAGTCCGCTAATCATCGCAGACAGTGCCATCTTGTCGGAGTAGTCATCCACCTGCAGAGCCTCCTCATTGAAGCGAGAGATATAGTCTTTCAATGACTCTCCGCTCTTTTGCTTGAGGGAAAGCAACTGGGTTGATGGTTTTCGACTCTTCTTTCTGACGATGAATTGCGTTAGGAACGATCTACTGAGCTCAGCGAAGGTGCTGATCAACCTCGGCTTCAGCTATCGATACCAATTCCTTGCGACCCCAGTGAGGTTTATCGAGAAAGCTCTACACATCATCACCTTAGACGCTGACTGCATTTGCATCCACAAGCAGTAAGACTCCATGTGCTTTGTCGGGTCCTCGGACCCTGAGTATTGAATGATAGGGGGCTTCTTGAACCTTGGAGGCATTGTCGTGCTCATAATATCACTAGTGAATGGAGGTTCAGTTTCTTCCATCATCGCTTTTATCGCGGTCGGAGCAGGGGTCTGTTGGTTCAGCTGCAGAGTCTTAATCTAGTTCCTAAGTTCATCAAGCTGGGCTTCCCACGGATCTCGATTTTTGGCAACAGTTTCTTAAAGAGCCTCAACCTCAAGCGTTTTGCCCCTTCGCCTCCTCTCCAATTCATGGCGAAGGTCAATTAGGGCCAACGTCGAGGTAACTGATACATAGGTCGGGGCCCAAGTCATTGCATTCAGTGCGGGATCAGGAGCTTTAACAAGTTTTGGGATGCTCCGGCCCGCGAGCTTACAAGTGCTGGCTCTTTCGCTGGTGCTGGGGTAACCTCTTCCCGGTTGAGAGGTGGCTGCTACCCCTGCTGTTGCTTCATCCGATTGATCTCGTCTATTAACACTTGCACCTGGTTCTACAAAGCTCTATATTTACCTCCTCAACTTCAGGACCGTTGGGACGGCCTTGTCGGAGCTGACTCAGCATGGAGTAATAAAGACGAGCGTGGTTGCCTGTTTGGCTCAAGTTCCATGGTTGTTACTAGGAGTGCTTTGTTCTTCCCTCTGACCATCCTTTTGTAGAGTTATCGAATCTTTTCATTTTAATTTTCCACATACGATGCCAAAATGTTGATACAAAAATCTGGATTCTCCAACCGAGCACCGGTGGCTAGCTACGATCCCTGTGAACCTGCACAAGTGAAGGAGAAAGGAGACCCTGGCTAGAGTAGGGGACCCTCCAATGCCAATGTCTAGCTAGGAATCTGGGTCTAAGTAGTGTAGCTGGTGGTTTAGAGTGTCAAATGTTGTGTACATGTTCCAATTGCTTCATCTCCTATTTATACATGTGGATTAAAGGGAGCGTGGCCATTAATCTCGGCACGATCTCTTCCATCATGTGGGAATTGTGCATGCTCTGATGTCAGTCGTTATCCTAAGATTGTGCATCGGACAAGTCTCCAATGTGCCTTATTGGGATTGATCCCTCACCGTGAAACTCGGCCACGTTACACATCCGAGCCGATCTTAGTCCACAACCATCCGAGCCTATGACCAAGTTGATTTTGCTCGGATCTCATACTCATATTGGCATTGAGTACTAGATCTCTAGCTCTAGCTCTAGCCCACGGGTGGAATGCGTAATACCTTCTTCCGAGTCCTGGACCGATGTCAAAGCTCAGATCCAAGATTCAAAGCTCAGATCCAAGATCCAGTGTCGTAGTTCCTCAGATGAGAGTTCCAAACATTGGTGTGGCCTACTCTGCCTCTCTTCCACAACCCTAGTTTTGGAACCATAGTTCGGAAGTACGGTCGGCTCAGATGTAGTGCTATTACTTCGAGCCTCTGCTCATCGGCTTCCCCAAGTCGGCCTTTGTTGGGTTCGGCTCAGATTTTCCCACAACAGTGTACATGTGCCATAGTGGCACATGTGGGGTGCAAACAAAAGCTGGAGGGTGGCACATTTATGATACAACAAGAGCACTTTGTATATGTGGTGCTCAAGTGAAGATGGATGGTTGCACATGTGGCATACTAGCATATGTGCTATACAATAGAAGATAGACAATGGTTAGAATTATAATATTAAATTGAATAGATTTGGATTTTACTTTAAAGCCTTTGAGTTGTTTATTTTTGAATTTGTTGTACATTCCGACTACAACGAATGCTCTGATTTAATAATTGTTTAGCCTTGATCCAGAGAAGGAATCAATCTATATAATTTATTGATCCAATGATGCCTAGGGGTGTTTTGAATGCTTTTAATTCCCTGCAATTGATGTCTGAGTACTTCATGAGAGAATTATTCAATTGAATTCATATTCTAATATTATTTATGTAGTGAACTCAATGGTTCCATTTTTAAAGTTACACATGTTATCAACATAATCAAGCATAGGCAATGATAACATGACAATACAAACAATTCATAACGTAATTATTTAAATGCATGGATGATATGATGATATGCATAATGGTTGGACCGTAACACAACCCAACAATATTTAACATTATGATGCCTAAGAACACAATGGTTGTAAACTTTCTGGTACAATGGTTGGACCGTAACACAACCCAACAATATTTACCATGATGATGTCCATGAACACAAAAGTTATAAACTTTCCACATCACCATTATTGATAGCAAGGACGTCAACATATGCATAATAGTTGGCTCACAACACCATCCAACAATATAATGATATGCATGATTAGCCAAGTAGTTATTATTTCCAGTTCAAATAGATGATGAAGTTATGATACCTGCATTCTATCAAAAGTCACTAAACGGATTCACATATCTCGTAGTGGACCCCACCAGTGTCACGTGATCCTGATCAGAGTTTGTCACCCATAAGTCCTACTTGTACAATTTAAACAACAGTAAGGGCTCATCACCCAAGGACGATCATAAATAATGTAACGGTCATCACCCAAAAATAAATGTGACAAAGGTACGACATTAAATCTATCAACAATTTGATAGGTTCGTGACTGGTGCTCAGTGGTCATTATGAGGAGTCTCATCACCCAATGTTTTACCAACAAGATGGGTTTAGTACCCACTATTTTGCTAGTGTAGCAGGCACGTCACCTCAATATAAGTTGATAGTTCAGACACAGTATCCCATACCACCATGCCTAGCTCATAAGTCTTTTTTAGGATCGTAACGTACTAACGATTATGAATGGATTTAAATTAAAGTTAATAGTAGTATTCCATATTCTATTAGATATTATAATCACCAAGCATAAAAACGATCGAGTCTTGCATTCGACCGATTCGATCAACAATAGGGGACCCCAGACAAAGCTGTCATTATGTGTATAACATCCTGTGTAGCTCCAACTACTGTTGGTCATCCATAGCAGGCCATCCATTTTCTTAAGCGATTTGCAAGGCTAAATCCACATAATAACAATTCAAATTTGCAACACATAATCATAATCACAAAACAACTTAATACCACAATATGGTATATCAATTAAACACATGAATGAATCATCACGTTACAACCTATATCAACACAATCCAATGTATATACAACACCAACACCCTATCATGATAAAACAACATAATACAAGTACCACCATCACAATCTGATGTATGTCAACACAAAACCAATACTCACCAACAACTTAATTCTCATAAATTAAAAAATTTCTAAAAATAGAAAACTCATACTGATCAAGCATTTTATCAAACGTGTTAATTATTAATGATAATAACATTAGGATTAGCAATAATAAAGTAAGTACGGCATGAATATCGTATAAATACCTAAACTACAATAAAAACTTCTTGACTAATACCATCAAGGGTTGATAAATGAAAACCTAGGAAAATAGTCAGCACTTTAGAGGGTTTCACGTGACCTAATTGTGTTTAGGGTTAGGTTTTTTAAGGAAAACACCATTTTTTTTGTAAAGTAAGAAAATACTGTATTAATATTAAATAAACTAGGTGTGGGTTATGAAATTGAAAGGTTGAATGCAAGTCTTACCTCCAGTCACAAGTGATGTGGGTTCGGCGAAGGATTCGGAAGCTCAAATGGTTTGATTGATGAGATATTAACCCTTAAGCACCATGATCACCCTCACACACTGTCCTTCTTTCTCTTTCCTTCTTCCTCTCCTTCTCTCTTTCTCTCTTCTTCTCTCTTGCTAGGACAATTTGTATGGAGCAAAGGGGCTACTTAAAGTTAGGTTTTTATAATGCTAGAAGTGGTGCAAATGGCCTAGATACTAGGTATTCTCTATTATAAGCTGATGAGAGGTTGTTTCTAGCTATTAGAGTCCACTAGAAGGTGTACGGGTCAATCTATGTTGTGGGATATCTATCACATGTAACGATCTATGTATGGATACAATCGATCCACCATTTGGATGCGTCGATCGACAGGTATGATTAGAAGTCAGTTGGATGGCCACCAATCAATGATCGAGGTTATGACTATATAAATGTATGTAGGATATTAACCTACATTAGTGCCCTAAAGTTAGTCATGATCCAACAGTTTGAAAGCGACAGCTTTAGCAAAGATCAGATGTGGACAATTAACTTAAGTTTCTAATAGATTCTAAAGGTATTCACACATCTCACGCACTTCTCTTGCGAGCCCAAGTTGAATGATTTGAGATGAAATCTCAGCTCGATATCTAATGATAGACGTTAAGCCCACTAAGACGAACATTTTTCTATAGTTTCGGGTTTAGTGGCCTACTAATGAGTGGTTTAAATCTTATTTGGTTAATCTGGACATTTTTGGAATGAATTGAGTTGTAAGATTTCTCGAGTACAAAGATTATGGTTTGGATTAGCTAAGTTTATAGTGTAGCCCATTCACAATTAGTAAAAATTATGATTCGATCTTAAGCACCCTAAACCATTGATTCTTAGTTTAATAGAGTAATTAGATCCGTTTGATTTGTTAATCAAGATCCGGCCCGTAGTTGTCTTGGCTTTAAATAGATCTTTCTTTAGATATGGTTATCTTGATTAGTCAGTGATAGATTAGCTAGATTTGGGCCCTAGATATAACATCCTAAATTTTCACGACCCGAGTTTATACTCGTGCCCAAGAAAACTGGTGTTAATAATTGAATGAAAATTGGATGCTCTAAAATCGCACCCTTTTTTTAAATCACATCTAGTTATATTCACGAAGGTAACCATCCATGAGAGTAAAATCAATTGTATTTATCATTCTATTAGAATTTAACAAATTATCAAATGCCCTCTCAATGGGAGCTTATTACATTATTAAAGTTTGCATCGGAAAATAAATAAAATTAATCGGTACTATTCTTCTTCTCTATTCGAACCTGTCTTCCAAAAAATGGTCGTCGTCCGTTACATCAACCTGTGATTCACCTACAACATCTATATGATTGGAGAGGGTCAATGCCCTACTCATAGTGGTGGTTGTCCTTTAAAGTTTACAATGATTTAAGTGATTCATATGAATTCTACTTGAATAATAGAAGGGTTCCGATACATCTCGTACTCCACAAATACAAGTGGTATCAGTATGTGCAAACATTCTATATGACATGTATGCCCAGCAAAGTATATGTGGTTCTTCACACTCAGCGATCATGGTCACAATGTGAAAGACAGTTCAAGATATCCGACTCGCCACACATTCTTACACTACGGAGATTTGCCGGCGTGTCCCACATTAACGTAGATTCATGCGAACATCTCAAGTGACACAACAACATGATTGGGGGATTTACTTGACATGATGTGTTCATGGAGCGACTATTTGCGACATCCAATCCCGAGAAGTGATGTAACATGCACGACGATTTACTTCAATCGATTGTGCATCACTCACCAACCCACGAGATTACGTGCAGACCAAGAGGGCCACTGCCCGTAATGCATTACATCCACGATATTTTATTGATCAATAGAAGTGGGATTTTCAACGTCATACTTATAAATGCTATTCTATCTAGCTCCTATGATTGTCAAATTTTGTAGTACCAAAACCTCTTAGAATTTGTATCTTGTGTAGCTCATCTTCATATTCATGACCATGCAATTCATGTACAAGAACAAAGGTCTTTACATCAAGAACTTCAAGTGCAAGAATAAAATATTCAAATACAACATCAAGTGATAAATCAAGCTTTCAAGCTTCAACTATGTCAAGACAATGTGCTTTACTTTGGAACTCAAAGCTCAAGGTGAAATACAAGTCACAAGTACTTCAAATTCAAGCTTCAAAGTACTTCAAGTTCAAGCTTCAAAGCACTTCAAGATGTCAAGCTTCAAGTACTTCAAGAACAACTATCAACCGAAACAAATGATGTTTCAATGTTCAAATATCACTTATAAGGTATGAATGACCCTAGATTGACCATAGGTTTGGTCATGTTGATTGCATACTTAAATTGGGTCACTATATACTTTTATAGACTTTTTCTCAACTAGTCTTAGCCTATGTTAGACTAGTCCTAGTACTGGCTCAACTAGTCCAAGATTTTCCTCGACCAATCCAAGGTTTGTTATTAATTTTTGAGATTTTTTATTAGACCCTCGACCAGTCCTGGAGATTGCTCATCCAGTCGAGTGAACAGTGCTCGACTAGTTGAGCAGGCTTGACTCAAAGTCCAATAACCAAATTGGGTCCCACTCGACCAATCAAGAGCAGGGCTCGACCGGTCGAGTAGGCCGCTCGACCGATCGTACCAGCCACTCGACCAGCTGTGGAATGGTCTTATCTTATTGTGCTCAAAATTTTGAATTTTTGCTGGTCCTTCGACCAGTCGAGCTGACCTCTAGGCCAGTCGAGTGAACAGTTTTTGCACTTATAAATAGAGCACAATTTTTAGAGTTTTTCATTCAATTTAAGTAAAATTAAGACACCACTCTGAGAGATAAGTTTATGATATTCTTAATCTATTTAGTGCTCATTTAATATTCTCTTTAATTTAGCTTTTTTGAATTTAATTTTGAGTTCTATATTCCAATCTAATTTGAAGAAGGGATTTAAGTTTTCCCCTTTCTTGGAATCAAAATCAAATCAAGCAAGCCCAAGGTGATTTAATCTAAAAATCATTTAGAACTTAGAACCTTTTCATAAGTGAGTGTGGACATTGAACATCTACTTCGAATTGGTTCTACCGGGCTTCATCAAAGGAGAATATCCAGATAAGTATATTTACATTTCTGTAAATCTTTTTTTTGGTTGTTAAGGTTGTGCCAGGAAAAAGCTCTCTTTCTTTTTGGTTTGTCCGAGGTAATCTAGAAAACTTAGAGTGTGGGGTTTTTGAATTGTGAAAGAACACTTGAAAGACACAATTGTGAAGGTTTTAAGTGAACCTTAAAAAACCTATTTCATAGTGAAAGCTAATATCCACTGTGTGAGGATATTGGTAGTGGAGTAGTTGTGTGGTTGTTTTTCTAAACAGTTGGTGTTCACATAAGCGAACTGTAAGTGCTATGGTTTTGTGCTCCTTTGGTTGTCCAATTTTGTGGTGCCAAAACATCAATATATGTCTTGTGTAATCTATATCTTATGTAGCTCATTGGTATATATGATCAAGACATTGTATTTGGGTTCAAGATATTGCATCACCTCTCTAAACATGATGCTTCAAGTCAAGAATGAAGATTTACTACAAACCATTTCAAGAAATGTAAGTACAAGCTATAACGAAATAAGTGATCTTGTTCGAAGACTCAAGTTCGTGTACAACTCGAAATGAAGTGTAATTCAAACTCTAGAAGATCTCAAGTTCAATGCTACATCAAGTATAGAGATCTCAAGCTTCACAATCTTCAAAGGTCAACTATCTTATGAAGAAAATGAAGTCTCGATGTTTATATCTCACTTTCAAGGTATGATTGACCTTAGATTGACCTTAGGGTAGGTCATTTTGTATACATAATTCAAATTGAATTACTTTACATGTATTTGGGCTGTTTTAAGACTAGTCCTGAACCCTGTTCGACTAGTCCTAGCACTGTCTCGACCAGTCCAAGAAATTCCATGACCAGTCCTACGGTTGTTGCAATTTTTTTAAATTTTCTGTTCGTCCATGACCAGTACTGGACTCTGTTCGACCGGTCGTGTGAACAGTGCCGACTCGTCCTACGATAAGTCCTGGATCTACAACTCAAACTACAGCAACTAAATCTGGTGCATCACAACTAGTCATAGGGTGGTTACGACCAGTCGTGGAGGGATCACGACCGGTCGAAGACTGCCTTCGACCAATCGTGGAATGGTCTGATCCAATCGCGCTTAAAATTTTAAAATGTTGTTGGTCCTACGACTAGTCGTAGTGTCCACAGGACCAGTCGTAGATGCGATTTCTAAAACTATAAATAGACAACGAATTTCAGAGTTTGATAACTCAATTCAAGTAAATTCAAAGCATCACTCTGAGATAAGTTTGTGTTCATTTTTAAGCTAATTTGTGCATATTTAATATTCTCTTTTGTTAGCTTTATTGATTTAATTTTGTTTCTATATACCAATCTGAATTGAAAAGAGGAATTGTTGTGTTCCTTCTTCTTGGAATCAAAATCAAATAGAGCTAGCCCTAATTGGATTTAATTTAAAATCAATTAGAACTTAGAACCATTTCAAAGTGAGTATTGGAGATTAAACTTCTACACTCAAATTTCTACTCCGATTGGTTCTGCCGAGCTGCTACAAAAGGAGAAATCCAGGAATTTTATATTTGTGTAAATCTATTATTGTATTGGTTTCTTTTGAGATTGAGCCAGAAAAATCTCATTGTGTTGGTTATCTGAGGAGAGCCAGAAAACTCAGAAGTGAGGTTTTTTGAATTGTGTAAGCCCATTTGAAAGACACAATTGTGAAGGTTTTAGGTGAACCTGAGAAACCTATTTTCATAGTGAATGCTGATATCCCCTGTGTGATGATATTAGGAGTGGAGTAGCAAGCTGTGTGGCTGTTGTTTAACAATTGGTGAACACATAGGCCAACTGCTATAACTCTTTGTGTTTTGTGGATTGTGATTTATTTTTCCTATCTTTTATCATTCAAGTTTATGGGATGTATGTGTGGATGTGAATGTTGTAATATTTACATTTCAAGCATTAATGGGAATGTTGTAATAGTTTAGAATTTCATTTCTTGCTATTTTCTTTATTTCCTTTCAGTTTGAGTTTTTAATATTCAAATTGTTCTAATAAGGTTGTCCTGCCATAAACCCTTGGTTTTTATGGTGCAAGGTTGTCCTTAGAACAACATTGGTATCAACCTCTCTGTTCTAGTATTTGAAGGTTGCTTTACATTTCCATATTGTGATTGGTTTAAAGTGCTATCTTTACTTTATTCATTTTAATTCCGCTATAAAAGTTTTAATTTGGCATAGTCCTTTTCAAGTCGTATCAAAGCCTAATAGCTCGTTTTAATTGTTATATTTTTGGATTTAATTCTGGAGCTAATCGATCTAAGCTATTTATAAGATGTCAAATTTTGATAGCCTTTCAGTCACTAGGCCTCCACCATTTGATGGCTCCAATTATGCCTATTGGAAGCCAGGATGAGGATTTTCCTTAAATCCATGGATGAGAGCATATGGCAAGCCACAGTGACAGAATGGACCCCTCCTACCACTGAAGTGACTGGAATCGATGGTTCAAAATCAATGAGAGTAACACCTTATTTCTCTTGGACCACTCTTCAGAAAAATGAGAGTAGTGCCAATGCAAAAGCACTAAATGCAATCACTTGGGCACTATCACCAGATGAATTTAAAAGAATTATATCCTGTGATACTGCAAAGTAAGCTTGGGATATTTTAGAAATGATACACGATGGAACATCAATTGTTAAGAAATCTAAAGTCCAAATCCTCACAGCCAAATTTGATGAAATACATATGAAAGAAAATGAAATGTTTATGGACTTCTACACTAGATTAAATGATATTGTGAACTCTTTGTGGGATCTTGGTGATAAAATCCCAGAAAGTAAATGTGTGTAAAGATATTACGCTCACTTCCTGAACGGTTCAATTCTAAGGTAACCGCGTTCCAAGAACTTCGTGATACGGACAATATGAGGGTAGAAGAACTAGTTGGGTCTTTACAAACCTATGAATTAAATTTTAAAGCTCCTAAAGGTAAATCTATTGCCCTTAAATCTTCTAAATGTATTTATCAAGAAAATTCTGATTGTAAAAATTCTGAAGATGATATGGCTCTTTTAACGAAAAAGTTTTACAAGATTTTCAAAAGTAAAAAGAGGGTTGATTTTCAAAAATCAAATGATAAGAAAAGATCTAAATCCAAATCTAAAACTTGGAAATCATTAAAAGATAGTCAATGTTATAACTACCAAGAATATGGGCATTTAGCAAACAAGTGTCCTAAAAAGGACAAACCTAAAAAGAAAGGAATGTTATCTACTTGGGATGAATCTTCTGACACTGAAGCCTCTTCTGAATCAGAAGATTCTGAAATCAAGTCGGGTAATGAAGTCAAAGCCCTTATGACTCTAGCTAAGTTCACTTTTTCAGATCATGATGATTCTACTAGTGAAGAAAATCTGAATAGTGATCATGAAAATGAAGATCTTCAAGATGCTTATAATGCCCTATCCAAGGAAAGTTGTAAAATTGTCGTAAAACTAAAACTTCAAAAAGAAAGGTTTTTAAAGCTTAAAGAAAATTTTAATTCACTTGTTTTAGAAAAATCCCATATTTCAGATTGTTTTGAAAAATTAAAATGCGATTTAGATTTCAAAACTTCCCTAATTGAAAATCTAAAAGCTGAAAATGAAAAACTAAAACTTGAAGTCTCTTCTCTTTTGAGTTTAAAGGATACATGGAGACATGCCCAAGGCAATCCAAAGTTAGAAAAACTTTTGTCTAGATCAAAAAAATGTGGCGACCGATCTGGTTTGGGCTACGATAAAAATGTTCCGCCTAATCACAAGAATACTTCTCCTAAGTTTGTAAAAGGAGAGTCTTTAAAATTAAAAGAGAATTTCTAATCAAAAGTTTTCTAAAAACACCAAAACGTTTCAATCTTTTAAACCTAAAAGTAACCATATCAACTATAAAAATCAAAACTAAAACCCTTTAGCTGAAAAAATAGTTGATTTGCTTAAGGAGCTCTTAAAATCTAACTCAGTGGGTCATTCTTACAACAACTACAAAAATAAGAAGACCAACTATTCTCTGAAACCCAAAACAGTTATGAAATGGCTTCCTAAGGTTACTTGTTTGGTTGCTTATATGACTTTCAAAGCTTCAAGCCATTCAAAGTGGTACTTAAAGAGTGGATGCTCAAGGCACATGACTGGTGATAAAGGTCTATTCACCGATCTTAAAGATGTGACTGATGACTCAGTCACATTTGGTGATGGTAGCAACTACAGGATTATTGGTCAAGGTACGGTTCAACTTTCTAACCTCCCTTTATTTAAAAATGTCTTATACGTTGAAGGGTTAAAACACAATCTATTAAGTATATCTCAAATATACGATAACAATCATAGTGTAAAATTTTCTAACCAAGGTTGTGAAATTCTAAATAATAAGGGTTCAGTAATATTAACTGGTCACAAAACTTCTGAAAACTGTTATATTATTAATGAATCCAGCTCATCTAGTCAATCGTGTTACATGGCCATACCGATGAGACTGATTTATGGCATAAACGTCTTGGACATGTACACTGCCGTAATTTGCATAGACTGAGCAAAAGAGAACTAATAAGAGGTCTACCTAAATTACAAAAATTAAACAAATATGTGGTGAATGCCAGATTGGCAAGCAATCAAGGAGCTGACCTACCAAGATGGAGAGTCGAGGTGGTAAAAAATACATTTTGGTAATTGTGGATGATTTTACCAGATTCACTTGGGTAGCTTTCTTAAGGGATAAATTAGAATCCTTGATGAAGTAAAAAGAGTTCTCAAACGGATTCAAATGGAAAAATGTTCTCAAGTCTGTAAGATTTGTAGTGATTATAGATCTGAATTTGAGAATAGTAGTTTTAAGAAATTCTATAGCGATCAAGGAATATCACATGAATTCTCTTCACCCAAAACACCACAACAAAATGGTATTATTGAAAGAAAAAATAGAGTACTTCAAGAAATGGCTAATATAATGTTAAATAGTATGAAGCTTCCTAAAAATCTTTGGGCTGAAGCCGTAAATATTGCATGTTATACTATCAATCGAGTTTATACAAGTCAAATAATAAAACTGCTTATGAACTGTGGTTCAATAAGAAGCCTACTATCAAATACTTTCGAGTTTTTGGCAGCAAGTGCTATATTTTACGTGACCGTGAAAATCTGGGAAAGTTTGACACTAAAAGTGATGAAGGTATCTTTTTAGGATATTCTTTAAACAGTTGCACATATTGTGTACTGAACAAAAGGATCGGTGTTATTCAAGAATCTATTAATGTGGTCATAGACGATCACTTGAATACACCTGCCCTAAGTTCAGATAATGATGAAGTTCTTTTAACTGACAAACCAGATACTTCATCAAATCAAACTGAATCTGAACCAAGGACTGTTAAAGATCATCCAACCACTCAGATTCTTAGAAACTCTCTCACTGGTCTACGCACTCGTAGACAACTAGAAGATATATGTAATTACGTATCTTTTACATCCCAGATTGAACCGACAAACGTAAAAGAAGCTCTTACTGACGAAAACTGGATTATTGCCATGCAAGAAGAGCTTAACCAATTTGTTGGAAATGATGTTTGGTATCTTGTTCCTAGACCTAAAGATAAACATATTATCGAAACAAAGTGGATTTTTAAAAATAAGTCTGATGAACTTGGTAATATAATTCGAAACAAGGCTAGACTAGTTGTACAAGGGTACACTGAAATTGAGGGTATTGATTATGATGAAACATTTGCCCCAGTAGCTCGTCTTGAGTCAATCAGACTATTTATATCCATTTATTGCTTTAGAAAATTTAAATTTTATCAAATGGATGTGAAGAGTGCCTTCTTAAATGGTGATTTGCATGAAGAAGTATATGTTGAACAACCAATGGGTTTTGAAGACCCTAAGAACACTGATCATGTCTATCACCTTAAAAAGGCTCTCTACGGCTTAAAACAAGCTTCCAGAGCATAGTACAAGAAATTGACTAAGTTTTTACTAAGTCATGATTTTCAAATGGGAAGTGTATATATGACTCTTTTTGTTAAGAAACTTAATGATCACATCTTGATAGTGCAGATCTATGTTGATGATATTATTTATGAATCTACCAGTACTAACATGACTGTTGAGTTTGCAGATTTAATGAAATCTAAGTTCGAAATGAGCATGGTTGGGGAATTGAATTATTTCCTAGGGTTGTAAGTAAAACAACAACCTGATGGTATTTTTATCTCTCAGACCAAATATGCTCTGAACTTTATTAAAAAGTTTAGATTTGAGAATGATAAGAATTTTGATACTTCCATGAGTATAACTTTAAAACTCTCAAAGGATTCTACAGGTAAAAATGTGGATCCTAAATTATATCGTAGTATGATTGGCAGTTTACTTTATTTAACTGCAAGTAGACCTAATATTGCTTTTGGTGTTAGTATTTGTGCTAGATATCAATCTAACCCTAAAGAGTCACATCTAACTACTGTTAAAAGGATTATGCGATATGTTGCAAGTACTGCTAAATTGGGTCTCTGGTATCCATATGATACTAGTGTTCAACTAGCTGGGTACTCAGATGCTGATTGGGCTGGTAATATTGATGACAGGAAATCAACCAGTGGTGGTTATTTCTATATTGAAAATTGTTTATTTTCTTAGTTTAGCAAGAAGCAAAGTTCTATATCACTCTCAACTGCTGAGGCTGAATACATCGCAGTAGGAAATGCCTGTACTCAGCTTGTTTGGATGAAACGTATGTTAAGCGATTATGGAATTGCACAGGAATTAATGATATTATATTGTGATAATTTCAGTGCTATAAACATTTCAAAAAATCCAATCCAGCATTCACGTACCAAGCACATTGACATTAGGTATCATTACATTCGTGAATTAGTGGAAGAAAAGCTGATATCTTTGGAATACATTTCTACCGAGACTCAACTTGCTGACATTTTCACTAAACGCTTGACAAAAGTAGGTTTAATAAATTGAAATTTGATCTTGGTATGTGCATTCTAAATTGATTATTCATGCATATTTGTATCATAGTGTATATATATTTGATAATTTATTGATTTAAATTTTAATTTTTATGAGAAATGCATGTTTTTGATGGTACACGACCAGTCGTGGACGTGCTCGACCAGTCGTGGCACGACCGGTCAAGGACGACCAACGACCAGTCGTGTAACGCGCTGACCCTTTTAAAATTTAGAGAAAATTTCATCTTCCTCATTTCCTATTTCGTCTCCAACAAGCCGACGCCCGACCGGTCGTACCCACCTTCCTAGATCTTCGAGGTTAGTGCGTCTTTTACATTTTTCTTGTAGATTCTAGTCAATATAACTTCATTTTCACTCTTGGAGTAATTTATTTTGTCATTCATTGCAATTTTAGGGTTTTATCTTGAAAATTTTGATCTATCAAAACCCCACTCCACATCTTATATAGCTACTTGTTTCTTTGTTTATTCTATTGCAAATGGATGCTAGAGGGAAAAAGAAAACTTCCTATGATCTGTCATCTTCTAGATCAACCCCTATCACTCGGCACCATCTTCGGTCACCCGAAGATGATCCCTCATATGTGCGGGATTTGCGTATGCACAATGTCATTGTTGAACGTCCTGTTGATCTCGACCACATTGCTCCTTTTGGTATCCTACCTCTTCTTCAAGCTGTAGGATGGGCTAACATCTTACATTGGGGTGGGCCTGCATACCAATCTATTGCTCATCCATGTTTGCATGTATTTCTAATTTTTTAACTGAGAATTTATCGTTTAAAATTGCTACTAGAGAAGGTCCATTTGATGTAGATCGTCATCTGATATCTGGCCTTATGGACATACCTATCAATGATGAGGGTATTCCTATTCATACTCTAGTTGAGAAACCCTCAGAATCAGAAAAACACATGCTCACTAGAGATCTATGTAATATGAATGTGCAATGGACTCATAAAGGGAATGCGCTCCCCTCAAAGTACTTGTTACCCAGATACAGGGTTCTCCATAGAATCTTTATTTCAAATCTGTATCCGCGTTCTGGTAATAAAACAGAGCTAACTGCCTTTATGGTTCGAGTTTTGCATTCTGTCATTTCTGGTACTAAAGTTTGTCTTCCTTCCTTAATATGTCATTCCATCATTATGACTGTTTCGTCTCCATCCAGGTCATAGTGATATTCCGTTTACCTATCTTATGACTGTTTTAGCTACTCACATGCTAGTTGCTATACCTGTTGGAGAGGCTCCTATCCATCATCTTATTTTTAACAATTCGAATATTCATAAGATGAAATTGGATCTAGCTCCTAGCCAAGTAGATGTGGGTGGTGGTGGAGCTGAAGCAGGGAATGAAGAAGAAGCTGGTGATCTTCCTCTTGATGATATAAATATGGATGATATTTTTGATGAAATTGATTTTGATTCTGCTAATGATCCTGACTATGAGCCATCTGATTTTGATGCTCGTCTTCGTGCTCTAGAGGAGAAGGTAGAGAATATGAATGAGGCCCATGATTTACGGTTTAAATATATGTGCAAATATCTTAGGCGCTTAAACAAGGGGCTTCATCAACTTGATCTTACCATTCCTGCGCCTTCTTCATGATCTAATTAAGTGCTTTACTCTTTGGTCTGTAATAACTTTAAGTTTAATTGTGTTGGTTTGTGCACTTTATTTGGTTTACTGACTTTTAATTAAACTAGTTAATAGTATGTGGTCTTTTATTTTCTTATCTCTTGTCTAGTTAATCCTTTATTACTCCTATTTCTTATCCTTTTCCATTTTTTCTTCTTCTTCCTTTGTCATATTGTGCCAAAAAGGGGGAGAAATATTTGGAATGATTGCTTATGGCTATTTGGATTGATTGCTTATGGTATGGATAGCATATAATTTTTTTTTTGGATATATGTGTGTGCTACTCAGGGGGAGTTTGTGAGGAGATGTTTTGCCTATGTTGTGCTTAGTTCATAATGTTATGTGCTAGTTAATGACAACTGGTGCATGATTCTTTAACCAGGCTGTAACTGGTTCTGGTTCTCTTATATATGACTGGTGCGTGATTCCTTATTGAGCATGTAATGCTTCTCTTATTTTGATTGGAATATGTTTTGCCACAAATTTGACAAAGGGGGAGATTGTAAGTGCTATGGTTTTATGCTCCTTTGGTTGTCAAATTTTGTGGTGCCAAAACATTAATATATGTCATTTGTAATCTATGTCTTGTGTAGCTCATTGGTATATATGATCAAGACATTGCATTTGGGTTTAAGACATTGCATCACCTCTCTAAACACACTGCTTTAAGTTAAGAACGAAGATTTACTTCAAACCATTTTAAGAAATGCAAGTACAAGCTACAACGAAATAAGTGATCTTGTTCGAAGACTCAAGTTCGTGTACAACTCGAAATGAAGTGTAATTCAAATTCTAGAAGATCTCAAGTTCAATGCTACATCAAGTATAGAGATCTCAAGCTTCACAATCTTCAAAGGTCAACTATCATATGAAGAAAATGAGGTCTTGATGTTCATATCTCACTTTCAAGGTATGATTGACCTTAAATTGACCTTAGGGTAGGTCATTTTATATACATAATTCAAATTGAATTACTTTACATGTATTTGGGCTGTTCTAAGACAAGTCCTGAACCCTGTTCGACTAGTCCTAGCACTACCTCGACTAGTCTAACAAATTTCATGACCAGTCCTAAGGTTGTTGCAACTTTTTGAAATTTTCTGTTCGTCCACAACTAGTCCTAGACTCTGTTCGACTGGTCGCGTGAACAGTGCCCACTCATCCTACGATCAGTCCTGGATCTACGACTCAAACTATAGCAACTAAATCTAGTGCATCAGGACTATTCGTAGGGTGGTTACGACCAGTTGTGGAGGGATCACGATCGGTCGTAGATTGCCTTCGACTAGTCGTGGAACGATCTAATCCGATCGCGCTCAAAATTTCAAAATGTTGTTGGTCCTATGACCAGTCGTAGTGTCCACAGGACCAGTCGTAGATGCAATTTCTAAAACTATAAATAGATGACGAATTTCAGAGTTTGATAACTCAATTCAAGTAAATTCAAGGCATCACTCTGAGATAAGTTTGTGTTCATTTTTAAGCTAATTTGTGCATATTTAATATTCTCTTTTATTAGCTTTATTGATTTGATTTTTTTCTATATTCCAATCTGAATTGAAAAGAGGAATTGTTGTGTTCCTTCTTCTTGGAATCAAAATTAAATAGAGCTAGCCCTAATTGGATTTAATTTAAAATCAATTAGAACTTAGAACCATTTCAAAGTGAGTATTGGACCTTGAACTTCTACATTCAAATTTCTACTCCGATTGGTTCACCTGGCTGCTACAAAAGGAGAAATCCAGGTATTTTACATTTGTGTAAATCTTTTATTGTATTGGTTTCTTTTGAGATTGAGCTAGAAAAATCTCATTGTGTTGGTTATCTGAGGAGAACCAGAAAACTCAGAAGTGGAGTTTTTTGAATTGTGTAAGCCCATTTGAAGACACAATTGTGAAGGTTTTAGGTGAACCTGAGAAACCTATTTTCATAGTGAATGCTGATATCCCCTGTGTGAGCATATTAGGAGTGGAGTAGCAAGCTGTGTGGCTGTTGTTTAACAGTTGGTGAACACATAGGCGAAACACTATAACCCTTTGTGTTTTATAGATGTGTGATTTATTTTTCCTATCTTTTATCATTCAAGTTTGTGGGATGTATGGGTGGATGTGAATGTTGTAATATTAACATTTCAAGCATTATGGGGAATGTTGTAATAGTTTAGAATTTTATTTCTTGCTATTTTCTTTATTTCCTTTCAGTTTGAGTTTTTGATATTCAAATTGTTCTAGTAAAGTTATCCGGCCATAAACCCTTGGTCTTTATGGTGCAAGGTTGTCTTTAGAACAACATTGGTATCAACCTCTCTGTTCTAGTATTTGAAGGTTACTTTACATTTTCATATTGTGATTGGTTTAAAGTGCTATCTTTACTTTATTCATTTTAATTCTGCTGTTAAAGTTTTAATTTAGCATAGTTCTATTCAACCCCCACCCCCCCTCCCTACGACATATAGCTTGGCCTTTTCATGAACCACTATAATTTCTAGTGTTGTGGTGAATGGTTGATTGTGGCTTTGTGTGAATGTTGTAATTTCTTTTCAAGCCTTTGTGGAGAATGTTGTAATCTCTTTTATGCAAGTGTTGGAATGTTGTAATAGCTTAGTTTATTTTCTTTGGTATTTTTATTCTTTATTCCTCTATATCGGTTTGGGATTTTAATACACAGACCGTTCTAGAAATCAGGTTGTCCAACCATAAGCCATTGGTTTTTGGTGTAAGGTTGTCCTTAGAACAACATTTGTATCAACCTCTCAATTCTTGTACATTTAAGGTTGTTATTCATTTTTACTTTGTGGGATTGTTAAGTTCCTTCTTTATTTATATCTGTCCAATTCCATATTTAATTTTTTAATTTGGCATAGTCCTATTCACCCCCCCCCCCCCCCTCTAGGACTCTTAGTTCAGCCTTTTCAAGTAGTATTAAAGCCTAAGAGCTCGCTTTAATTTTTTTTGGATTAATTTCCTGAGTTAATCGATATAAGCTTTTTAAGATGTCAAATTTTAATAGCCTTTCAGTCACTAGGCCTCCACCATTTGATGGCTCCAATTATGCCTATTGGAAAGCCAGAATGAGGATTTTTTAAAAAATTCATGGATGAGAGTGTGTGGCAAGCCACAGTGACCAATTAAACTCTTCCTACCACTGAAGTGACTGGTACTGATGGATCTAAAACTGTAAAAGTCACACCTTTCTTTTCTTGGACCGCTCTTCAGAAAAGTGAGAGTAGTGCCAATGTAAAGGCTTTAAATGCAATTACTTGCACACTATCACCGGATGAATTTAAGAGAATTATATCATGTGATACTCCAAATCAAGCCTGGGATATCTTGGAAATGACACACAAGGGTACAACAATTGTCAAGAAATTTAAAGTCCAAATCCTCACAACCAAATTTGAGGAAATATGTATGGAAGAAAGTAAAACTTTCATGGACTTCTATACAAGATTGAATGACATTGTCAACTCTATGTGGGGTCTTGGTGATAGGATCCCAGAAAGTAAAGTCTATTCAAAGATACTGTGCTCATTACTTGAACGATTCAATTCAAAGGTGACCACGATCCAGAAACTTCGTGATACGGATAATATGAGAGTAAAAGAATTGGTTGGTTCTTTACAAACCTACGAGTTAAAATTGAAAGCTCTTAAATGTAAATCCATCGCCTTTATGTCTTCTAAAATTATTTCTCAAGAAAATAGTAATAATTCTGATATAGAAACTTCTGAAGATGATATGGCTCTTTTAGCTAAAAAATTTTATAAGATTTTCAAAAGTAAAAAGAGGGTTGATTTGCAAAACCTACTGAAAAGAAAAGATCTAGAACTAAAACTTGGAAATCTTTAAAAGACAGTCAATGCTACAATTGCCATGAATATGGGCATCTAGCAAACAAATGTCCTAAGAAGGACAAGTCTAAAAAGAAAAGTATGTTGATTACATGGGATGATTCTTCTTGCTCTGAAGTCTCTTCTGAGTCAGAAGATTCTGACACCGAGTCGACTAATGATGTTAAAGCCCTAATGACTCTAGCCAAGTTCACTTTTTCAGATAATGATGATTCAACTAGTGAAGAAAATCTGAATGGTGATCATGAAAATAAAGAAGATCTTCAAGATGCTTATGATGCCCTATACAAGGAAAGTTGTAAAATTGTTGTAAAACTATAACTTCATAAAGAAAAGTTTTCAAAACTATAAGAAAATTTTGATAATCTAGTCTTAGAAAAACCACACATTTTAGATTGCTTTGAAAAAACTAAGTGCGATTTATATTTCAAAACCTCCCAAGTTGAAAACTTAAAATCTGAAAATGAAAAGCTAAAACTAGAAGCCTCTTCGCTTTTGAGTTTGAAAGACACATTGAGGTATGCCCAAGGTGATCTTAAATTAGAAAAACTTTTACCCGGATCCAGAAAATGTGGTGATCGATCTGGATTAGGCTATGATAAAAGTATTCCTACTAAGAATAAGAATACTCCACCCAAATTTATGAAAGGGGAGTCTTCTAACTCAAAAGGGAAAAGTCTAAATTAAAATTATTCTAAAAATTCTAAAACTTTTCAGACTTTTAATCCTAAAAGAAATCATATCAACTATAAAAATCAGAATCGTAATCCGTTAGCTAAGAAAATTGTTGATTTACTTAAGGAGCTCTGAAAATCTAACTCAGTGGGTCAGAATTATAACAACTACAAACATAAGCAGACCAACTATACTCCTAAACCCAAAACTGTAATGACATGGGTCCCTAGGGTTACTTGTTTGGTTGCCCACACCGCTTTTAAAGCTTCGAGCCATTCAAAGTGGTACCTAGACAGTGGTTGCTCCAGACATATGACAGGTGACAAAGGTCTGTTCACCAATCTTAAAGACATGACTGATGGTTCAGTCACATTCGGTGATGGTAGCAACTGCAGAATTGTTGGCCAGGGTATGGTTCAGCTCCCTCAATTTGAGAATGTTTTATTTGTAAAAGGGTTAAAACATAATTTATTAAGCATCTCTCAAATATGCGATAATAATCATAATGTAAAATTTACTAACCAAGGGTGTGAAATTTTAAATAAGAATGGTTCTATAATATTAACTGGTCACAAAACTTCTGAAAACTGCCACATTGTTTGTGATTCAAGCTCATTTAATCTATCATGTTACATGGTTCAAACAAATGAGACTAAATTATGGCATAAATGCCTCGGACATGTACACTACCGCAACTTGTATAGATTGAGCGAAAGAGAGTTGGTAAGAGATCTACCCAAAATACAGAATGTAGACAAAAAATGTGGTGAGTGCCAAATTGGTAAACAAACCAAGAGTTCTCACAAAAAGGTGAACTCTAAAGCCATATCTAAACCACTTGAACTTCTCCACATGGATCTCATAAAACCAACTAAAATGGAGAGTCGAGGTGGCAAGAAGTATATTTTAGTAATTGTTGATGACTTTACCAAGTACACTTGGGTAGTCTTCTTGAGAGAGAAATCAGAAACTCTCGATGAAGTAAAGAGGGTACTTAAACGTAACCAAATGGAAAAAGAATCACAAGTCTCTAAGATCCATAGTGATCATGGTTCTGAATTCAAAAATAGCAATTTTGAGAAATTTTATAGCGATCAGGGAATATCATATGAATATTCTGCGCCCAAAACACCATAACAAAATGGCGTAGTGAAAAGGAAAAATAGAGTGCTTCAAGAAATGGCAAATGTAATGCTAAATAGTATGAAGCTTCCTAAAAATCATTGGGCTAAAGCCATAAATGCTGCTTGTTATATAATTAACCGTGTTTATACTAGAAAATCAAATGGTAAAATGGTTTATGAAATGTAGTTTAATAAGAAGCCTACTATCAAATACTTTCGAGTTTTCGGTAGCAAGTGCTACATTTTACATAACCAAGAAAATCTGGGTAAATTTGACACTAAAAGTGATGAAGGGATATTTTTAGGGTATGCTCTAAATAGTCGAGCTATCGGGTTCTTAACAAGAGGACTGATGTAATTCAAGAGTCCATTAATGTGGTTATAGACAATTACTTGAATACACCTGCCTCAAGTTCAGAAAATGATGAAGTTCTTTTAATTGATAAACCAGACTCTTCATCAAGTCAAAATAACACTGAACTAATGACAATTAAAGACCATCCTCCTAATCAAATCCTTGAAAATCCTCTCATTAGTGTGCACACTTATAAAGAACTTAAAGATATGTGTAACTATGTGTGCTTTACATCTCAGATAGAACCGACTAATGTAAAAGAAGCTCTTACTGACGAAAATTGGATTGTTGCAATGCAAGAAGAGCTCAATCAGTTTGTAAGAAATGATGTTTGATACTTAGTTCTAAGACCAAAAGATAAACACATTATCGAAACAAAATAGATTTTCAAAAATAAGTCTGATGAACTTGGTAATATAATTAGAAACAAGGCTAGGCTGGTTGTACAAGGGTACACATAAATAGAAGGCATTGATTTGATGAGACCTTTGCCTGAGTAGCTCGTCTTGAATCAATCAGACTATTTATATCCATTGTGTGCTCTAGAAAATTCAAAATATACCAAATGGATGTAAAGAGTGTGTTCTTAAATGGTGACTTACATGAAGAAGTGTATGTTGAACAACCAATGGGTTTTGAAGACCCTAAGCATGCTAATCTTGTCTACCGCCTGAAAAAGGCACTCTACGGTTTGAAACAGGCTCCCAGGGCATGATACAAAAAGTTGACTAAGTTTTTACTAAGTCATAATTTTATAATGAGAAGTGTTGATAAGACATTGTTTGTAAAGAAACATAATGATCTGTGATATCTCGAAAAAATTCGTACAAGGACCCAAGTACCACCTTAAGCAGAATCACCTAAGGATCGTATCCTGTCGTAATTAAGGCGGAATTTAGTTAAGTATTAAACTAAATAATCAATGGTTTTAGCTCAGGCCACCAATTCCACGAACAAGAAGGCTTAAAACCATTAATACCACTGACTCAATGCTACATAAATACCTAGGAAAAATCCCAAGAGCCTGTCACTCTTGGGAGTACATTGAAACCCTGTATCGGACCTGGACCGTTTGTCGAGAATCCGATGACCGCGAAACTATAGGGTTATATCCGTCCTACTAGCTTGATAACCATCACAAAAATCAGGCCTAGATAGTGTCCAGAAATGCATAACTTGAACCCTGAGTGAAGTGTGTGAGAAACGCGAATAACTTTAGAAAATGAAATGAAACTTAAGTGAATTGGGCCATTCACTCACACGCAAAATTGAAGATTTTAAACTGTCAGTTTTTTACCAAACTTCACTGATGGAAAAGGAAATTTTTCCTGCATATATCTGTACAACTGTGGCCCGGATCGAGTAAGTATGACCTTTGATCTGACACAGGTCCTCCACAGTCGATCAGCTTATCCGATCGCACCGAAATCATATCCTGTCATAGATCCATTGTCAGAGAGCATACCCTATTACGTGAGTAGTGGGTCTCGCTGTGAGCCCTGTTTGCCAAAAACAGCTGCCTAAAGGGTATAACCCATGTATATGTGGCCCTGGGGCCATTTGCATCACTTTTGGGCATATAAATAGCCCTTATATCACCCCACCTCTCTCATATACGAATTTCTCCAAAACCGTAAGGGAAAGAGAGAGAAAAAAAGAAGAGGAAAGAGGAAAGAGAGAAGAAGGATTGTGGGAGATTGCTACTGTGATTCTCTCCCACGACTCCACGCCTCGAATCACCTCCCCGTTATACTACACAATCTATTTCAGCTACAATTTTGGATAAGAAACCCTAACCCTAATCTTGTTATAGAGATCCAGGCTAATTATTTGTCAAACTAGCTAACCTATTAGGTCATTTAAGTGCTCGACGTTCCATTTCAAAAACGTAGAGTTTGAACCAAGTCTGAATCTAGTATTCCGACGAAAGGTGCGGACTTTAAACACTTAGGTTATGGTTTTCAATGCTTTCAATGTCAGCTAATGATTTATGTCTGACTTCATTGCTACCCTATCATCTTAGACATGCAGATTTCGATATATTTTACATGTATGAACTATGTTGAACAAAATATACATCTCAAGTGTTTATTGAAATGTTTAAATGAACATGTAATCATGACTTGTGCTTGTCATGACTACTAACCTAGGATTCGTTATTGTCATATGCATGTTGACCTCTCTGTACAAGGAATTGCCAAAATATATGTTGTAACTAGCCTAGTCTATATATTTGGTGAAGTGTAGCTTAAGTGTTTGATAAATTGTCTGAATGAGAAATTGTTGATGATTTGTATTTATTAAGGGTATTGAGATAGGATTCTCAATTACCTTATTCATATGCATAGTATCCTTCACGTAATCTTATTTGCCTCTATGCGATTTATGGATAAAATGCAAGTCTTAGGTAATATGATCAATGTGTTTGATGAAATGCTCAAATGAGGAATTTATTTAGATTGTTTGTTGCATGTTAACATGATTATCACACGTGTCTACCTATTACATCTGAGTAAGATTGGGGCTACAACCTAGCCCAGGCAATCGGTAACAGTTCCTGATCGGGTGGTCGAATTAGTCTCACCACATTTTGTATACTTGATGGATCCGGGTCGCACGATGATTGTCGACAGTGGTTAGGCCACGAGGGGTACTTGTGCGCTCCATGTCGATTAAGTCAGCATGTGCTCGTACCAATCAAACTTGCCTAACAAACCGATTGGCCTATTGTGTGTTTACCATGTATGGACACTACTGTTTGAATCTAAGGAACCCTCTACAAATTTGAAGGCCCACTTTAACCATGGTACCATGATCTGCTAAGACTCATGAGCCGGGCATAGTGGTATGGGACACTGTGTTCAAGCTGTCGACCTACGTTGGGCTGACGAGCCTCCCCGTAATGACCAGTGAGCAACTCAGACTCGTGAGCAGGGCATGGTGGTATGGGACACCATGTTCAAGCTGTTGACCTACGCCGAGGTGATTAACCACCCCATAGTGACCGCGAATATAAACTTTTGAATTTGCCTATCGACTACTTTTCATTGGGAGTGATGACCCTACAAATTGCCTATCGTATGTGCTTAACTAGGAGTGACGAACCTAGATAGATCCTTCGGTTCAGGTCAATGATATAAAGGGAGGTACCCTAGCTTCCCAAATCTGTTGTGCGAATAAGCTTAATTAACTACTTAGCTAACATGATCATGCATCACACTGCATTAGTCAGGACGTGCTTTAAACGCATGGAAGTCGCACAGGAGGCAATGATGTCATACATGAAATTGGGTATCGGTGTCGCTTGTTGAGTGAGCTTTGATGCTAGGGTATACATCATTACTTGCATTCCATTCCTGCATTAATAAGAGTAGTTAGGAAGTGATTGTTAATTTACTTTATCATTACTGCATGATTGACTTGATAACATGTTAACCTTTGCCTTATAGTACCACTGAGTTGATCACTCACTCCCACCCTGGGACAGTGTTTTAAAACACCAACTAGACTCTGGTTTAGATGCAGGTGATAATGAAGTCTATGCGACGGAGCAGGACTTTATGGATGAGGAGGAGTTCTCCTACTTACAGCTTGTAGGTAAGTATATGTACACCTCGTGCTGATATGCTGGGAACACTAGGACATTTGGCTTAGTTGGACATCTTATAGTTCCACATTTTGTATATTTTAAAACAATACTTATATATAGTCAGCCCGGTTACATACTCATACTCTAGAGTTTGTGAAACACTTACATACTTAAACATACATGCTTCAAACTTCCGCTTGTTTAGTTTACTTAAAATTCAGAGTATGATGTGTTGTTTTAGTATAATTCCACTCATGTTTAACTCATTAATATGGACAAAATCTAAACATCAATATCCATGTTGCATAAGTGATGTGCTGGATCTCGCGAGTAGAGCTTTGCTCAACCCTCAAAATCCAGGGTATTACAAGTTGGTATCAGAGCTTGATTTGGATTAAACTAGGCTTGGATTATACGTAACATAACGCACTCTGACTTAGGAAGGAGATGATGGAATTTAGAGATGATCTTAGGATCCTAAAGTTTCACCGACGGGCGAGATTGAATGTTTTAGTTTAGCTCATACGCATCCTAGATCACGTGAATTAATCTCAGTCACCTTTAAGCCGTCAATCGATGGGTTTGAGTTGTACTTGATAAGCTTTGGACTCAAAAAGATCTAAATGTCATGAATACACGCGTGTTGGACCGAGAAAAGTGGCCCCTATGGCCCTAGGAACCTGAACCACTGTGTTTGGTGGGGCCCAGGGGGTCCCACAAACCAAATCAAGACCTAGGGGGTGGCCACCGCTGGACATCCCAGATGGGCACGGTGGCACCGTCCGGTCGGTGGCACACCGCTGGCTTCCACATATGGGTGTGGTAGCACCGCGGGGGCTATGGCGTACCACCGGCCGGCCGGCCTAAGTGGGTCCCTCCAATGTATAGGGCCTCTTTTTTAACCCCCTTTGCCCTATTCCTCCTTCATTTCACCATTTTCAACCCCCCAAATACTTCCAAACCGCCCAAAAATCCTCTTTCTCGTTCAAATCTCCATTTTCATACATCCAAATCCTCCATTTCCTTTACGTCTTCCACCCCTCCACCACTATCTCTTTAAAACCATCCCTTACATCTCCTAGTCTCCCTTATTCACACCCATTTGAACACAAAACTCTTCTTTTTTATGTCTCAAAACCTTCATACCTTCAAACCCATTTCATTCTCCAAGATTTTCCATCTCAATGGCCCTCTTTGAGCTCGTCACCGCCATTTTCTCTATCTCAGCGCTCCTTTCCCTTATGGGAAAGAAGAGAGCGGCCCCAGATGAGGATGGGCCTAATCGTCTAAGCCATTCTAAGAAGAAGACGAGTGCCGAGACAAGTGCAAGTACTAAGCGAAGGTCGAAACGGGACCTCGACCCTCGAATCCCTATAGAAAGGTCTCTACCGGCGGGCGCCGAACTTGGTAAGTTCCGTGATCGCAAGGTTGTGTTTAAAGCTCACATTGATGAGAAATTATTTGGGTTATATCCAGTGATTGACATCTTTCTAGAGAATGGGTGAGGTCCCATATTCAAAGGAAAAACTCATGCAAGTGAAGGCACTATACGAGCCTTCTATGCTCACATACGGGACCCAACTCTGGAGCCTCTCCAGTTTATCATACCGTTGGGAAGAACTCAAGCCAAGGTTAATGTGGATATCATGGCACGTATCATGGGAATAGAATGTGGAGTTGTACATGCCAGTGACACTAATCTCGCTAGTGAACGAGAAAGAAATCACCGCACACGTTTCCTTTACAGCCAACTTGTTGGGTGGAGGCAAGGAAATAGCCTCACATCGACCGGTATGACAAAGGATTTCTACCTGCTCCACCATATATGCACGTACAAAGTGTATCCTAGGTGGAGTAACCACACAAAATGCATTAGATTTATGGTGGACTTCCTGTACCGGGTCGGACAGGGAGAAAAAAAGTGTGCCTACCAACTCTCGCCTTGACTCAGATAATCATTACTGCACGATCTACTCGAGGGACGCATCCCTCCCATTTGGTCGACTCATCTGCAAGAACTAAAAAGGCCAAGCTATATGTCCTAGAGGGGGGGTGAATATGACAATGCCAAATAAAAACTTATAACAGCGGAATAATAAAGAAAATGATAGCCAAATTAAATAACAATGCAGGAAAGTAAAACAACCTCAAAATTCAGATCTTGAGAGGTTGATACAAACGTTATTCTAAGGACAACCTTACACCAAAAACAGAGTTTATGGTAGGACAACCTTATTTCTAGAAAGGTCTTTATATCAAGTCTCAAATCGAAGAGGAATACAGAATTAAATACAAACTGAAATGAAATTACTTGTAATTAAAAATGTATTGTTCTAGGGACAGCCATACACCATAAAAATGGCAGGGCAACCTTGCTGGAACAACTTTCAAATGAAATTGAAAATCAAGCTTATAAAGGAATAGCAGAAAGTAAATTCTAAGCTATTACAACATTCTCACAAAGCTTGAAATAATTACAACATTCACCACCATACATACATCCCACAAAAAGAATAAAAATTAGAAGAGTAAAACAATCAACCACAACACAAGGGTTTATAGTGGTTCGCCTGTGTGTTCACCAACTGTTATCCAACAGCCACACAAAAAGCTACTCCACTCCTAATATCCTCACACAGGGGATATTAGCGTTCACTAAAGATAGGTTTTCCCAGGTTCACCCAAAACCCTTACAATTGTGTCTTTGTATGTGGGCTTACACAATTAAAAAAACCCCCACTTCTGAGTTTTCCTGGCTCTCCTCAGATAACCAAAATAACAAGATTTTTCTGGCAAATCTTGAAAGAAACCAAAATAATAGAAAGGAATTTACAATATGTAAAATACCTGAATATCTTCTTCGTTGTAGCAGCCCGGTAGAATCAAATCAAAGTAGATGATTGAATGTCCAAGTTCAATGTCCAGTACTTGATTACAATGGTTCTAGTTCTAATAGATTTTAAATTAAACCAAAATAGGGCTTGCCTTAATTGATTTTGATTCCAAAGAAAGGGAATAACAATTCCTCTTTTCAAATCAGATTAGAATAGCAGAAACAAAATCAATTAAAATAAAGCTAAGGAAAGAAGATATTAAATAAGCACACTTAGCTTAGATGGAGCACAGAATTATCTCTCAGAAGTTCGACGAAGATTGGCGTGAATACTTTAATTAAATCAATAATTTCTTCTGAGATTCGTGCACTATTTATAGGTGAGAAGATCAGGTCTTCGACTGGTCTAGAGTGCTCTACGACTAGTCGAAGCAGTAACAGATATTTGAAAAATCCGGCGGGATATGCTCTGACCGTTCTACGACTGGTCGTAGCCCTCCTACGACTGGTCGTAGGTCACCTACGACTGGTCGTAGGTTTCCTTCGACTGGTCGTAGGTCCTGCAAAAGTTCGCTAGACTTCGAGTCGTAGATTGTACGACTGGTCGAAGATCAGTCGACACTGTTCCTACGACTGGTCGAACAGATTCCTGGACTAGTCGAAGGCTAACAGATTTTATCTGGAATTTGTAACAAACTTACGACTGGTCGAGGATTTTCTTAGACTGGTCGAAGCAAGTCTAGGACTAGTCGAAGCAGACCTAAGACTGGTCGAAGAACAGACCAATCACATGTAAATAACATTCGACTTATGTATCCGAAATGACCTACTTCTAAGGTCATCCTATGGTCAAACAAACCTCAATCATGAAGTATGGACATTGAAGCATTAGGAACAAGTGACCTTGAAGTATCAGTCTTGAAGTCTTGATTTCAGCTTGAGTCTTGCCTTGTACTTTCTTTTCGGTTTGAATCTTGCCTTGTACTTTCTTTTTGGCTTGAGTCTTGTTTTGTGAGCAGTTCTTGCATTCAAGAGTCTTGTCTTGTGATCAGTTCTTTCATTCAAGATCTTGAGTCTTGTACTTGAGAGCTTTGCTTGTTGTGAGCTTAGCTTGTTCATGAAGTCATGAATGTTGATCCTTGAGAGAGCTTCACTTAAGCAGGTTATATATAACATAACAGAGATTTTGTCAGCACAAATTTGACAACTTACAGGGATATAAACTATAGCACTTACAATCTCCCCCTTTGTCAAATTAGTGACAAAACACATAACCAAGATAAACATAAATCAACTGGTTAATACATGCAAATCAATATTCAACATTTAACATTCAACCAGTTTCAACATTCAACCAACTTCATTCAATAAGATCAAACATATACTCCCCCCTAACTCCCCCTGGGTCAAACATATACTCCCCCTAACTCCCCCTGGGTAACATAACCACTGCTATTCCCCTCACACAATCACATTAAGAACAAACCATTCTCTCCCTTTTTGTCACAATATGACAAAGGAGAACTAAATAAAGGAAGTCATGAGAGGAAACATGAGGAAGTAAGAGAGTATAGCAAAAGAAATATTCAGAGCTACATAGAGATACTCAAGATAGCATCACATATATCCAGCATTACATCAAGAACAAATATTCAGCATAATACATAAATAGAATCCAACTCATACCCAAGCAAACAAGTGCTAAGTAATAAAGTTATTACAGACCAAAAAATCTCATAAAAACTAGTCAGAACTAAAACTTGATGAAGGAGCAGGAATAGAAGGATCAAGTTGGTGCATGCCTTTGTTCAAGCGCCTAAGATATTTGCGCATGTACTTGAATTGCAAATCATGAGCAACAGACATGTTTTCCAACTTAACATTAATATTCTCAACTCTACCTTCTAATGCACTCAGACGTGCATCAACATCAGATGGTACAAAATCTGGATCATTAGCTGAGTCAGAATCCAGTTCCTCAAAAATATCATCCATATTAATATCAACACCTGCTTCTTCAGGACCACCACCAACACCACCACCTTGTTCAGGAAGCAAATCCAACTTCATCTTATTAATATTTGTATTGTTGAAGATCAGATGATGGATTGGTGCTTCATCAACAGGCATATCGACTAACATATGAGTAGCCAATACAGTCATAAAGTATGCAAATGGAATGTCACTATGACCAGGATGGAGGCGAAACTGAAGAATGAAATGACAGATTAAGGAAGGCAAACAAATCTGAGTACCATTTGAGATAGCATGGATAACACGAACCATAAATGAAGTCAGATCAGATTTATTACCCGATCGAGGATACAAATTAGACACAAAGATTCTGTGAAGAATTCTGTATTTGGGTAACAAATACCTTGCGGGGAGCGCATTCCCTTTTTGAGTCCATTGAACATCCATATTGCACAAGTCTTTAGTTAGCATACGTTTTTCAGCCATTGAGGGTTTATCAGTTAAATTATGAATTGGAATACCCTCATCATTCACAGGAATTTCCATAAGGGCTGAAATTAAATGACGATCAACGTCAAATGGCCCTTCTCTAGTAGAAATTTGAAAAGTTAAATTATCCTGTGAAAATGCACTAATACATGAAAACATGGATTGGGCAATGGACCGGTATGCAGGCCCACCCCAATGCAATAAGTTAGTCCAACCTACAGCTTCAAGCATAGGAAGGATGTCAAATGGAGCAATGTGATTGACATCAACAGGATGTTCAACGATAACCTTACGAGATCTAATGTCCCTAACAAATGATGGATCATCATTGGGAACAAGAAGATGACGTTTAGAGATAGGGGTTGATCTGGAGGAAGAAGAAGGACCACGTGAAGTAGTTTTCCTTCCTCTAGAAGCCATTTGCAACAAGGAATTAAAGGAATAAAGAAGTTGCAAAGGATTGAGAAGAGGGTTTGCTCAAAACAGATTTTTCACAACTCAAACCCCAAATCTCAATGATTTTCAAGATAGAAAGCTTCAAGAGAGAAAAGGAAGCAATCTTGACACAAATATGCAAGAAAAATGGATTTGGAACACTAACCTTGAAGAACTTGAAGGATGGGTTCGACGAGTCGAAGTTCGGCTCCAAGGAGAAGAAAGAAGAAATGAGGAAGAAAGAGAAAAATCCCCAATTTGAAGTGAAACCCGTGCTCCACGACTGGTCGTGGGTATCTACGACCGGTCGTAGTACGACTAGTCGTGTATACTCACGACTGGTCGTACAAACCCCAAAAAATTCAATTTACTTGCAATTTAAACAAAAATTTGGAATACAATCTAGCAAATATATACAATATTATACAAGAAGGAATAAATTATCAATTTAAAATGCACATGCCAAGATCAAATTTCATCTTTTTGAACCTGCTTTTATCAAGAGGTTTTGTGAAAATATCAACACGTTGATCTTCAGTAGGAATATATTCTAGAGATATAACTTTTTCTTCTACTAATTCCCTTATATAATGAAATCTAATGTCAATGTACTTAGTACGAGAATGCTGAATAGGATTTTTTGAAATATTTATCGCACTGGAATTATCACAGTGTAATAACATAGTATCCTGTTTAATTCCATAATCACTTAGCATGCGTTGCATCCAAACAAGCTGTGTACATGCATTACCAGTTGCGATATACTCAGCTTCAGCTGTTGAAAGTGATATAGAATTTTGTTTCTTACTAAACCAGGAAACTAGACAATTTCCAATGAAAAAACAACCACCACTGGTTGATTTTCTATCATCAAGATTCCCAGCCCAGTCAGCATCCGAGTACCCAGCTAATTGGACATTGGTTTCATGAGGATACCAGAGACCAAGATTTACAGTACTTACGACATATCTAATAATTCGCTTGACAGCAATCAAGTGAGATTCTTTTGGATTAGATTGATATCTTGCACAAATACCAACACTTAGAGAAATATCAGGTCTACTAGCAGTTAAATATAACAAACTACCAATCATACTCCGATAAAGTTTTGAGTCAACATTTTTACCATTAGAGTCTTTTGATAGTTTCAGGGTAGTACTCATAGGAGTATCAAAATTTTTGCCATTTTCAAATCCAAATCTCTTGATTAGGTTCAAGGCATACTTAGATTGAGAAATGAATATTCCTTCAGGTTGTTGCTTTACTTTCAATCCAAGGAAATAAGTCAATTCCCCAACCATGCTCATTTCAAACTGTGATTTCATCAAATCTGCAAACTCAGTAGTCAAGTCAGTACAAGTTGATCCATAAATGATATCATCAACATAAATCTGCACCATTAAGATATGATCATTATGTTTCTTAACAAATAGAGTTTTATCAACAGATCCCATTTGAAAATTATGAGATAAAAGAAATTTCGTTAGTTTCTCATACCATGCCCTAGGTGCTTGTTTTAATCCATAAAGTGCCTTTTTAAGTCGATATACATGATTAGTATTTTTGGGATCTTCAAATCCCAGTGGTTGTTCAACATAGACTTCTTCATGTAAATCGCCATTTAGAAAAGCACTTTTCACATCCATCTGATAGATCTTTATCTTTCTAAAACATGCAATGGATATAAATAGTCTGATAGATTCAAGACGTGCTACTGGTGCAAAGGTTTCATCGAAATCAATTCCTTCAATTTGAGTATAACCTTGTACCACCAGTCTAGCCTTGTTTCTAATTATATTTCCACATTCGTCAGACTTATTTTTGAAAATCCATTTTGTTCCAATGATGTGTTTATCTTTAGGTCTTGGTACGAGATACCAAACATCATTTCTTATGAATTGGTTGAGTTCATCTTGCATCGCAACAATCCAGTTTTCATCAGCCAGAGCTTCTTTTACGTTAGATGGTTCAATTTGGGATGTAAAACATACATAATTACATATATCCTCAAGTTGTCTACGGGTGCGAACACCGGTGAGAGGGTTTCCAAGAATTTGTGTGGTTGGATGATCTTTAACAGTCCTTAACTCAGAATCAGTCTGATTCGATGAAGTATCAGGTTTATCAATGACTAGTACTTCATCATTATCTGAATTAGAAGTTGGTGTGCTTAAGTGATCATCAATGACAACATTAATGGATTCTTGAATCACACCAGTCCTTTTGTTCAGAACTCTATAAGCTCGACTGTTTAAAGAGTATCCTAGAAAAATACCTTCATCACTCTTCGTATTGAACTTTCCTAAATTTTCACGATCACGTAAAATATAGCACTTGTTGCCAAAAACTCGAAAGTATTTAACAGTAGGCTTTTTATTAAACCACAGTTCGTAAGCCGTTTTATTATTATCTTTGCTAGTGTATACCTGGTTAATAATATAGCAAGCTGTGTTAACTGCTTCAGCCCAAAGATTTTTAGAGAGCTTCATGCTATTCAACATAACATTAGCCATTTCTTGAAGCACCCTATTCTTCCTTTCTACAATTCCATTTTGTTGGGGAGTTTTGGGAGCAGAGAATTCATGTAATATTCCTTGGTCGGTATAGAACTTCTCAAAATTGATTCTCAAATTCAGATCCATGATCACTATGAATTTTACTGATTTGAGAGGATTTTTCAGTTTGAATCTTTTTGAGAACTTTTCTTACTTCTTCAAGGGTTTCAGAATTATTCCTTAAGAAGACTACCCAAGTGAATCTGGTAAAGTCATCAACTATTACCAAGATATACTTTTTACCACCACGACTTTCCGTTCTGGTAGGTCCTATCAGGTCCATGTGGAGAAGTTCGAGTGGTCTTGATGTGGTATTTGAATTCACCTTTTTGTGTGAGTTCTTTATTTGTTTGCCTATCTGGCACTCACCACATATTCTATCTAATTTCTGAAGTTTGGGTAAACCTCTTACAAGTTCTCGTTTGCTCAATCGATATAGATTTCGATAATGTACATGTCCAAGACGTTTGTGCCATAAATCAGTCTCGTCTGTATGGACCATGTAACATGTTTGATTAGATGAGCTGGATTCGCTAATAATATAGCAATTTTCAGACGTTCTACGTCCAGTTAATATTACAGAACCCTTATTGTTTAGTATTTCACAGCTTTGATTAGAAAACCGAACATTGTGGTTATTATCACATATTTGTGATATACTAAGCAAGTTGTGCTTTAGGCCTTCAACGTATAAAACATTTTTAAACACCGGAAGATTAAAAAGTTGAACCGTACCTTGGCCTATAATCTTGCAATTGCTACCATCACCAAATGTGACTGAACCATCAGTCATATCTTTCAGATCGGTGAATAAGGCTTTGTCACCTGTCATATGCCTGGAGCATCCACTGTCTAGGTACCACTTTGAATGACTTGTTGCTTTGAAAGCAGTGTGAGCAACCAAGCAGGTGACTTTAGGAACCCATTTCATAACTGTTTTGGGTTTAGGAACATAGTTGGTCTTCTTTTGTGTATATTTGTAGGAATGACCTATAGAGTTAGATTTTAATAGCTCCTTGAGTAAATCAACTATCTTTTCGGCTAGTGGATTTCGTTTCTGATTAAAGTTGACATGGCTGTTTCTAGGTTTTTGAAAAGTTTTTGAAATTCTAGAAAAATCTTGATAAGTACTTTTCCCTCTTGAGTTTGAGGACTCTCCTTTAACAAACATAGGAGGAGTATACTTTTGTTTAGGAGATAAATTTTTATCATAGCCCAACCTGGATCGATCGCCACATTTTCTTGATCCGGATAACAGTTTTTCTAACTTTGGATCACCTTGGGCATATTTCCATGTGTCCTTTAAACTCAGAAGAGAGGATACTTCAGTTTTAAGTTTCTCAATTTCAGATTTTAAATCAACAATTAGAGAGTTTTTGAATTCCAAATCGCATTTTGATTTTTCAAAACAATCTAAAATTTGTGATTTTTCTAAGACAAGTGATTCAAAACAATTTTTGAGTTTAGAAAACTTTTCTTTTTGAAGTTTAAGTTTGACAGCAATTTTACAACTTTCCTTATATAGGGCATTGTAAGCATCTTGAAGATCATCTTCATTTTCACATTCACTATTCAGATTTTCTTCACTTGTAGAGTCATTATCTGAAAATGTGAATTTGGCTAGAGTCATAAGAGCTTTAACCTCATTGCCCGACTCAGTTTCAGAATCTTCTGATTCAGAAGAACCTTCAGAATCAGATGATTCATCCCATGTAGCCAACATACCCTTCTTCTTGGGTTTGTCCCTTTTAGGACATCTATTTGCTAAGTGCCCATATTCTAGACAGTTGTAACATTGACTATCTTTCAAGGATTTTCGAGATTTGGGTCTAAACTTCTTTTTTGTCATTTGATTTTTGAAAATCAACCCTTTTCTTGCTTTTGAAAATCTTATAAAATTTTTTAGCCAAAAGAGCCATATCATCTTCTGAATCAGAATTTTCTTCTGAATTACATTTAGAAGATTTTAGTGCAATAGATTTACCTTTAGGAGCTTTAAAGTTTAACTCGTAGGTTTATAGAGAACCAACTAGTTCTTCAACCCTCATATTATCTGTATCACGAAGTTCCTGGACTGCGGTTACTTTAGAATTGAACCGTTCAGGAAGTGAGCATAGTATTTTTGCACATACTTTACTTTCTGGGATTTTATCGCCAAGACCCCACATTGAGTTTACAATGTCATTCAATCTAGTGTAGAAGTCCATAAACATTTCATTTTCCTCCATATGAATTTCTTCAAATCTGGTTATGAGGAGTTGGACTTTAGATTTTTTGACAATTGTAGTACCCTCGTGTGTCATTTCTAATATATCCCAAGCTTGCTTTGCAGTATCACAAGAAATGATTCTTTTGAACTCATCCGGTGATAGTGCGCAAGTAATTGCATTTAGTGCTTTAGCATTTGCACTACTCTCACTTTTCTGAAGGGTGGTCCATTGGTAATATGGTGTGGTTTTCATAGACTTTGAACCATCAACCCCAGTAACTTCCATGATTGGAGGATTCCATTCAATCAGTATGGCTTGCCACACATTTTCATCCATTGATTTGAGGAAGATCCTCATTCTGGCTTTCCAATAGGCATAGTTGGAGCCATCAAAGGGTGGAGGCCTAGTGACTGAAAGGCTATCAAAATTTGACATCTGAATAGCTTAAATAATCATCGAAGAATTAAATCCAAGAATTAAAAGGAGCTATTAGGCTTTGATACCACTTGAAAAGGCCAAGCTATATGTCCTAGAGAGGGGGTGAATAGGACAATGCCAAATAAAAACTTATAACAGCGGAATAATAAAGAAAATGATAGCCAAATTAAATAACAATGCAGGAAAGTAAAACAACCTCAAAATTCAGATCTTGAGAGGTTGATACAAACGTTATTCTAAGGACAACCTTACACCAAAAACAGAGTTTATGGTAGGACAACCTTATTTCTAGAAAGGTCTTTGTATCAAGTCTCAAATCGAAGAGGAATACAGAATTAAATACAAACTGAAATGAAATTACTTGTAATTAAAAATGTATTGTTCTAGGGACAGCCATACACCATAAAAATGGTAGGGCAACCTTGCTGGAACAACTTTCAAATGAAATTGAAAATCAAGCTTATAAAGGAATAGCAGAAAGTAAATTCTAAGCTATTACAACATTCTCACAAAGCTTGAAATAATTACAACATTCACCACCATACATACATCCCACAAAAAGAATAAAAATTAGAAGAGTAAAACAATCAACCACAACACAAGGGTTTATAGTGGTTCGCCTGTGTGTTCACCAACTGTTATCCAACAGCCACACAAAAAGCTACTCCACTCCTAATATCCTCACACAGGGGATATTAGCATTCACTAAAGATAGGTTTTCCCAAGTTCACCCAAAACCCTTACAATTGTGTCTTTGTATGTGGGCTTACACAATTAAAAAAACCCCCACTTCTGAGTTTTCCTGGCTCTCCTCAGATAACCAAAATAACAAGATTTTTCCGCAAATCTTGAAAGAAACCAAAATAATAGAAAGGAATTTACAATATGTAAAATACGAATATCTTCTTCGTTGTAGCCGGTAGAAACAAATCAAAGTAGATGATAAAATTTCCAAGTTCCATGTCAAGAACTAGATTACAATGTTTCTAGTACTAATAGATTATAAATTAAAACAAAATAGGGCTTGCCTTAATTGATTTTGATTCCAAAGAAAGGGAATAACAATTCCTCTTTTCAAATCAGATTGGAATAGCAGAAACAAAATCAATTAAAATAAAGCTAAGGAAAGAAGATATTAAATAAGCACACTTAGCTTAGATGGAGCACAGAATTATCTCTCAGAAGTTCGACGAAGATTGGCGTGAATACTTTAATTAAATCGATAATTTCTTCTGAGATTCGTGCACTATTTATAGGTGAGAAGATCAGGTCTTCGACTGGTTTAGAGTGCTCTACGACTAGTCGAAGCGAATGTATATTTGAAAAATCGCGGGATATGCTCGACTGCTCTACGATCGGTCGTAGCCCTCCTACGATCGTCATAGGTCACCTACGATCGGTCGTAGGTTTCCTTCGACCGGTCGTAGGTCCTGAAACGCCGGACTTCGAGTCGTAGATTGTACGATTGGTCGAAGATCAGTCGACACTGCTCCTACGACTGTACGAATTTCTGGACTAGTCGAAGGCTAACAGATTTTATCCAGAATTTGTAACAAACTTACGACTGGTCGAGGATTTTCTTAGACTGGTCGAAGCAAGTCTAGGACTAGTCGAAGCAGACCTAAGACTGGTCAAAGAACAGACCAATCACATGTAAAATAACATTCGACTTATGTATCCGAAATGACCTACTTCTAAGGTCATCCTATGGTCAAACAAACCTCAATCATGAAGTATGGACATTGAAGCATTAGGAACAAGTGACCTTGAAGTATCAGTCTTGAAGTCTTGATTTCAGCTTGAGTCTTGCCTTGTACTTTCTTTTCGGCTTGAGTCTTGTTTTGTGAGCAGTTCTTGCATTCAAGAGTCTTGTCTTGTGATCAGTTCTTTCATTCAAGATCTTGAGTCTTGTACTTGAGAGCTTTGCTTGTTGTGAGCTTAGCTTGTTCATGAAGTCATGAATGTTGATCCTTGAGAGAGCTTCACTTAAGCAGGTTATATATAACATAACAGAGATTTTATCACCACAAATTTGACAACTTACAGGGATATAAACTATAGCACTTACAAGAACGCCCATAATTTTGGGTTTAGGCTTCATATGGACAACCTCGCGCCTATCCACTTCATCAGTGAGACTACACTCAATAATCTGAAGATAGGCCCTAGGTAACGCTAAACTAGAATTGATGAGTATGGGGATGAGATAGAAGAAGAGACTGAAGAGGAGGAAGGCAGTGAAGAAGATGAAGGAAATGGAGAAGAGGAAGGCAGTGAGGAAGAGCAGGAAAAGAAGAGGAGGCCCAAGACTCAGATGAGGGACCTCCTACTACACATGAGGATTGCCATGACTGGGCCACCTTAGAGTCCCGCATGGCCAAGATTGAAGAAAACCAGGCTTACCTAAAGCAAAAGTTCGAGGAGAACCAAGCCTACCTGAAACGAAAGTTTAAGAAAATGTCTCGCACCCTAAAGGCCCTCCTGTGTTATATGCAGGATAAGGGGGCGCCTTCGCCTTCACCAGAATCAAATGACTAGTCATATGTTTATAGTTGTTTTTCTTATTTCTTTTGTAATAGCCTTGGTTAGGCTTAGATGGATGTTAGGTTAGTAAGTATTAAAGCCTTTTGTTAAATTAGCTCACATGCATTCTCTGTCATAATTCATGTAATGCTACATCATATGTGTTGTGACAAATTTTGGTTAAATGAAATGCATGAAGCTGCTTTTGTTTAGAAATGCGTAGAATGTTTGAAAAAATGAATAATGTTATCCTAATCTTATAAATGTTGCACCCTATGTTGTATATAGGGAATGCCTCCCAAAACTACTCAGAACATGGCACGTCTCCCACTTGGCGGAATGATTGACGAGGCCTCTCATTTGAGTGGTAGCCAAACGGACCCCAGTTTAGGTCTAAGAAGCGATACGATGCCGGATTCACAACCGGCCACTGGCCCCACAAATGGGCCAACAAAGAGTGCACCACCAGTTCTGGGTCAGAACCGTGCGTCTTTGTCGATGCCACACATACCTCAGGCAGCCTCTCCCCCTGATAGGTTGGAGCAGATGATACTCCTAATGCAACAACGACAACAGGTTTTGGCCACTATAGCGGGGGCCATTGCACAAAACATGAATGTGGCCCCGCCTATGCCACCCATGTAGCCTACTGGGACTATGACTACAAGTTGCCTATTTGAGTGCTTTTAACGCCGCCGTCCTCCCACTTTTATGGGTACTCATAGACCCGAGGAGGTTGAGTACTGGTTGGATCGCATATCCAAGATGTTGAAGCCGTTGCACTATACTGAAGCAGAGCAAGTCAAGCTTGTTATGTATATGTTTGAAAATGAGGCTAGTCTTTGGTGGGATAACATCCTATTAACCGTTCCCATAGGATTTGCATGGATGTGGGACGAGTTCAAAACCCGTTTTCATGGAAAGTACATCCCCCTCACTTACCGTAATAAAAAGATGGAGAATTTCTCTGCCTCCAACAAGGAGGAATGACTGTGGCAGAATATGAAAACCGATTCACGAAGCTAGCCAGATATGTTCCTTTGATTTTGGCAGACAAGCCGATGAGAATGCGGTGATTTTCAGATGGGCTGTGGGCTAATATCTGCAGCAAGATGTGTTGTGCTAGCATTTTTAACTATGTTAAGTTAGTGAACATGTCCCTGCGAGCTGAGCAGGATGGTGAAAGAGTGTCTCGAACACGTATGCCAATGGGCCCGAGGCCGAGGCCCGAACTACAGAACCAGCCAGTTCTCGGCAAGAGGCCACGTATGGACTGGCCTCCCAGACTAATGGCTCCACCGGCCCAACAGATATGAACTGACCGTTGGTGTACCTATTGTAAAAAAGGGGGCCATACTGACCCCTTTTTTTTACTAAGATGAAGGACAACGGTTTCACGCCGCCTTAGAAGGTCAACCACTAGCCTCCACCTGTTATTTCGGCTCCACCTCTACGATCCGCACCACCAGCACAACCATTCTATCGACCTCCCATATCTTGAAATAGGCCGCCTCAACGACCTATGGCAATGCAACCTAATCATCCGCAACAAGCTCGTGTACATGCACTTGTAGCTGAAGCATCTGAATTAACGGCTGCAGTACCGTTAGCCATTGAAGTCACTACCCACATCCAAGGTACACCAGTATTTCTGTTGGTGGACATCAGGTCCACTATTTCAATGATAGCATACTCTACAGTCAAGCGATTAGGGCTGAGCACTACCCCTATGGTTGAGGTGAGAGTCATCAGTAGCAGGAACTTTTACAGACGCCATTAAGCTTTGTAAGAATTGCCCAATAGACTTAGGAAGCAGAGTGGTGCGCATTGACCTAATTGTCACCACGATATATCACTACAACATCATCCTTGGCATGGATTGGCTCACAAAATTGACTGTGAAACTAAATTGGTGACAGCCCATGGGCCCGAAAACACGACCTTCACTTTCCCAGTTTAGTTCAGTTGGTCTTACCACATTAATTGTTATGCTTCCCTATTGGAAAATTATGATGGTCCATTACTTAGGGACACGCCAGTAGTCCAAGATTTCACGGACATGTTCAGAACAATCCCTGGACTACCTCTTCAGCGCGAGATCGACTTTACTATCGACCTTGTACCGGGCATAACACTTATCTCTTTACCGAGGTACCATATGCCTCTGTGTGAAATGGAGCAACTGAGGAAATAGATTGAAAATTTGTTGGACTCGGGTTTCATACGGCCGAGTGTATCTCCTTAGGGAGCACCTGTGTTGTTTATGAAAAAGAAGGATGGTTCGTTGCAGTTGTGTATTGATTATCGCAAGCTAAACCACGTCACAGTGAAGAACATGTATCATTTGCCCAAGAGAGATGATCTATTTGACCAGTTGAAGGGTGGGCAGTATTTATCTAAAATAGACTTATAGTCCGGATATCATCAGTTGCTCGTCAGAAAATCAGTTGCTCGTCAGAAATGAAGACGTGTAGAAAACAGCTTTCAGGACCAGCTTTGGGCACTACGAGTTCCTTGTGATGCCGTTTGGACTTATAAATGCACCGGTAGTATTCATGGATCTCATGAACAGGGTATTTCAGTCGTATTTATATTGATTCATCATCATATTCACAGATGACATTTTGATATACTCAAAGAGTCAGAAAGATCACGAAGAGCACCTTCGATCAATCCTTGATACTCTTAGGCAGAACCAATTGTTTACACAGTACCGAAAATGAGACTTCTGGAAGGAAGAAGTCAAGTTCTTAGGGCACGTGGTTTCCAAGGAAGGAAATTCATGGACCTTGCTAAGGTAACCGCGGTACAAGACTGGGAGCAGCCCAGCTCGGTTACAGAAGTGAGGAGTTTCCTCAGACTTGCCGGCTATTATTGCCAATTCATTAAAGATTTATCCAAGATAGCCAGACCGTTGTCTCAACTTATTTAGAAAGATCTTAAGTTTGCTTGAAACAAGAAAGCAGAAGCAGCCTTTCAGGAATTAAAGGACAAGTTGACGTCTGCACCTGTGCTAGTACTGCCAGAGTAAGGGGTCAAATACACTATTTACACCGACGCCTCTCGAGTCAGTTTGGGTTGTGTACTTATGCAGAAAGATAGAGTGATTACCTATGCCTCATGACAGTTGAGGAAACACGAAGAAAATTACCCCACCCACGACTTGGAATTGGCGGCAGTCATCTTTGCATTAAAGCTCTACTCTGGAGACATTACCTCTACGAAGAGGAGTTCGAGCTCTTTTGCGAGCACAAGAGCCTCAAGTACATCTTTACACAAAGGGACCTGAATATGAGGCAATGCCGTTGGATGGAGACCTTGAAAGACTTCAAGTTTGAGGTCTCCTACCATCCTGGCAAGGCCAACCTTGTGGCCGATGCATTGAGCCGCAAGAAAACCATAGAATTTGCAGCTCCACTGATGATAGAAGAGTGTAATATGATGGAATTCGAAAGAGATTTCAAACAGAGGCTGACAGTAAAGGAGACATTCGAGAGCGCCGTACACTTCCACGTGTAGCCACTTACTGATGACTGAATCATTGCAGCTCAGAAAGAAGATGAACTGTTGGTAAAGATGAGAGAGCGTAAAAGCGACAGCGAAGAATCCAAGTGGAGGATTGGGTTAGATGGAGGTTTGCGTTACCATGGCCGCTTATGCGTCCCGAACCTCTATGACTTGAGGAGAGAAGTTCTAGAAGCCGCACACAACTCAAAGTTGGTGATGCATCCGGGTAGTACAAAGATGTATCGAGACGTGAAGCTTTCGTACTGGTGGGATAACATGAAGGCCCAGATAGTAGATTTTATATCCTATTGTCTCACGTGCGGGTAAGTGAAGGCCGAGCATCACTGACCCCATAGTTTATTTCAACCCATGCCCAACACTGAGTGGAAGTGGGATTTCATATCTATGGTTTTCATTTTTAGGTTACCGAAGATGAGAAAGGGGCATGACTCCATTTGGGTGATCGTGGACCTGTAAGACCCGTATCCTAGCCTGGACTATTCTGTAGATTTTTGTGGTCCTCCTGGTCAAATTTTGGTGACCTGCGACGCGTAGATAGCAGTTGTGCGTGATCCTGAGTTGTGTCCCGTATATCAGAGTCGGCTCGATTCGAAACTTGTATCCTTGCGACCGCGCCGTCACTGCGGTTCCGATGTCACGTCTCACACACTGAGGCGATAACCAGGCTAGGAGATATGGACCGGCGTTTATCTCGAAGAAACGTCGTGCATTTACGAACCCAAGAGAATCTCTATGACCCATCCCATCAATCAATCAATCAATCAATCAAAGTACACAACCCATGCTTTCTTTCTCCCCAAGTCAAGCAACTTACCAAGTCAACTCTCAAGTCAAGTACACCTATCAACTCACATCCATCATTCACAACCATCACCTCTCTCTTACAACAACCATTTTTCTCTCTTTCTCTTCACATTTTTCAAGCAACCAAAAAACTACACATCCAAGCACACCCAAGAGAGAACAGTGTGTTGTATGTGGCCCACTTCCTATCCCACGATCCATTATCCTTGCCCTTTACTTCTTATCATCTTCCGTCAAAGCAAGACACATGGGCTTTGGCATTTCATCGGACCAAGAAGATCGAATGGTGGGTGTTCTATAGGTTTAGATTCCATGTTTTGATGATGGGCCAAGTGGGGCCTACCGATTGATGGTATGGATCTCACTTTAGACCCTAGATGTGGCCGATGGCCCACTATAATTCTTGTGATCATTACATGATGGGGCCATTCTCCACGGACCCCATCATGATGCTTAATTTCTAGTTCAAAAGGGTTCATCTAGACCTTCCATTTTAGTGGACAAGGAATCTCCACCGTTGATTTTCATTTGGTGGGCCCACATGTATTGGGACCCACTTGATGTATGATTGAATGCATGGAAGGGAGGCCCATAGTGTTGGGGTTCCTCCATCGCATGTCTCTCTCTCTCTCTCTCTCTCTCTCTCTCTCTCTCTCTCTCCCTCTCTCTTGCATCTTTTTGTGATGATGTGGCCGTGTGGCCCACCCGAATGGACCCCACCATGAAGCATGTATTTTATCTAAGCCATCTGTAGGTGGGGCCCACCTTAAAAATGTGTTGTAACCAAACCGTCCAGCATCCAAGGATGCTGAACATGGCCACACAGTGAAGTGTGAACTGACAGTGTGGTGTACTGACCGAGCAAACAAAAATATCAGTTTGATTTAAAACTTTGGGTGGACCGCTCATGCAGGCCTCACCTTGATGTATAAATTAAATCCATGATGTCCATCCTATTTCTCAGCCCATTTTAGGCATTGAGCCGAAAAATGAGGACAATCCAATTTTTTGCCTGGCCATAGCTTAGAAAATAGTGATTTTTACCATTCAAATCAGTTAAGGCCCATCTTGATGTTTCTACATGCCAAAACATGTTGAATATTGGGCTTGTTTGGTCCGTCTTGAGTCCTAGAATCTAATTGCTGGAGTGGATCCACCTGATGCAGGCCCCACCTAGGAAAATCCATAAGAAAATAAAAATAAAAACATGCAGTAGGCAGTGCAGCTGCTGCACGTCCAGAGGATGCTGCAGCAGCGTCCTGCTGCTGCGTTACTCAAGGGGCGGGGACGTGGGTCCTAGTTGTGGCCCCCATTGTGATGTGTGTAGAACATCAATACCGTGAATTGATGGGGCCCCTTCTAGTTGTGAGCCACCCCAAAATCAGCCGTGCAACGAGCTCAGGTGGTCCACACCATAGAAACAGTGAGGGATTGAACGTTTGTCATTGAACTCCCTTGGAGTCCAGAAGTTTTGGATAAATATAATATTTCTTTATTTATTTATTTTGTTCTTTGTGACCTTATTAATAGATTGGATGGAAGATAAATGTCGTGGTGGGCCCCACACATGAGGTATGTGCTATATCTATACCATCCATCCATGTGGACCCTACCATGATGTATGTTTTGTGTAGCCACACCGTCCAGACCTTGGATAGTGGGACCCACCATGATGCATGTGTTCTATCCATATCGCCCAACCATTTTGGGAGATCGTTTTATGGCATGAGAAAAATGAGATAGATCTGTAGTTCAAGTAGACCCCACCATTGAAAATAGTGGGGACAGTGACATTCACCATTCAAAACTTCTTAAGGGCCATGGTAGTTCCGATCAAGCTGATTTTTTTGCTTTCACTTGATCTATCTCCATGTTAACTTATGAATAGGTCGGATCCCAAACATACATAACGGTGGGTCCTATAAATGTTTTAACGGTGGGTGTGGGTGCTCTTATGGTTTTCTGTGGTGGGCCCCTCTAGGATTTTTAGTGGTGAAAATCATGATCACCACTGTTAGTTGTTGTATGGTGCATATGATCTTTCGATACGATTCATTCCCTTAGAAATGCTCTAGAATGATCTCTAAATGGGTTATCGCCCATTACAATGCATATAATGCCCACCTTGATGTATATGAGGCCCATGTGATGCGGCCCATTTAATGTATCTAAGGCCCATGGGTTAAGGCCCAACGGGATGTATATAAGGTCCATTGCAATGTGTGATTCCACCATGGTTTGTGTAATGATATTTATGATGGGTCATGCCTTGGGAGCAATGATGGTTTAACGTCCACATTGTAAGAATAATGTTGGCTAAAGGTCTGCATTATAACTCTCCCTAGGGCCCATTGAGAGGCCCATACTTGTTTTGTGTAGGCCGTCTAGGCCCATCCTCATTGTAAAGATAGTTCATCGCCATATAGCATGCTTAGTATAACTCCATGACTCATGTTCATACGCATCATATGTATGCTTGATATGAGTAGTGACTGATCATAGCATATGTCATTGGGCAGACTATCTATGGGACTCACTGATAGGAGTTACCCACATGAGCGCGCAGCAGGCACAAGATTGTCACGTGACTGGAGGGTGTGACTCATGCATCTCGCATATATGTGACATGATCATTATACGTTCTAGCGACATCAGGGCCATGACCTCCACAGGCACATCATGGATGGCCAGATTGGAGACCAAAAATGTTTTGTTCAAGCATCTGGGCACTTTGGATGTCCATGAGTGAAAGTCCCTAAACCTCTGAGGTAAGGAGACGCCCCAACGCCTAGATCGAGTGGATACATGAACGCCCAAGTACCGAATACCAGTAGGCCACGTCTCCCACTGTGTCGTGGTCGTATAGGAGGGTGTGTGGCCTTATCCACCCGAGTGAGGGGTTGTAAGCTAGGCTGAGTTTAACCAGCTCGTAAATGAGTCTGCTACCAATGAGCCGAGTAGGTTTTAGCAGACTACTGGTCAGGCAGATAGTGTGGTCTCTTTCACTCACTGGGCTACGCGGCTAGGGAGGCGGCAGTTGGTGTGGAGTGTACTAGACCCCGGTGATGATCCCAGAGATGTACAGTACTAATACGTAGACTTATTAAGCAGAAGTTGCATAATCATTTATTCATTCATTCACTATCCACTTGGGCTGGTGGTGCGCAACTATTTGTTACATGTACCTTCACAATGGCCAAGATTTCGTTTGGGGCACGCGACTAACCTGAGATTAGGAGTTTACTACATTGTGTTTGACTATCTAAATTTAGGTATAGGACTAGTTTTGAAAGAATTCCCTTGTGATGGACCCCATAGCCTGCGATACTATGTACTATCATCCCGACTTCACTCCAACTTGGTCATTTCATTCGCATTGCATCTTGTATGTCATCCTTGGCATGTGGCATTTTGGATTGCTACGTTTCTGCACTTATATGGCTTAGATGGACTTAGCAGGATTTGCATATTGCATTGCATTTGCAGTATATGATATTTGGCTCATTATGATCTGCATTGCATACTCTGATATTATATAACTCATGGACTTACCAGTATATTTCCACTTACTCTGATATCGTATGATTCATGATCTTGTCAGTATTTTTTCTTATTCCGATGATATATGATTTATGGGCTTTATTGTATCCTTGGCACTTACCTTACACACTTTAACCACCCTTTAAGCTTTCTATAAGCTTATGCACGATGGATGGGTGCAAGTGGCGTTAGGTTGCAGCAGTGTTGAGCTTGGAGTGTGCAACAGTCTTTTGGAGCTTTGATTTTTGACATATGTATTTCCCTTTCAGAATTATATTCAAATGTTTATATTAGTGGATATGTGATGATGATGTTGCCTTTTTTATTTGGGTATAACTGTGGTTATGCTTATTACGAATTAAATGTACATTGAAAAATCCTCATTGTAGGATCCTAGGATCGAAATCTGACGTATGGATGCCGGGAGCCAAGAATGGGGTACTATGGAGGCTGTCGGCATCGGATTCGGTGATCGAAAATTTTGTGAGCCCGATTTTTGAGTTTGGGGCGTGACAGAAGATAGTATCAGAGCATAACTTGGGAATACCTGAAGATAACATCACATATCTACTAATAGTTACCTTACACTGTATGATTATTGAGAACTTAGAATGGTTAGATCCCCGAGTCCGAATAACTTAGAGATTTTCTAATATAGCTCCTTACCGCTAAGATTGTGAGGCTACATAGTATTCCAGTTTCGATCATCTCTGATCCAGGATCTGAGGTTCAGTGGGATCATCATAGTGCTGACAAAGTGTCTTGGGAGTAAAAGGCTGATATTCGTGGGCGTTGTCCTCATCTCTTAGGTGTTTGATGATTATATCTATAGCGATAGGATTTCCCTCCCTTGTGAACTCTATATTGGTTGTGTCGTGTTTTAAATTTCAAGGACGAAATTTTTATTAGGAGGGGAGAGCTGTAAGACCCGTATCTTAGCCTGTACTGTTCCGTAGATTTCTTTGGTCCTCCCGATTGAATTTCGGTGACTTGCGACATGAAGACAGCAGTTGCGCATGATCATGAGTTGTGTCCTGAATATCAGAGTCGGCTCGACTCGAAACTTGTATCATTGCGACCGCGACGTCGCCATGGTTCCGACGCCGTGTCTCGCACACTGAGGTGATACCCAGGTTCGAAGATATGGACCAGCATTTATCTCGAAGAAATGTCGTGCATTTATGAACCCAAGAGAATCTCTACGACCCATCCCATCAATCAATCAATCAATCAAAGTACAAAACCCATGCTTTCTTTCTCCCAGTCAAGCAACTTACCAAGTCAACTCTCATGTCAAGTACCCCTATCAACTCACATTTATCACTCACAACCATCACCTCTCTCTTACAACCACCATTTCTCTCTCTTTCTCTTTACATTTTCCAAGCAATAAAAAAAAGTGCACGTCCAAGCACTTCCAAGTGAGAAGAGTGTGTTGTGTGTGGCTCACTTCCTATCCCAAGATCCATCATCCTATCCCTTCATTTCTCATCATATTCAATCAAAGTGAGACACAAGGAGATCGACGTTCTATCAGACCAAGAAGATCGAATGGTGGGTGTTCTATAGGTTTAGATTCCATGTTTTGATGATGGGAAAGTGGGCCCTACCGATTGATAATATGGATCTCACTTTGGACCCTAGATGTGGCCAATGGCTTACTGATTCTCGTGATCATTCCATGATGGGGCTACTCTCCATGGACCCCATCATGATGTTTACTTTCTAGTTCGAAAGGGGTCATCTAGACCTTCCATTTTGGTGGAGAAGGAATCTCCACCATTGATTTTCATTTGGTGGGCCCACATGTATTGGGACCCACTTGATGTATGATTGAATGCATGGAAGGGAGGGCCCATAGTGTCAGGGTTCCTCCATCGCACGTGTCTCTCTCTCTCTCCCTCACTCTTTCATCACTTTGTGATGATGTGGCCGTGTGGCCCACCCGGATGGACCCCACCATGAAGCATGTATTTTATCCAAGCCATCTGTAGGTGGGGCCCACCTTGAAAATGTGTTGTAACCAAATCGTCCGGCATCCAAGGACGCTGGACACGGCCACACAGTGAAGTGTGAATTGACAGTGTGGTGTACTGACCAAGCAAACAAAAATATCAGTTTGATTTAAAACTTTGGGTGGACTGCTCATGCTGGCCCCACCTTGATGTATAAATCAAATCCATGCCATCCATCTTATTTCTCAACCCATTTTAGGCGTTAAGCCGAAAAATGAAGCCAATCCGATTTTCTGGCCGGCCATAGCTTAGAAAACAGTGATTTTTATCGTTCAAATCAATTAGGACCCATCTTGATGCTTCTACACGCCAAAACGTGCTGAATATTAGACTTGTTTGGTCCGTCTTGAGTCTTAGAATCCAATGGGTGGAGTGGATCCACCTGATGCAGGCCCCACCTAGGAAAATCTATAAGAAAATAAAAATAAAAATAAAAACATGCAGCAGGTGCTGCTGCTGTTGCACGTCCAGAGGACGCTGCAGCAGCGTCCTGCTACTGCGTTACTCAAGAGGCAGGGACGTGGTTCCTAGCTGTGGCCCCCACTGTGATGTGTGTAGAACATCAACACCATGCATTGATGGGGCCCCTTCTAGTTGTGGGCCACCCCAAAAATCAGCCGTGCAACGAGCTTAGGTGGTCCATGCCACAGAAACAGTGAGGGATTGAACGTCTGTCATTGAACTCCCTTGGAGTCCAGAAGTTTTGGATAAATATAATATTTATTTATTTTGGTCTTTGTGATGTTATTAATAGATTGGATGGAAGATAAATGTCGTAGTGGGCCCACGCACAAGGTATGTGCTATATCTATACTGTCCACCCATGTGGACCCTACCATGATGTATGTTTTGTGTAACCACACCGTCCAGACCTTGGACGGTGGGATCCACTATGATGCATTTGTTGTATCCATACCTCCCACCCATTTGGGAGATCATTTTATGGCATGAGAAAAATGAGACAGATCTATAGTTCAAGTAGACCCCACCATTAAAAATAGTGGGGACAGTGACATTCACTGTTCAAAACTTCTTAAGGGCCACGGTAGGTCCGTTCAAGCTGATGTTTTTGCTTTCACTTCATCTATCTCCATGTTAACTTATGAATAGGTCGGATCCCAAAAATACATAACAGTGGGTGTGGGTGCTCTTACGATTTTCTATGGTGGGCCCCTGTAGGATTTTTAGTGGTGGAAATCATGATCACCACTGTTAGTTGTGTATGGTGCAGATGATCTTTTGATACGATTCATTCCCTTGGAAATGCTCTAAAATGATCTCTAAATGGGTTATGGCCCATTGCAATGCATATAAGGCCCACCTTGATGTATATGAGGCCCATGTGATGCGGCCCATTTGATGTATCTGAGGCCCATGGGTGGAGGCCCAACGGGATGTATATAAGGTCCATTGCAATGTGTGATTCCACCATGGTTTGTGTAATGATATTTATGACGGGTCGTGCCTTGGGAGCAATGATGGTTTGACGTCCACATTGTAAGAATAATGTTGGTTGAAGTTCCACATTATAACTCTCACTAGGGCCCATTGATAGGCCCATACTTGTTGTGTGTAAGTCGTCTAGGCCCATCCTCGTTTATAAGGATAGTTCATCACCACATAACATGCTTAGTATAACTCCATGACTCATGTCCATACGCATCATATGTATGCTTGATATGAGTAATGACTTATCATAGCATATGCCATTGGGTAGACTATTTTTGGGACTCACTAATAGTAGTTACCCACATGAGCGCGCGACATGCACAAGATTGCTGCATGACTAGAGGGTGTGACTCATGCATCTCACATATATGTGACATGATCATTATATATCCTAGCGACATCAGGGCCATGACCTCCACAAGCACATCGTGGATGGCCAGATTGGACACCAAAAATGTTTTGTTTGAGCATCTGGGCACTTTGGATGTCCGTGGGTGAAAGTCCCTAAACCTCTGAGGTAAGGAGATGCCCCAATGCCTAGACCGAGTGGATACATGAGCGCCCGAGTACTGAATACCAGTAGGCCACATCTCCTACTGTGTCGTAGTCGGTTGGGAGGGGGTGTGGCCTTATCCGCCCAAGTGAGGGGGTTGTAACTTAGGCTGAGTTTACCAGCTCACAAATGAGTCCGCTATCGACGAGCCGGGTAGGTATTGGCAGACTACTGGTCAGGCGGATAGTGTGGTCTCTTCCACTCACTAGGCTATGCGGCTAGGGGGGCGGTAGTTAGTGTGGAGTGTACTAGACCCTGGTGATGATCCCAAAGATGTACAGTACTGATACGTGGACTTATTGAGCAGGAGTTACATAATCATTCATTCATCCATTCACTATCCACTCGGGCTGGTGGTGCACAACTATTTAGTATGTGTACCTTCGTAATGGCCAGGATTTTGGTTGGGGCACGTGACTAACCTGAGATCAGGAGTTTATCACATTGTGTTTGACTGCCAAATTTAGGTATGGGACTGGTTTGGATAGAATTCCCTTGTGATGGACCCCATAGCTTGCAATACTACGTTCTATCATCCCAACTTCACTCCAGCTAGTCATTTCATTCACATCCATATTGCATTTCATCCGCGGCATATGGCATTTTGGATTGCTACATTTCTGCACTTATATGGTTTAGACGGACTTGGTAGGATCTGCATATTGCATTGCATCTACAGAATATGATATTTTGCTCATTATGATCTGCATTGTGTACTCTGATATTATATGACTCATGGACTTACCAGTATATTTGCACTTACTCTGATATCATATGATTCATGATCTTATCAGTATTTCTGCTTATTCCGATGATGTATGATTTATGAGCTTTATGTATAATTAGCACTTATCTTACACACACTTTCACCACCCTCTCAGCTTTCTATAAGCTTATGCACGATAGATGCGTGCAGGTGGCGTTAGTTTGCAGCAGATTTGAGCTTGGAGCGTGCAACAGTCTTCTGGAGCTTTAATTTTGACATATGTATTTCTCTTTCAGCATTGTATTCAAATTTTTATATTAGTGAATATGTGATGATGATGTTGCCTTTTTTTATTTGGGTATACTTGTGGTTATACTTATTACGAATTAAATGTACATTTGAAAATCCTCCTTGTAGGATCCTAGGATCGGAATATGACATATGGGCGCTAGGAGCTAGAATGGGGTACTAGGAAGGCTGTTAGCACCGGATTTGGTGATCGAAAATTTTGTGAGCCTAATTTCTAAGTTTAGGGTGTGACAGGACCGGTTGACGAAATTGGCCCATTTCCTCCCAATTAGAGTTTCTAATTCGGCAGATGATCTAGCCAATTTGTATATCAAAGAGATATTACGACTGCATGGGGTTCCTATAGAGATTGTGTCTAACCGAGACAAGCGATTTGTGTCTATTTTCTGGACTCGAATCGAAGAAGTAATGGGAGTGAAACTGAAAGTTAGTACCACGTTCCACCCATAGACCGACGGGCAAATGGAACGGGTAAATCAAATACTTGAGGACATGTTAAGAGCATGCATGCTTGACTTCGAAGACAGTAGGGATGATTGTCTCCCTTATGCCGAGTTTGCTTATTATAATAGCTTCCAAGTAAGCATTGACATGGCTCCTTACGAAGCCTTATATGGACACCCATGTTGAGCTCTACATTATTGGGCAGAAGTTGGCGAGAAGAGCTTGGTTGGCCCAGACCTGGTTCAGGCGACCTTAGAAAAGATTGATATTATCAGGCGTTGACTCCTTACAGCCCAGAGTAGACAGAAGAGTTACGCTGATACGAGATGGAGACAGTTAGAATTTGATGTTGGGGACCATGTATTCCTTAAAGTTTCTCCAATGAAGGGAGTCTTTCATTTTGGCAAGAAAGGGAAACTTACGCCGAGATTCATTGGCCCGTTCCAGATTTTAAACCGAGTGGGTATGGTAGCATACCGTCTCGCCTTACCCACACCACTCGCGGGCGTGCATAACGTATTTCACGTATCGATGCTGAAGAAATATGTTCTTAACCCTACCCATATTATCAAGTGGGAGCAAGTGCAACTAAGTGAAGATGTTACCTATGTATTACGACCCACGCATGTTCTAGATAGGAAGGAACAAGTGCTACGTAGCAAAGTTATCCCACTCGTGAAAGTATTGTGGACACACTACATTAAAGAAGAGACTACTTGGGAAATGGAAGCCGAAGTCCGTAAGAACTACCCTCAGATCCTCGAGGAGTACGAAAAGGTACTAATTTCGGGGGTAAACTTTTTTCTTTAAGGGGGGTAGATTGTAACATCTCGAAAAAATCCATACAAGGACCTGAGTACTAACTCAGGCAGAATCAGCTAAGGACCGTATCCTTTCATAATTAAGGCAGAATTTAGTTAAGTATTAAACTAAACAATCAATGGTTTAGCTCGGGATACCATTTCCACGAACGAAAAGGCCTAAAACCATTAATACCACTGACTCAATGCTATATAATGACCTAAGAAAAATCCCAAGAGCCTATCGCTCTCGGGAGTACATTGAAACCCTGTGTCAGACCTTGACTGTACGTCGAGAATCCGATGACCGCGAAACTATAGGGTTATGTCCATCCTACTAGGCTTGACGACCATTGTGGAAACTAAGCCCAGATAGTGTCCAGAAAGGCACAACTTAAGCCCCGAGTGAAGTGTGTGAGAAATGCGAATATCTTTACAAAATGAAATGAAACTTAAGTGAATTGGGTCATTCACTCACATGTGAAATTGAGGATTTTGGACCGTCAGTTTCTGACCAAACTTCACCGAAGGAAAAGGGAAATTGCCTTGTACATATCCGTATAACTGTGGCCTCGATCGAGTAAGTATGATCGTTGATCTAACACAGGTCCTCCACAGTCGATCAGCTTATTCGATCATACCGAAATCACATCCTAGCATAGATCCATTGTCAGAGAGCATATCCTATGATGTAAGTGAGTAGTGGGCCTCCCTGTGAGCCCTGTTTGCCAAAAATAGCTGCCCAAAGGGTATAATCCATGTATATAGTGGCCCTAGGGCCATTTGCATCACTTCTGGGCTTATAAATAGCCCTTATATCACCTCACCTCTCTCATATACGAATTTCCCCAAAACCCTAAGGGAGAGAGAGAGAGAGAGAGAGAGAGAGAGAAGAGAAAAAAGGAAAGAGAGAAGAAGGATTGTGGGAGATTGCTGCCGTGATTCTCTCCCACGACTCCACGCCTCGAATCACCTCCCCATTACGCTACATAATCCATTTCAGCTACAATTTTGGGTAAGAAATCCTAACCCTAATCTTGTTATAGAGATCCAGGCTAATTATTTGCCAAACTAGCTAACTTATTACGTCATTTAGGTGCCCGACGTTCCGTTTCGAAAACGTAAAGTTTGAACCGAGTTTGAATCAAGTATTCCGACGAAAGGTGCGAACTATAAATGCTTAGGTTATGGTTTTCAATTCTTTCTATGTTAGCTAATGATTTATGTCTGACTTGATTGCTACCTATCGTCTTAGACACTCCGATTTCGATATATTTTACATGTTTGAACTATGTTGAACAAAATATGCATCCCATGTGTTTGTTGAAATGTTTGAATGAACATGTAAACATGATTTGTGCTTTCCATGACTACTAACCTAGGATTCATTATTGTCATATGCATGTTGACCTCTCTATGCAAGGAATTGCCAAAATATATGTTGTAACTAGCCTAGTCTATATATTTGGTGAAGTGTAGCTTAAGTGTTTGATAAATTGTCTGAATGAGAAATTGTTGATGATTTGTATTTATTAAGGGTATTGAGATAGGATTCTCAATTACCTTATTCATATGTATAGTTTCCTTCACGTAATCTTATTTGCCTTTACGCGATTTATGGATAAAATACAAGTCTTAGGTAATATGATCAATGTGTTTCAAATGAGGAATTTATTTGGATTGTTTGTTGCATGTTGACATGATTATCACACGTGTCTACCTATTACATCTGAGTAAGATTGGGGCTACAACCAAGCCCAGGCAATCGGTAACAGTTCCTGTTCAGGTGGTCGAATTAGTCTCGCCACATTGGGTGTACTTGATGAATCCGGGTCGCACGACGATTGTCGATAGTGGTTAGGCCACAAGGGGTGCTTATGCACTTCATGTCGGTTAAGTCAGTGTGTGCCCGTACCAATCAAACTTGCTTAACAAACCGATTGGCCTATTGTGTGTTTACCATGTATGGACACTACTGTTTGAATCTAAGGTACCCCCTACAAATGTAAAGGCCCACTTTAACCATGGTACCATGATTCAGTAAGACTCATGAGCTAGGTATGGTGGTATGGGACACCGTGTTCGAGCTATTGGCCTACGCTGGGGTGACGAGCCTCCCCGTAGTGACCAGTGAGCAACTCAGACTCGTGAGCTGGCCATGGTGGTATGGGACATGGTATTCCAGCTATCGGCCTACGCCAAGGTGATTAGCCACCCCGTAGTGACCGTGAGTTATACTTTTGAATTTGCCTATCGACTGCTTTTCATTAGGAGTGATTGTCACGCCCCGAAATTCGGCACCTGGGTATATTCGACCCTGATTCCATACCCGCAGGCATGACTTATGTTTTGTATGTTTACATTTCATATTCCACATATATTGACAAAATAACTTCATTCATAGAATATAACAATCCAAAATTTTAATAATTAAACATTTATTTAAAGAAAAATGTCCATGTTCCGACTATTCAAGACTATCATCAAACACATGTCATCGAAATGTTGTCATACTAAATGTTCATTACACTTATTTAGAAAATGGTAAAGAAACAAAATAAATAAAAGAAAATCTCTTTAAGCTCCTCCATGTGATCCCGATCTTGAAATTTTTAAATCCCAACAGGGTAAGCTGCGAAGCCTAGTGAGTAATCTCAACACATGTTTCAAAATAATCTCATGTAATATGAATAAAACTGTATAAAAATACAATACATATTTGGGCAAAACAACAAATGAGGAGATTTAATAAATAAAATGTTTCAATTTAAATTCAAAGAAAGATGGATGAATGAAATCAACATATGTTATACTCTATAATAACATGTGTGGTTTATTCTTTTTAACACCAAGGCCAGTTTACACCGGTTGGCCAGCACCCGCGCCAATACAACACCTAGCCTGACAATGGGAACCTCTTGCATGATATGCTCACCCATCCAAAGGGCACTTGGTGAGTGACCCATTTGTACGTTAGCTGGTCAGACTACTACCCTACCGAACCTGGCAGTGGGAACCTTTTGCAATCCTGACATGCTCACCCACTCAAAGGGTACGGTAGAGGTTCCAAAAGGTACCAATTGGGTTTCTGGGACTTTCAACCCAAGGGTCTTAATCGCCCCACCTATTTACGCTTTAGGGATTTTCAACCCAGAGGACTTGATCGCCTCACCTATTTTCTGGTGTTTCATAACTATTTTAAGGATGCATGATTTTAATATTGCATAAATCAAATATTTCTAAATATCTTCAATGACTACTATTCTTCGGTCAATCCGTAATACTTAATGTACATGATTTAATAACCAAAAACAAAATTTTCAATCAACGGAAATTGTATGTAGATAATTAAAATTTTACATAAAAATTAAAATAAACATTCAACATAATCTATTAGATCATGGTTAAAATACAATGTAAAAAAATAAACACACAACGTGATTTATTAAATCTTGATTAAAAAGATAAAAATGCAACATGATTTATACGATTTAAGATCTATATAAAAATATATATAAACTCAAGATTTTGCAATAACGTTTAACAAAACAAAATCTAAATGCAAATAAATAATTTTATTTTATTTTATTTTTAAGATAGGATTAATAATAAGACTATAAAACTTCAATGAAATCATATTAAAACAATGACAACAAAAATAATAATTTAAACAACATTTTAAGAAGCAGGGTAAGTAATTACGTCAAATTAAAAAGTACATCCAAGATGGCAATTTTGTATTATAAGTACAATTGAATTAACAAATAAAATGAATTAAATTAAATTATATAGAGTTTTCATAAATATCAAGTGAAAGAAAACTCACTTTTTCTTAAAAAATATTTTCTTTTCTTTTTCTTTTTCTTTTGCTTTTCTTTTCTTCCTCTCTCTTCCTTTTTCTCTCTCCTCTTTTCTTTCTTCCTTTTTCTCTCTCTTCTCTCTCTCCCTCTCTTTCCAACGTGAATGTCCAGCAATACTTCTTTTTTTCTTTCTCTCTCTCTCCTCACTCTTCTCACGTCACAGCACCTCACCTCACCTCACCACACCTTGCGTTCAACTTCCACGTTTCATGACTTCACGATGCAGGATCTCTCTCATGCCTCCCCTTTTTATAAGCTACTATCACACATGTGGCATGTGTCAAAGAGAGCCTTTATTCTCTTAACGTTTTTAAGTTTTGCTTTTGTTTTTGCCATTCAAAGCACGTGTTCCACATTGCTTTCCTTCAATGCACATGTTATGCACTAAACGTGTGCCATGTGTACCACATGTGTGTATGTGATGCATGTGATGTATTTGATGCATGTATGCCATGTGTGAAAGGTATGTGTGCATGATGTGTTTGGTGCATGTCTGTGGTTGTGATGTATTTGATGGTACATGAATGATGTATATGGATGGATGGATCATTGTATAATAGATGGACGGATGGACATGATCGGGGAGTGGACTTCATGATGTATGGATTAGTGGTGAGATGGACGATCAGCTTAGATGGATGGACAAGTATTCTGATGATTTCAGCATATGGACGGTTTGATAGTTGTATTGTTGGATGGATTTATTAGTTAATGAACAGTTAGATCGAATATGTCCAAATCAATGGTTGAGATTGAACCAATTGATCTTGTAGATCGATGATCATATCGGACTAATTGGGTACGTCGATCAATGGTTAAAATTGGAGGGTCAAGATTTATTTGGGTTATTACAGTGATGACCCTACAACTTGCCTATCGTATGTGCTTAACTAGGAGTGACGAACCTAGATGGATCCTTTAGTTCGAGTCAATGATGTAAAGGGAGGTACCCTAGCTTCCCAAATCTGTTGTGTGAATAAGCTTAATTAACTACTTGCTTAACATGACCATGCATCGCACTGCATTAGTTAGGACATACTTTAAAGGCGTGAAAGTCGCACAGTAGGCAATGATGTCATACGCGAAATTGGGTGTCAGTGTCGCTTGTTGAGGGAGCTTTGATGCAAGGGCAAACATCATTACTTGCATTCCATTCCTGCATTAATAAGGGTAGTTAGGAAGTGATTGTTAATTTGCCTTATCATTACTGCTTGATTGACTTGATAACATGTTAACCTTTGCCTTATAGTACCACTGAGTTGATCACTCACTCCCACCCTAGGACGGTGTTTTAAAACACCAACCAGACTCTAGTTTAGATGCAGGTGATAATGAAGTCTATGCAATAGAGCAGGACTTTATGGATGAGGAGAAGGAGTTCTCCTACTTACAGCTCGCAGGCAGGTCTATATAGACCTTGTGCTGATACACTGGGAACACTGGGACATTTGGCTTGGTTGGACATCTTATAGTTCCACATTTTGTATATTTTGAAACAATACTTGTATATATTCAGCCTAGTTACACTCATACTCTGGAGTTTGTGAAACACTTGCATACTTAAATATACATGCTTCAGACTTCCGCTTGTTTAGTTTACTTAAATCCAAAGTATAATGTGTTGTTTTAGTATAATCGCACTCATGTTTAACTCATTACTGGATGGTGGAAACCCACCTACTGGCATGTTAGATCCATACTGTCCAGATGATGTGGGGCCTACCATGACGTATGTACTGTATTTGAGGCCTAATGTGATGTATTTGAGGCCCAGGTGATGAGGCCCATTATGATGTACATGCAGCCATGTTTGAGGCCCAATGAGATGCATTCGAGGCCCGTATATGAGGCCTAATGTGATGTATTTGAGGACCATGGATGTGGCCCGTTATAATGTATTCACGGCCCATGTATGAGACACATTGCGATGTATATGCGGCCCGTGTATGAGGCCCATTGTGATGTATATGCAGCCCATGTATGAGGCCCAAGTGATGTATATGTGGCCCTTGCGTGAGGCCCGATGTGATGTATATGAGGCCCTTATATGAGGCCCAATTGTGATGAGTGATTCCACCATGATGTATGTGTTATATTCACATTGTTCATCCATTTTCTGGATCATGGGCTGCCTCTTAGGCCTATGTGATGCGGCCCATTATGATGTGTATTAGGCCCATGTGTTGCAGCCCATTGTGATGTGTATTAGGCCTATGTGATGCGGGTCATTGTGATGTGTATTAGGCCCGTGTTTGAGGCCCAATGTGATGTATATGAGGTCCGAGTATGAGGCCCATTGTGATCCATTGAGGCCCAGGTGATGAGGCCTGTTATGATGTATATGCGGTCATGTTTGAGGCCCAATAAGATGCATTCGAGGCCCATTTATGAGGCCTAATGTGATGTATTTGAGGCCCGTTATGATGTATATGCGGCCATGTTTGAGGCCCAATGAGATGCATTTAAGGCCCGTATATGAGGCTTAATGTGATGTATTTAAGGCCCATGGATGTGGCCCATTGTGACGTATTCGCGTCCCGTGTATGAGGCGCATTGCGATGTATATGCGGCCCATGTATAAGGCCCATTGTGATGTACATGCGGCCCATGTATGAGGCCCAAGTGATGTACATGTGGCCCTTGCGTGAGGCCCAATGTGATGTATGCGAGGCCCTTATATGAGGCCCAATTGTGATGAGTGATTCCACCATGATGTATGTGTTATATTCACATTGTTCATCCATTTTCTGGATCATGGGTTGCCCCTTAGGCCTATGTGATGCTGCCCATTGTGATGTGTATTAGGCCCATGTGATGTAGCCCATTGTGATGTGTATTAGGCCCATGTTTAAGGCCCAATGCGATGTATATGAGGCCCATTATGATGCATTTGAGGCCCGGGTGATGAGGCCCATTATGATGTATATGTGGCCATGTTTGAGGCCCAATGAGATGCATTTGAGGCCCATATATGAGGCCTAATGTGATGTATTTGAGGCTCAAGTGATGAGGCCCATTATGATGTATATACGGCCATGTTTGAGGCCCAATGAGATGCGTTCGAGGCCCGTATATGAGGACTAATGTGATGTATTTGAGGCCCATAGATATGGCCCATTGTAACATATTCGGGGCCCGTGTATGAGACCCATTGCGATGTATATGCGACCCATGTATGAGGCCCATTGTGATGTATATGCAGCCCGTGTATGAGGCCGAGTTATGCATATGTGGCCCTTGTGTGAGGCCCAATGTGATGTATATAAGGCCCTTAGATGAGGCCCAATTATGATGAGTGATTCCACCATAATGTATGTGTTATATTCACACCATTCATCCATTTCTATAAGGTCGTGGGCCCCATTGCCTTGAGAGGCCCACCCTGATTTATGGACTATATGCCCACCATTAGGCTCCCTAGTGAGGCCCATTGTTACATACACAATGTCCATCCATCTCCCTAATTTGTATAAGGGTCTTGGACCTCATAGAGAGTTAGATTCAAATCCCAAGTGGACCATACTCTAGGAGACAATAGTGGTTAAATGTCCACCGTTGCAATCCTCCTTAGGGCCCGTCGTTAAGCCCATTACCTTGGGAGTGATGATGGTTAAATTTCCACGTTGTAATCTCCCTAAGGCCCATTGTTAGGCCCATTCTCATCTCCTCTTATTGGGCTTACCCCAAAATGTTGGGCTGATTATATTACCCAACTTCCCTTAGTCCACTTAGGTGTTGGGCGGGCTACCCAATCTGCTTGGATAGACACATAGTTCTAAATGTATGGACCCCACCAAGCCACCTTATGTAAGTATCAGGCTCCCCAAAAGAAAGCCCAACTTATTACATAATAGAGAGGATAAGGAAGCCCACTTGTTGTACATAGATTCACCCTCTTAACTCACCTTGGGGTGCACCCACTTGACTCGCCCCATGAGACATATCTTATCCTTGTATCCAGTTGCTAGAACTTCGGTGTCACGTATATATCATCCACACTGTCCATTTACTTCTTTAGGACAAGTGTGGGGCCTATCCTTAACGTTAGCACACCATCACCTCTTGCCATAGATCAAAGAATATGTGGTACCAGATTTAGTATATCCACCATATAGAGCCTATCTCGATGTATGGGCAAGATCCGTCGTCCTTCCAGTGGACCCTGTCTTGGAATATATGATATATCAGTACCTTGAAAGGCTAACGTGGGACATGCCGCATGGACTCCTATAGTTGTAGAAGGAGCATGTTGTTTAGTTTATACTCTTGGTATGTGACATGCTTGTGAAAGCCAATAATTATTTATATCTGATAATCATACTAGTGTACATAGTCTAGTAGGACACACTGAGAACATTCTTAGTATTACATCATGACACATATTCATACGTATCATTTATATGCCTGTTGTAAGGAATGTTTGATCATAGCATTACCGTTGGGCTAAGATATTTAGGGGACTCCTTGCGAGATGGAGTTACCCCACATGAGCGTGCGGTATGCGTAGGTTTGATGCATGACTGGATGGGATTACTCATGCATCTCGCATTTTATAATATAACCACTACTCACCCTAGCGACATTAGGGTTATGGCCTCCACGAGCATATTGTGGATGGATAGATGGGACACCAGAAATGTTTGGTTCAAGCATTTGGGCACATTAGTTGTCTGTGGGTGAAAGTCCCTAAACCTCTATGGCTAGGAGATGCTCCAACGTTTAGACTGAGTGGATATATGAGCACATGAGGGTTGTATACCATTAGGCTGCATCTCTCATTGTGTCATGGTCGGTTGGAAGGGGGTGTGACTTTATCCCCCCGAGTGAGGGGGCCATAAGCTAGGCTGAGTTTAACCAGCTCATGAGTGGGTCAGCTACCGACGAGCTAAGCCAACATTGGTAGGCAGGTAGTGAGGTCTCTTTCACTCGCTTGGTTGCGCGGCTAGGGAGGCGGCAGCCAGTGTGGACTATACTAGACCCCGATGATGATCCCGGCGATGTACGGTACTAATATGTGGAGTTACTAAGTAGGAGTTGCGTACTTTGCATCTCATTCATTCATTCATTCACTATCTACTCGGGCTGGTGGTGCATAACCAGATCATTATGTGTACCCTCATAATGGCCATGATTTTGGATAGGTACACGACTAACCTGAGATCAGGAGTTTACCACATTGTGTCCAGCTATCCAAATCAGGTATGGGCCAGTTTAAATAGAAGTCTCTTGTGATGAACCCCATAGCTTATAATACTACGTACTATCATCCTAACTTTACACTCCAGCTTAGTCATGTCATTCTCACCACATATTACATTGCATCCTCAACACAAAGCATTTGGTTTACTATGCTTCTATATTACATATCTTGAATAAGGTTGATGGTATTATGGACTCACCAGGATATGCATATTGCTTTATATCCGCTGTATATGGCATTTGGGTTACTATGTTTCTACATTTATATGGCTTATACATTTATATGGCTTAAATGAGGCTGATGGTAATCGTGTCTTGTCAGGAATTGTATACTGCATTGCATCCTCGACATTTGATATTTGGCTCCCTATGACTTCGCATTTCATAACCGATCTGCATTGCATACTCTGATATTGAATGACTTATAAACTTGCCAGTATTCTGCTTACGCTGATATTTGTGTGCTTGGCACTTATCTTGTGCATAGACTTACACCACCCTCTAAGCTTTCTATAAGCTTAAGCATGACCGTTGCGTGAAGGTGACGTTAGGTCGCAGCAGCATTGAGGCAGGAGCTTGTGGCAGATCACTTTGGAGATTTTGTTATTTATGTATTTCCCTTTCAGCATTTTACTCAATGATTTATTATACTGGATATGTGTTGATGTTATTTTGTGACTTGGTTATGCTTGTGGTTATGCTCTTTTACAAAAAAGAAAAAATTTAGGCTAGAAATCCTCCTTGTAGGATCCTAGGATCGGAACCTAGCATATGGGTGACGGGAGCCGAGAATAGGGTACTATGGAGGCTGTCGGCACCGAATTCAGCGATCAAAATTTCTGTCGGCACAGAAGTTGGTATCAAAGCATAACTTGGGAATACCTGAGGATAACATCACATATCTGCTGATAGCTACCCTACACTCTATGATTGTTGAGAACTTAGAATGATTAGGTCCCCCAGTTCGAATAACTTAGAAACTTTCTGATATAGCTCCCTATCGTGTGTGCATTCGAGAGTGGTCAAGGATAATAGGCCCTTGTTCCTTCCTGTAGGGCATGCCGCTTAGGAGAGCGACCCGAGTGACTCCCGCTCCCCCGTCTAAGTCTAGCGCAGCCCTGATAGTGCTCGTGAGTGTAGATCAGCTTTAGTAGATGCTGCAGGTTATGACCATTATCCTTAACGGGCAGGGCAAGCGGCCCGCTATTACGCCAGCCCAAGCAAAATAGGAGCACGTGAGCACCCTTCTTCGAGACTTTCGACAGCTCGATTGTGAGACTCGTATCCTAGCCCGTATCGTTCCATAAGCTTCCACAGTACTCCTAGTCGAATTTTAGCAACTCGCAACCTGTAATCGACAGTTACGTGTGACCCTGAGTCGTATCCTGTATTCTAGAGTCGACTCGACCCAAGATTTGTACCAGTGCGACCGCGCCATCAACGCGGTTTCGACGCCGCTTCTCGCGCGCTAGGGTGATACCCAGGCCAAGAGATATGGGCCCGCGTTCAGTTCAAGAAAACATCACGCGTTGTAATCCCAAGAGAATATATCCCATCAATTAAGTACACATCACACATCAAATGTCAAGTACAACACCATCCCCAAAGTTAACTCTCTCTCTTACAACCCTTACCTATCAAGTACACTCATCTCTCTCTCTCTCTTACAACCTCTCACTCTCATCTCTCTCTCATTCTCCTAAGCAACCCAACGTCCAAGCATTCCATGGAAGAAGAGGAAAAGCTAGTGCGGCCCACCTTCCTACCACCCAATCCCACCCTCCAGAGATCATCTCGACCGTTGAATCATATCCCTTAGAGCTCTAGAACATGTTGGTGGAAAAAGGAAGAGGAGATCAAAGGTGGGTGTTCATAAGCATTTGGTTTTGATGATTCGAGGGCCCACTTATGGTGGGACCCATCTTGATGTATGCATTGTATAGGGAGGGCCCATAGTGGCGAGGTCCCTCTCCTTCTCACGTCTCTCCATCTCTCTCTCTCTCTCTCTCTCCCTCTCTCTCTCTCTTTTTCTATATATTTTTTTATGATGGCCCACCTATGATGATCCATGCCGTCCAACTACATGTGACCCACCTGATGTATGCATTCTATATCCACGTCAACCTTCTGGTGGGGCCCATTTGCTGCATGTGCGGGGCCCACCTATTATGCATTAGTGCGGCCCATTGATGTGGCACACTTGATGTATATAAGGCCCACAGGTGCGGTCCATTGATGCAGCCCACTTAATGTATATGAGGCCCATTGGTGCGGCCCATTGATGCACCCCACTTGATGTATATGAGGCCCATTGGTGTGGCCCATTGAGCGGCCCATTGTGATATATGTTAGGCCCATTTCATGCGGCCCATTATGATGTGTATTAGGCCCATGTCATGTGGCCCATTGTGATGTGTATTGGGCCCATGTCATGCGGCCCATTGTGATGTGTATTAGGCCCATGTCATATGGCCCATCGTGATGTGTATTAGGCCCATGTGATGCGGGCCACTTGATGTATGAGACCCTTGTGTAAGGCCCATTAAGATTATATGTGGCCCACTATGTTGTGTATGAGGCCCTTATGTGAGGCCATGGGCCCATTATATGTTTGGCTTCGTGAGGGCCACTCCTTAGGAGCAATGTTGGTTGAATAGCCACATTGATGGGCAATGATGGTTAAATGTCCACATTGGGACCTTCCCTTAGGCCCTTATTTAAACCGATTATCGATACTGATTATGAGTATGTGACGGCATAGCATCATGATACATGCCCATATGCATCATCTGCATGTTTGTTATGAGATGTGGTTGACCATAGTACATGCCATTGGGTAAATTATTATGGGATTCTATAATAGGAGTTGTCCACATGAGCGCGCGGTACATGCAGGTTTGTTGCATGATTGGATAGTGTGGCTTATGCATCTTGCATTGTGTGACATGACCACCGTACACCCTAGCGACATCAGGGCTATAGCCTCCACAAGCTTGTCGTAGATGACCAGATGGGACACTAAAATTTTTTTCCATATGGTGTGTTATAGATATCCCTAGGTGAAAGTCCCTAAACCCTCTTCGTTCAAAGGTTGCTCCAATGTTTAGATCGAGTGGATGCATGAGCACATGAGGGCCGTATACCATTAGACCGCCTCTCCCACTATGTCGTGGTCAGTTAAAAGGGGGTGTGGCCTTACCTGCTTGAGAGGAGAGGGCAAAGCTAGGCTGAGTTTGACTAGCTCGAGGAATGGGTCCACTATTGAGGAGTCGGGCCCGATATTGGCAGGCGGATAGTGATGTCTCTTCCACTCACCTTGTTACGTACGATGGGGCGGCAATCTGGTTTGGAGTGTACTAGACCCTTGTGATGATCCCAGAGATATATGGTATGATATGTGGACTTACTGAGTAGGAGTTGTATACCAGCATTTTACTCATTCATTCAATCATTCACTATCCACTCGGGCTAGTGGTGCGAAATCAAGTCATCGTGTGTACTTCGCAGTGGCCAGGATTTCCGTTGGGGCGCACGACCAACCTGAGATCAGGAGTCTACCACATTGAGTCTGGCTATCCAAATTTAGGTATGGGACTGGTTTGGATAGAAGTCCCTTATGATGGACCCCATAGTCAGTAATATTACGTACTATCATCCCAACCTCACACTCCAGCTTGGTCATTTCATTCGCATCGCATATTGCATTACATTCGTGGCAAATGGCATTTTGGGTTACTATGTTTTTGCACTTATATGGCTTAGACGAACTTAACAGGATTTGCATATTGTTTTGCATTCTCCGTATATGATATTGGCTTATTACATTTTTGCCTCGCATAGCCTTGATATGCCATTAGCATTCATGCATTGCATCGCATAGCCATGGTACGGCTGATAGCATTTATGGATTTATGGATTGCCAATATTTTCACTTACTCTGATATCGTATGATTCATGATCTTGCCAGTATTTTCGACATCGTATGATTTATGGACATGTATGGTATACTTTTCACTTACCTTGTGCACACACTTACACCACCCTCTAAGCTTTCTATAAGCTTATGCACGATAGATGCATGTAGGTGGAGTTAGGTCGCAACAGCGTTGAGCTTGGAGCCTATAGCAGGCTCCTGGAGCTTTGATTTCGACATATGTATTTCCCTTTCAGCACTATATTCAACTATTTATATTAGTGGATATGTGGTGATGATGTTGTTCTTGTGATTTGGGTATACTTGTGTTTATGCTTCTTATAAGATAAATGTACATTGGAAAATCTTCCTTGTATGATCCCAGGATCGGAATCTGGCGTATGGGCATTGGGAGCCGAGAATGGGGTACTACAGAGGCTGTTGGCACCGGATTCGACAATCAAAAATTCTGTGAGCCCGGTTTCCGAGTTTGGGGCATGACATCGATCCCCCGCGTTTCCAGGGCAAGCCAGACCCGACTGCAATAAAGAGATGGCGCTCCAAGGTGAAGAAGATATTCAAGACCATGAAATGTACAACCCAGCAGTGGGTCCCGTTAGCAGTATTTCTACTTCAAGGTGAGGCCAAGCACTGGTGGGCATTGGTCTCCCGAGCGGCAGGGGACGAGTTGGAGTGGACGCGGGAGGATTTTCTGGACCGATTTGACCGAAAGCTCTTCCCTAACCACGTCCGACAACAGCATGCACTTGAGTTTGAGACTCTTGTGCAGGGGGATATGACAGTGTCCTAGTATGAGGCTCATTTCATCGTCTTATTGATGATGAGGGGCAAAAGGCCCACCGTTTCGAGAAGGGCTTCCGCCCTATCCTTCGAAGTCATGTCGTAGGACACACGCTACCGACGTTTGAGGAGGTCGTGTAGCAGGCCCAAATTTATGAGGCAGATTGGGCTGATGCACAGCGGGCCCGTGATCAGAGAGGAGATCGTAAGAGGAAGACCCCTTTGATAGTCCCCAGCAGAAGCAGTGTCGACGGCCGCAAAGGCACTGGAACTGTCCATCCTTTCGAGCACTAGCAGCACATTCAGCACCACCACTAAGGCCGTTCGTGGTGTTTGCTTCAGATGTGGTGAGACAGGGCATCGTAAGTGTGAGTGCCACCATCTACAGCAGCAAATGAGAGTACCCTAGTAGTCTATGCAGTGGTATCAGCAGCAACGACCACAGAGGAGACATACACTTCCTCAGCAGTACCCTTAGTCGTCAGGAGGAGTCGTCGATGATTCGTGCGACTTGGCCTCTGCACCGTCTTGTAGATTGCTCATAGATGAGGCATCTTGGGAGCGAGAGGGTGAGATTCGTGAACGTTATCCCCATCCCCTTGTCGATGTGTGATTTCATGTGTGAATTGTGCTTTTGATTTTACATAGTGAAATGATTTCCCCCTTCTGTGAGCTTCAGTTAGTTGCGTGATAGTGTAAATTTTGAGGATAAAATTTTTATTAGGAGGGGAGAGTTGTAAGGCCTATATCCTAATATGTATTGTTCCTTAGCCCCCTTGATCCTCCTTGTCGAATTCTGGCAACCAGCGACCTATAATCGGCGTTTGCGTGAAAGTGCCCTAGTTTGTCAATTAGCGTGATTGTTGAGTCAGCTAGACAGAGGAACTCCATAGGAAGATCGATCAAGCGCCTGCCTCAACCGGATGTGGGCCCGAACTTGCCACAGGTAAATCTAAGCCTCACATCCCATGTCCCAAAACACTAGGTAATTAAAACCCTTAAATTGATTAGAATATCATAGTGTTTTTAAGTTAGAAAACTTTTTTCAAAATTGTGAAAATCTCTAAGTTTTCTTCCTCTATCGGTTGATCAAGAGATTGTTCGATATAATCGAATAGTGTTGTCGATGTCCTCGATGACCAATCGATACCATCAAAATGAGGACAAAAGATGTCCAGCAACCACATATATTTCTGGACGGATTTATTGATGTATCGATATACCTATCGATATCATTGAACTTTGAATCTTGAGTTTATTGAAGTTGACTCGATAAAATCGACAACACATCGAATATGTCCCTTTTTTTCTAAAAAAAATTTTGAAGACCTTCGATATATCAAAGTACTCCTCGATATCCTCGAAATTCAAAAATCAATGATAATGGAAGACCTTCGATGATATCGATCTTGGACACAGTTTACCAGCAATATTTTGTAACGCCCTGAAATTCGGGGGTCGAGCATAACTCAGCTCCCGAGTTCCAAAACATCACTTATGCAATATATTTAATGATGGATGTATGTTGACTATATTAGTGCATAAAACATGGAATAGATTAAGCCAAAATACAGATATAATTCAGGGATAAGTGAATAAAGCAAGCGGAAGACTTATAGAAATATATGTGTACAAGTGTAAATCCCTGAAGTACATTCACCAACCAGGTCGTATGAAAGTGTTGCTTAACAAAATTACAAGTATCAAGTTACATCATTTAAATTCCCAAAAATAATTCCAGAGTCCCGCGCATCAGAACAATGCTTGCTAGAACCCATCTGAAAACTGCATATAAGAGAAAGCAGCCTCATCATCATCCATCTCCCGCTCTGCCTCAGAAGTCGCATCCACATCTGCAACATCAGAACCTAAGACAGAGTCTGGTGGGTGTTTAACACCGCCCCAGAACGTGGGAGTGAGTGATCAACTCAGTGGAACAATAAGGCACTGGTTAACATGTTATCAGTTCAATCAAACAGTAATGATAAAGCAGAACAATTAAATAAATCCTAAGTACTCTTGTTAATGCAGGGATGTATGCAAAATGATACGTGCCCTCATGCGTACACCCTCAGTGTCTTCATCTTACGTTACGCATGACACCACCTCAAAGTGCGCCAGATCTACAAAGCACATGCAAATGCGGTGCATGGATATGATTACCAAGTTGTTATTAGTCCATTTCACACAGCAGGATTGGGAAGCTAAGATACCTTCCTCATGTCACCATCCAAACAGTGATCCATTCTAGGGTCGTCAATCCTAGTCGTCTCATACGATCATATGGTTTCAGGTCGTAGCAAAGGGCTCGTCACCAATCAATGCACTCCTTTCATACCTTTATTACCACAATTCGGCTTGTCACCTCCTTGCGGTATCCAGGTATGCTCGAGGTCACTACAAAGGGTTCGTCACCAATCAATGTAGGCCGACAGCACGAATATAGTGTCCCATACCACCATAATCGGCTCACAAGTTTAGTTGCTCACTGGTCACCACGGGGAGGCTCGTCACCCCAGCGTAGGCCGACAGCTCGACCACGGTGTCCCATACCACCATGTCCGGCTCATGAGTCTTAGCGGATTGAGGTACCATGGTTAATAGGATTTCACTGGTAAGTTCGATACCCTAGATTCAAGCAGTAGTGTCCATCCATGGTGAACATACATCGGACAATTAGGTTACTTGACGAACTCGACTAGCACGAGCGCACGTTGAGTAGAACGACATAGAGTGCGCAAACACTCCGCGTGGCCAAACCACTGCCGCCAACTCTAATACGGCTCGGGTTCGTCTAATACGTCCTACGTGGCGAAAGCAACCTCAACCACGATCTTAAGGCAGATTACCGATTTCCTGGACTAATGCATAGTCCCAAACACATTACACTACAACAGATATATGAATTGAATGTAGAACAGTAAAGGAAACAACAACTCAAATCATGGTACATAAACACTTGAAGGATATCAACTTAACATAAATGTAAGCATAGGTAATGCTTGAATTTAAATAACATGGAATGTAACTTGCATAAAGGAAATCATGCACATCAATAGGAGTGTTGAGAATCACTTCTCAACGCCCACAATTAGTGTAATAAGTTACACTTTAGATCATTCATGCATTTCTACAAACACTTAGAATACATGGTACAACATACATGACGTATGTTGAAATACATGCATTTGGACAATTCCTTTTACCAAGGAGTTGTCACACACACATCTAGCATGCATAAATGACAAATAATCATGGCAAACACAACTGCATAATTTATACGTATACGATACTTTATACATACACATAGAATACACCAATCTCAATATAACACATGCATATCAGGAATGCAACATAAATACAACATTTGGCATTTGAAATCTCATCCATAACAAGGATAAATCACTAACTGGCATTGAAAGCCTTGAAAACCATAACCTATACACTTAAAGTCCGCACCTTAAGCAAGGAAAGAAACACCGAACTGATTTAGACGAGTTGTCTTCGTCAACGGCGGTAGAATACCATAAAACAAGGATAGAAATGAGATACAACAACACCAAAACTATTCTAAGCTCTAACACAGATTAGGGTTAGGTTAACTTACCCCAAGATGAACTCAGAATCGTCAGAATAACGATTCAAAGTGAAGGTTCAAGGATGAAGAAGAACAGGAAAGAATCCAAGATGATTCACCAACTTCTCTCTCACTTTCTCTCTCTTTTCCACTCTCTTTCCAAGCAAGGGTTAAAGAAAATTCGTATGGAAAAGAGAGTTAGGGTTTAAGGACTATAAATAGGCCTCATATTGATGAAAATAACCCCAGGGTCAAGGTACACTTAGGGTATAACCAAAACCAGCCTCTTACGATCCAACGAAGCACTTCTGGTGGGCCTATAACCACGAAAGGTCGGACTTAAGCTCATTGACCATGGATCTAGGTCAGGCTGAGTTTTCGTACCGACCGGCTCTTCAGATCAGCCGTGGCGGACCACACTCAATTCAACGGTCACAGAATCTCGATCAGGTCCACAAGCACAAGGATATGCCTAGGCCACCTTCCCTGATCAGAGGGTAAAATTGGGTCAGAATCCAACGGTCATATAGCTTAAAATCATCGCGCAAGCGACACGACTCAGATTTCATAAAAGCTTATTAAATATCCAACCGTTCTCACACTCTTCACTCCGAACTCAATCAAATCGACCCAGAACATCACATGGACTTGATTTTCGAGGTGATGGTCAAGCCCAACTCGGTGACCGCAACAGCCTAAGATCATCGCCATCGGACTTTCGACGCGCGGTCCAGGTCCGATCCAAAACTTCCAAAAATTCCCCAGAACAACTGGATTTAGCGATGGATCCCAGATTTCAGAGTATCATAGCGCTAACTAATCTATAAGTTTAGAGCCATGCAGATACAATTTAAAGTGATTGATGCAAATTTCACAAGCAATCGAGTATAGCGCTAATTACCCCAAAAACAACTATTTAAGGAAAGATTAGCACAAAAATTTCCAAGGTCGTTACATATTTTAAGGTAGTTTTTGTCTTGGATAGAGGGACACTCGATAGAATCGATATTCAAATATCGATGATATCGAGGCCGAGTCGAATGCAAGGAGAATGCACATAAACTATCCAGTAAGCTTAACTGGAAAATCCTTTTAATTTATTGATGCATCGACACGACTATCGATATCATCGACATTCAAATTTCAATGATACCAAGTGTACCTCGATCATATCTTTGACCTGAAATATTTCTAAGGCATGTCTCTTTCATTTTCAAATGTCGAGGAATCGATCCTCGTATCGATGAAATTGGAGTTCGAAATCCGATGACATCGACACGTGTTTCGATTCCCTCGACCAGCTGGCAAAAAGTTTCAAAAGCATATGACTTTGAGTTTGTGTCATCGAGTGGCCCGTCGATACAATCGAGAGTATACGCTCGATGATATCAAACTCTGTCATAAATGTGACCGTTTTATATTCGTTGGAACTTTTTGCCTATATATAGAGAGCTTGTCTTTAGTTGCTGGTAGAGAAAGAAGAGAGTGCTTTTAAGTGTTTAACCTTAGATCATATACCCAAAGCCCTTTCTCTCATGAAAGTTCATCTTCCAATCCACCCTCATCATTGACATTCAATAGAGTGGATTGGGGAATGAACTTCCGCATTCAAGGATCCTCCAGCTACCATCTTAATGGCAAATCATTGAGTTGGGATGCCTTAAATGCATGAATTATTGGAATCGCTATATCTCCCTTATAGGAAAATCTTTAATAGAGTAGGATTCCATTATAGCCTTAACCCAACCCGTTGCTATACATTGGTACATCTTCTGAGTTGCGGTTTAAGGAAGCAGAGGACTCTTCATCAACAAAGGAGGAGATCTTCAACAACGAGCTAAAAGGGACTCATCCGCTTATCTGTAAGTTATTAGAGTCCAGAGGACCCTTATGATCATTCCTTTGTAGGATTGGGTCTAAGGTGTTTCTCACCATTTGCAAGTCTTCCAAGAGGCCTCCGGCAGGAGTATACATGGTGGGTGCATTGTGTTGACCCTTGCTCTATGGAGAGCATAAACAGTTAGGGTCTTGCAGAAGATCCTTGGCTAGTGTGCCTAAAAGTAGGTGCCTTGTGTTAACCCTTGCTTGTGAGAGCATAAACAAGTGAGGTTCCTTGTGTGGATCCTTGGCCAGTGTGCCTAAAATCGAGTGCTATGTGTTAACCCTTACTCGTGGGAGCATCAACCATCAACCCAGGTGTAGGTTGTACTGGTTAAAGGTGAACCGTGTGAAACCTCCTTAGTAAAATCTGGTACACTCAAGGGTTGAGTGCGGTTGCCAGGAGTGGAGTAGACAAGTAGTCGAACCACTATAAAAATGACTGTGTTTAAGATTTCTATTGTCTTACATTTGCTTATGTGATTTTCTTAAATACTTTCATATTTGACTATTTGAGATCACACCTCACACACACACCGTCATATCTATCATAAACGAATTTGCATATTATTCATCTCTCAAATAGTTTATGATTGGATCCTCTACCGGGCTTGGAAGCCAGTAGAGTTACTCTTGAGTAATCCTAATATATGCTTACTGTTAGGAGCAGAGTGATAGGATCTTAAATTGTTGTAAAATTGTATAAAAGTCCTATTCACCCCCCTCTAGGACATGTTGGCATATTCCTACTTCAACTAAGGTGGTCATTACTGCAATTTTAATTGGTATCAGAGCGTGTCTCTCTTAAGGGCTTTACCACCTAGAGAGTGAACTTGACTGAAGTTGGTAATATGGCTAAAGGAGAGGGCTCATCTGTATCTAAACCTTTTGTATTTCATGGTTCAAATTATGCTTATTGGAAGGCTAGGATGCACTATTTAGATCATGATGTTTGTACATAGTTGAAACCAGATATGTGCCACTGAGCGATCAAATTGTTCTTAAAAATGGCACAACTATCTCCAAACCTAAATCCAAAAAAATGTGGACTACATTCGAGAAAGAAAAACAAACGTCTGAAGAAAAAGCAATGAATGCTATCTACTGTGTTGTGTCCCAAGAAGTATTCGTGCGACACATCTAAAGAGACATGGGGTCTATTGGAAACAACCCATGAAGGAACAAGCACAGTAAAAAGGTCCTAGGTACAACTCTTAACATCTCAATTTGAACACATCAGAATGGAGGATGATGAGACCTTCATGGAATTTTTTTTTCAAAACCAAATATCAATTGTAATTCCATGGGTGGATTAGGAAAGAAAGTTCTGGGCTAAAAATTTATAGGAAAATACTAAGCTCCCTACCAGAACATTTCAACTTAAAAGTTTCAACCATTGAAGAGTGTAGGAATATGGATGAAATAGAAGAACAAGTAGGTTCCGTATAAACTTTTGAACTACACGTCAAACAAACTCCTAAATCCAAAAACACTCTCCTCAAAACTACAAAGAACACAACAAATGAGGAAGTAGAAATAATGAGGATGAGGAAATGGCTCTCTTGGCTCAAAGGTTCAAAAGATTCTTCAACAAGAACCATGGCCGATCTTTCAGAGGCAATCAGATGGAAAGCAATCACAATATAGGTAAATCTGTTAAAAAGTCCAAAGAGCCTCAGTGCTACAATTGTAGGAAATTTGGACATCCATCTACTGAATGCCTCAACAGGAAAACTAAAGGAAAAGCCATGGCAGCTACTTGGGATGACACTGAAGAATCAAACTCTGACTTCAGTGATTCAGAAAGTAAGGGAGACCGAAAATCATTAAAAATACTCATGGGCTCCACATCCACAAACATCACAGTATTAAATGAGAAAATTGATGAACCTCAAATCAAAGAGTCATTTCCATCTAATGATGAGAAAGAAGAAGAAAAGATGAGAAGGATAAATTGCAGGATGCCTATAATCAACCTTATAAACATAGCATTCATATCCTTAAAAAACTTGGAATGAGCGAAAATGAGAATAAATTGCTGAAAGTAGATCTAGATAAAACACTGGAAATTAATACATATGTGATCAACAATATGCAGCATTACCACTCTAAAAATGACAAAGCTGGAAAGAATGAATCTATCCCTAAAATCTGAATCCTTGAAATTGATCAAACAGATTGAACTATTGAAAGATGAAAACATACGGCTCAAGAATGAAAATCATTCACTCAAATTTAATGCAGAAAAATCTAGAAAATCTGTTGAGCTAAACTACAAATTTTCCCAGAGTAGTGACAAATTAGAAAGACTTTTAGGAATGGGAAGACCTAGTAAAGACAAGAGTGGGTTGGGATATGTAAAAGGCAAACCAAGCTCCAAAAATGCAACACAGAAATCAGCTACATCAAGTAGTAGAACTAGGGCCACTCTTGTTTGTCATTTATGTGGAGACTCAAGCCACTACAAATTTAAATGCATTATAATTTGAAGGACTCAATTAAATTTTGGCTTAAACTTTACTAGTAAATACAAACCAACTGGAAAAACAATGCAAGATGTCAAGAGTCCAACAAGGTACATGGCGGGAGGAAAGTCTCTACGAAGAATGACAAAGAGAACGGATGAGCTATTGATCAATCAAGGAATGTGATTCAGTTACCAAATGTGTCCAGACAAACCCATAGTGAAGTAAAAATAGCATCTTCAAGAAAAATTGTCACAAAATGGGTAGTGAAAAACAAAAGAAATTACCTAGTGACTCACTCATTTTCAAAAACAGGCAATAGTGCTAAGGGGTTCCTAGATAGCGGTTGCTCAAGACATGTAACAGGTGACAAATCCCTTCTCGCAAATTATTCAAATCTTGATGATGGGGTGGTCACATTTGGAGACGGAAGCACCGCTAAAGTAATGGTGTATGGGACTATTGTTATATTAAAAATGCTAAAAAATGAGAATGCTCTCCTGGTAGAAGAGTTGACACACAAGCTTCTAAGCATTTCTCAAATATGTGACAACAAGCATGAGCTTACATTCGACAAGCTAAAGTACAAGATCCTAGACTTATCAGGAAAACCAGTTATGAAGGGTCTTCGCACCAATGATCACCGTTATGTCATCAAAAATGATGATCCATATGCCCAGTAACAATTGAGCGTCATGGCATCAAGACCTGGATGTGTGAAATGATGCATTTTTGGCAATTATCATGATATATCTGAGGATTCTATACTTCAATTTTTTTTCTGATGTTTATAATTTTGGATGGTACAATTTTTGTACAAATTTTGGTGTGTATACTGAAAATATTTAGAGATATACATGGAAGATTATCGAAAACTGGTGATAACTTGTCTCATCTTTTCTCTCAATAAGTGAATCGATGAATCGAACTAATCATCGATATCATCAGAAAATAATCGATCCCATCGACGACCTCTGGAGAATCTGAAACGTCGGGTCGATTGGTCTGCCCTCGAACTCATCATTGATAAACATCAATTGGGGTATATCGATATCATCGAAACTATGTCCAATGATATTGCAGTTGACCGCTCAATAAAAGTTGGGTGAGCAAAAAAAGGGTTTCACTTGTCTTCCCTCTTCATCTCATTTTGGCGATTCATCTTCCAGAGTAATTTTTTTGGGTAGTTGTCTCTATCTATAATCCAAGTCTCCTTTCATTCAAAGTAGCAATATCCAAAGACAAGGATCTAGTTCTCTTACAAAGTGACTCAACTGGGTGCAAGAAAGGTAAGAAAAATGCAACTATCTCATCTTCATTATTAGACTTAGAAATCGTGGTAGAACGAGCTGTTGACAGCAAGTGCGTTGAACCCTTTGGGATCATCAACCTCCTGGAAATGATTGAATGGGACAATATCATGCATTTTGGAGAGGAATTTTAGTATGATCTTGTACATCAGTTTCTGAACTTAATTTACAGTGTTGAGAATAATCCCCCACTCATCTTAGTTGCTGTCATAAATAGGACTAAGCACATCACTCCCAAACTAATAAGTCATCTGATTGGTATAGGAGTCACTGGGATACCTATAACGGAACGGAATATGAATGGTCTTGGTGTATGGGGAGAAGTTACTCAATCTTTATATAACGGTGCTACAATACCCAGAAATGCAAAGAAGGTTCTTCATGATAAGCACCTCAATCCCATCTACAAAATACTTCACAGCATCTTCAACATAAATATCTATCCCTGTGAAGTTTTTAGCAGCAAGCTTCCTCCATACATTCTCAATATCCTATATGATGTTCATCAAGATTGGGTTGCCTCCTACAAATGATCCCTCACACCCTTGTGCCTAGTTCAACTACGAGGACATGTGCAAATTGAACATCATTGACAACATGTTTCGTGGAAGTCAAACCACTCAAACTTTTGGGAAGGGAAATCCTGTGCACAACCCCGACTCCATCAATATCATTAAGGCTTTCACAGAACAAGATATTGTGCAACATCTTCTAGATGGACAATCTTACATGATGAAACGACTTGACAACTGTGAAACCTGTCTTTCAGAAATTAAGCACATGATGATGGCTCTGCAACGTACTACAAGACAAATTCTAGATTCCCTACCTTCGCACTAAGCACATCCAAGCTTCATAATCTGTAATGCTTCTCCGTGGAATGCTTGGGGCCTGAATATCTTTTTGAATGCCCTATGATCGTATGAGTGTATGTGATGGATTACTAACTTGCAACGTGTGACAAGTTTTTTTTAGTTTGGGATGGAGGTCATACTACTGCTAACCTAGGACAGTACATATTTGGATAATGAGTTTTATGGCTGGTTATAATTCATATCTTTACTGCCATATTTCTTTAAGATGCTTACTGGTCTGCTTTAATTACTATTATCATCTGTGAATCTTATCCCAGCTATCATTTGTGGTCTGTGATGCTTAATCTTTATGCTCATACTATTAGTCGTCACGGCTTTTTCTTTAGACTGATATGCTTCCAAGAGATGTTCTATTACATCTATTAAGATTATCCTATCTGCCTTGTGCTTCTCCCATATACTTCAACTTCAGTCAGTATCCATTGTTATGCTATCCTTTGCCAATGACTGACAAAAAGGGGGAGAACAATTCCACACCCCGAAGGAGGAAAATTGTGTGTTTCTGTTTGTGGATGGTGATGCAGGTGTTAGGGGGAGTAGCTGCAAGAAGAAAGGGAGAGTTTGCAGTTAGGGGGAGCAGCTTCTGCATGGTTGTGTATGTGAACTAGATAGCATTGTACAATTGTGTAAAGTTCATGTACACACAATTTAGGATGTCAATATAGAAGTTGTTCTAGGGTTTTTTGGTATTTTGTCACGTAATTGACAAAGGGGGAGATTGAAAGTGCCCTAACTTGTCAATTAGCATGATTGTGAGTCAGCTAGACAGAGGAGCCCCATAGGAAGATCGATCGAGCGTCTACCTCAACAGGATGTGGGCCCAAACTCACCACATGTAAATCTAAACCTCACATCCCATGTCCCAAAACACCAAGTAATTAAAACCCTTAACATTGATTAGAATATCATAGGGTTTTTGAGTTAGAAAACTATTTTCAAAATCGTGAAAATCTCTAAGTTTTCTTCCTCTATCGATTTATCGAGAGATTGTTCAATATAATCGAATAATGTCGTCGATGTCCTCGATGACCAATCGATACCATCAAAATGAGGACAAAACATGTCCAGCAACCACATATATTTTTAGATGGATTTATTGTTGTATCGATATACCTATCGATATCATCGAACTTTGAATCTCGAGTCTATTAAAGTTGAGTCGATAAAATCGACAGCACATCGAATGTGTCCCTGTTTTTCTAAAGAAAATCATGAAGACCTTGGATATATCGAAGTACTCCTCAATATCCTCGAAATTCAAAAATCGATGATATTGAAAGACCTTCGATGATATCGATCTTGGACAGAGTTTACCAGTAACATTTCCAGGTGGTTTTTATCTTGGATCGAGCGTCACTCGATAGAATTGATATTCAAATATCGATGATATCGAGGCTGGGTTGATTGCATCGAGAATGGACATAAACTGTCCAGCAAGTTTAACTAGAAAATCCTTTTGATTTATCAATGCATCGACATGACTATCGATATCATCGACATTCAAATTCCGATGATATCAAGTGTACCTCAATCATATCTTTGACATGAAATATTTCTAAGGCATGTCTCTCTCATTTTCAAATGTCAAGGAATCGATCCTCGTATCGATGAAATTAGAGTTCAAAATTCAATGACATCGATGCGTGTTTCGATTCCCTCGACCAGCTGGCAAAAAGTTTCAAAAGCGTATGACCTTTGAGTTTATGTCATCGAGCGGCCCGTCGATACAATCGAGAGTATATGCTCGATGATATCGACCCTGCTCGATGATGTCGAACTCTATCATATATGTGACCATTTTATATCCATTGGAACTTTTTACCTATATATAGAGAGCTTGTCTTTAGTTGCTGGTAGAGAAAGAAGTGAGTGCTTTTGAGTGTTTAACCTTAGATCATACACTCAAAGCCCTTTCTCTCATGGAAGTTCATCCTCCAATCCACCCTCATCATTAACATTCAATAGAGTGGATTGAGGAATAAACTTTCGTATTCAAGGATCCTCCAGCTACCATCTTAATGGCAAATCATTGAGTTGGGATGCCTTGAATGCATGAATGATTGGAATCACTCTATCTCCCTTATAGGAAAATCTTTAATAGAGTAGGATTCCATTATAGCCTTAACCCAACCCGTTGTCATGCATTGGTATATCTTCTGAGTTGCGGTTCAAGGAAGCAGAAGACTATTCATCGACAAAGGAGGAGATCTTCGACAATGAGCTAAAAGGGACTCATCTGCTTATCTATAAGTTATTAGAGTCCAGAAGACCCTTGTGATCATTCCTTTATAAGATTGGGTCTAAGGTCTTTCTCACCCTTTGCAAGTCCTCTAGGAGGCCTCCAGCGGGAGTGTACATGGTCGGTGAGTTGTGTTGACCCTTACTCTATGGAGAGCATAAACAGTTAGGGTCTTACAGAAGATCCTTGGCCAGTGTGTTGTGTTGACCCTTGCTCGTGAGAGCATAAACAAGTGAGGTTCCTTGTGTGGATCCTTGGCTAGTGTGCCTAAAATTGGGTGTTATGTGTTGACCCTTACCCATGGGAGCATAAACTGTCAGCCTGGGTGTAGGTTGTACTGGTTAAAGGTGAACCTGATTTAAAACCTTGGGTTTGAGGTGAACCGTGTGAAACCTCCTTAGTGAAATCCGGTACACTCAAGGGTTGAGTGCGGTTGGTAGGAGTGGAGTAGACAAGTAGTCAAACCACTATAAAAATGACTGTGTTTGAGATTGCTATTGTCTTACATTTGCTTATGTGATTTCCTTAAATACTTTCATATTTGACTATTTGAGATCACACCTCACACACACATAGTCACCTCTATCATAAACTAATTTGCATATTGTTCATCTCTCAAATAGTTTGTGATTGAATCCTCTACCGGGCTTGGAAGCCAGTAGAGTTACTCTTAAGTAATCCTAATGTATTCTTGATGTTAGGATTAGTGTGATAAGATTTTAAATTGTTGTAAAATTGTATAAAATTCCTATTAACCCCCCTTTAGGACATTGGCATATACATACTTCAACTAATGCGGTCATTACCGCAATTTCATTGCGTGTGACCCTAAGTCGCATCCCGGAGATCCGACTCAACTCAACCCGAGACTTGTACCGTTGCAACCGCACTATTGCTGCGATTCTAATGCTGCGTCTTGTGCACCGATGCGATGCCCTGGCCAGGAGTTGTGGGCCCACATTTATTTCGAGGAAAGGCCGCATGTTGCAAATCCTGAGAGAATCTCTACCCAATCCATCACATCAATCAATCAATCATAAGTCAAGTACAACCCATACTTAGCCCATCCCTCTCTTACCAACAAGGCATGGCACCCATCCCTCTCTCACCTAAAAGTCAACCACACCCATACCTTCCATGTCATTTTTCTTACACACCCATCCCTCTCTCCTTACATCTCCCATCCTTCACTCCATCTCATTCCATTCTCTATAATTTTTCCTAGCAACCAAGAGAGAAAAAGACTAAGGAGAGAGAAAAGAAAGAACCTAAGATCAATGCCTACTTCCTAACACCAAATCTCACCATTCAACCCTTCAATCTTCATCATCCTCTATCAAAGAAGAAGCCAATGAGCTAAGGAATCTATGGAACTAAGAAGAAGTGGAGTCGGTGGGTTTTTGTAGGATTAGATTTCAATTTTTGTGATGGACCAAATGAGGCCTACCGATTGATGGTATAGAACCTATTCAGGACCCATCTTGATGTATGTATTAGAGGGACCCATAGTGGCGGGGCCCCTCCATCTCACCGTTCACTCTCTCTCTTTCTCAATCTCCCTTTCTTTCTTTTTTATGATGATGATAATATGTGTGTGTGGCCCACCATGATGCATTATATCCATGTCGTCCATGTGTTGGGCCCACCTTGCTGGACCGTCCAGCAACAGGTGTGCTGCCTGTCCATCTGGACAGGCCCAAATGAAGAGAAAACATAAATATTAGCTGATCTAGTGGGTCCCACATGTGTGGACCCACCTCAATGTATGTGTCATATCTGACCGTCCATCTGTTGTGGGTCCTACACAGCAACAGCTACTGCTGCTTTGACGTCAGCAAGTGTTGGGTCTGATCACGAGGTATGTGGTATATCCCATACTGTCTATCCATTTTTCTTAGGGTGGGACCCACCCCACACATGCTATTTGATATCCACATCGTCCACTGTCTGGACGATGGAAATCCACCTACTGGTGTGTCTGATCCAGACCATCCAGATGATGGGGGGCCTACCATGACATGTGTGTTGTATCTACACCATCCATCCAAGTGGCCCACGTGATATATGTATCTATTTTATCCCTGCCGTCCAAGACAGTGGGGCTTGCTATGATGCAAGTGTAATATACATTGTCCATCCAAGCCCCCAGGCCTGGAGAATGAAACAGATTCAAATCTCAGGTGGAGCACACCATTGGGACTCGTCTGATGTGGTGTACCCATATCGACCAGCACATGGATGTGGGTCCCACCTGATGTAAGTGTTTCATCCACGTTGTCTAAGGACGGGGGACCATCCTGATGTAGGCGTTTCCTCCACGCCATCCATCTCTGTCGGGACCACCACCTATATAGGTGTTGTAATGATGTCAGCAAGCTCTGTGGGTCTTATCCACACCATCCATAGGTTGGGATGGCGAGGCCCACCTGATGGGTTACATCCCATTGTCCTGCACGTGGGAAGCCCACTTTAATGTATATATTCTGTGTTCACACCGTCCATCTCTGGATAGTGCAATGTGGGGCTTGCCATGATGTATAGGGCATATCCACACCGTCCATCTCTGGATAGTGCAATGTGGGGCTTGCCATGATGTATAGGGCATATCCACACCGTCCAGCACTATGGATAATGGGACTCACCTCAATGTATGCGCTGTATATTCACGTCGTCTGTCCCTTAGACATGAGGCCCAGCATGATGTATGTGTTATGTACACACCGTTCATCCATTTTCTCGATCATGGGTTGCCCCTTAGGCCCAAGTGATACGACCCATTGTGATGTGTATTAGGCCCATGTGATGCGACCCATTGTGATGTATGTTAGGCTCGTATTTGAGGCCTAATGGGATGTATATGAGGCCCGAGTATGAGACCCATTGTGATGCATTTGAGGCCCGGGTGATGAGGCCCATTATGATGTATATGCAGCCATATTTAAGGCCCAATGAGATGCATTCAAGGCCTGTATATGAGGCCTAATGTGATGTATTTGAGGCCCAAGTGATGAGGCCCATTATGATGTATATGCGGCCATGTTTGAGGCCCAATAAGATGCATTCGAGGCCCATATATGAGGCCTAATGCGATGTATTTGAGGCCCATGGATGTGGCCCATTGTGACGTATTCACGGCCCGTGTATGAGACCCATTGCGATGTATAGGCGGCCCGTGTATGAGGCCTATTGTGATGTATATGAGGCCCAAGCGATGTTATGTGGCCCTTGTGTGAGGCCCAATCTGATGTATATGAGGCCCTTAGATGAGGCCCAATTGTGATGAGTGATTCCACCATGATGTATGTGTTATATTCACACTGTTTATCCATTTTCTGGATCATGAGCTGCCCCTTAGGCCCATTGTGATATGTATTAGGCCCAAGTGATGCGGCCTATTGTGATGTGTATTAGGCCCATGTTTGAGGCCCAATATGAGGCCCAATGCGATGTATATGAGGCCCGAGTATGAGGCCCATTGTGATGCATTTGAGGCCCAGGTGATGAGGCCCATTATGATGTATATGCGGCCATGTTTAAGGCCCAATGAGATGCATTTGAGGCCCATATGTGAGGCCTAATGTGATGTATTTGAGGCCCAAGTAATAAGGCCCATTATGATGTATATGCGGCCATGTTTGAGGCCCAATGAGATGCATTCGAGGCCCGTATATGAGGCCTAATGCGATGTATTTGAGGCCCATGGATGTGGCCCATTGTGACGTATTCACAGCCCATGTATAAGACCCATTGCGATGTATATGCGGCCCGTGTATGAGGCCCATTGTGATGTATATGCGGCCCATGTATTAGGCCTAAGTAATGTATACGTAGCCCTTGCGTGAGGCCTGGTGTGATGTATACGAGGCCCTTATATGAGGCCCAATTGTGATGAGTGATTCCACCATGATGTACATGTTATATTCTGTAATGTCTTGAAAAAATCAGTATAAAGACCTGAGTACCACCTCAGGCAGAAATCCTTAAAGACTGTATACTGTGGAAATTAGAAAAAAATTAATTAAGTACTAAAATAAACTAATTAGTGGATTAGCTTAAACCACTATCTATATGAACTGCAAGACCCAAAACCATTAAAATCACTTACTCAACATTACTTAAAAACCTAGGAGAAATCCCAAAACCCAGTTGCTCTCGGGAGCCCATTGAAACTCTGTATCGGACCTGGACTGCGCATTGAAAGTCCGATTACTGTGAAACTATAAGGTTACAACCACCTTACTAGGCTTGACAACCATCGCGGGAATTGAGCCCAAATAGTATTCAGAAACGTACAAATTGAGCCTTGAGCGAAGTGTGTGAGAAACGCGAATATCTTTAGAAAATGAAGTAGAACTTAAGTGAATTAGACTGTTCGCTTGCGGGCGAAATTGAAGACTTCAGACTGTCAGATTCTAACCCAACTACACCCATGGATCAAGGAAATTTTTCTACTCTTATCAGTATACTTGTGGCCCTAATCGAGTAACGACGACCGTTGATCTGATACAGGTCCTTCACGGCCGATCAGTTTGTCAGATCACACCATAAACACAGTCCTGGCATAGATCCATTGTCAAGAAACTTGCTCCATGACTTAGGCAAGAAATGGACCTTCCTAAGGGCCCCGTTTGTAAAAAACAGGCACCCTTTGGCTATAACCTAAGTATATCATGGCCCTAGGGCCATTGACATCACTTTTAAGCCTATTTAAAGACCTTAAACCACTCCTCTCTCATTCAATACGAATTTCTCTAACCTTAGGAGAGAGAAGAGAGAAAAGAGGAGAAAATAGTGAGGAGAAGTGAGTGAGATAGGGAGATCGTTGCTGGGATTCTTTTCCATGACTCCACGCCTCGATTTACCACCCCACCTCACTACACGTTCATCTTCAACTATGATTTGGGTAAGAAATCCTAACCCTAATCTCATTTTAGGAATCCAAATGGAGGAATCAATGAAATAGCTAACCTATTTCGATGTTTAGGTACTGTTGTTCTGTATACGGGAACATAGGATTCGAACTGAGTTCAAAACGAGGAATCCGATGGAAGGTGCGGACTACAAACATTTACGTTATGGTTTTCAAGGCTTTCAATGTCAGCAATGATTTATGTTTAACTTGATTGTTGCCATATGATCTTGGTTATGATATATTCGATAAACTATACATGTGCGTGAACTATGTGATTATATAATGCATTTCAGGTGTTTGTTGAAATGTTTGAATGAAAGTGAAATTATGATTTATGCTTGCCATTACTATTAATCTAGAATACATGTTTATTGTATGTATGACAACTCCTTTATGAAACCTGCCATAATATATGCTATAACTAATTTAGTTTATGTATATAGTATTATGTAGTCTAAGTGTTTGATAAAATGTCTGAATAAGAAATTGTTTGATAAATCACTTCCAATAAGGGTGTTGAGATAGGATTCTCAACTACCTTATCCATATTTGTAGTTTCCTTCATATAATGTAAATTGCAGCTATGTGATTTATGGATGAAATGCATGTGTATAATAACTTGTCCAATGTGTTTGATAAAATGCTTAAATGGGAATTATGCTTGAATTATTCATTAAATATTGTTATGATTAACATATGTGATTACCTCTTGGATTTGAATATGATTGGGACTACTACGCAGTCCAGGCAATCGGTAATGGTTCCCGATTGAGTGGTCGAACTAGTTTTGCCACATTAGATATGTTCGATGAATCCAAGTCGTACGGTGATTGTCGACAGTGGTTAGGCCACGCAAAGTACTTACGCACTCTATGTCAATCAATTCAACATGCGCTCATACCAATCGTACTTGTTAAATAACCTGATTGGCTTATTGTGTGTTTACCATGTATGGATGCTACTGCTTGAATCTAAGGTACCACTTACCAATGTAAAACCCATTTCAACCATGGTACTAAGATCCCTTAAGACTCATGAGTTGGGCATGGTAGTGTATAGGACACCGTGGTCGAGCTGTCGGCCTACGTTGGGGTAACAAGCCTTCCCATAGTGACCAGTGAGCAACCCAAACTCGTGAGCCGAATCTGGTGGTATATGGGACACCGTATTTGAGCTGTCGGCCTATGTTCAGGTAACGAGCCTCCTATAGTGACCTCGAGTCTAAATTAGGCCTACGCTAAGGTGACGAGTCTTCCCGTAGCGACCTCAAGTGTAAACTCTAGAACTTGCCTATCCACTATTTTCATCAAGGGTGATGCCCTACAACTTGCCTATCGTATGTGATTAACTAGGATTGACGACCCTAGATGGATCCTTGCTTGGGTAAATGATAAAAAGAGAGGTACCTTAGCTTCCCGAATCTATTGTATGAATAAGACTAATAAATTACTTAGCTAACACAACCATGCACCGTATTGCATGTGCTTTGGCGAGGAAGCGTGCTTTTAGGGAGTTTGTCATGCGTGATTATTAAATGAAGTCACTGAGGAAGTGCAGGTGAGGGCATGCATCATTACAACATACCATCCTTACATTAATAAGAGTACTTAAGATATGATTGTTGTACTACTTTATCATTACTGCTTGATTGAATTGATAACATGTTAACCTTTGTCTTATAGTACCATTGAGTTGATCACTCACTCCCACTCTGGGATGGTGTTTTAAAACACCAACCAGACTCTAATTTAGATGTAGGTTACGACGAGGCTTTCGCGATGCACCCAGATTTCATTGATGGGGAGGAGTAGTTCTCCTACGTGCAGCTTTCAGGTGGATCTATGTAAACCTCGCGTTGCTTCAACGGGATTACAGGGATATTGGATTAGTCAAACATTTACATTTTGATATTTTATGTATTTTGAAACAAAAATATGTAAATATTCAGCCTGGCTACATGATCATACTCTGGAGGTTATGAAACCCGTACATATACTTAATATACCTATCTCAGTCTTTCACTTGCTTAATTACATTTACTCTGGAGTATGATATGCCATTTTAGTGTAATCCCACTCATGTTTAATTCTCTAATATGGACAACATTCAAACGTCATTATCTATGTTGCATAAGTGATGCGTTAGAACTTGGGAGTTGAGCTTTGCTCGACCCTCGATTTTTAAGGCATTACAAGTTGGTATGCGGCGCCCTAACCCACATGTGTGGGGCCTTACACTCGTGTGGGACCACCCTATTTGGGTCCCCTTTGCTCCCCTTTGTCCATTTCACCCCCCTTCCAAGCTTCTAAACCCTCCAAATCCCTCCAAATTCACATTTCCTCTCTCAAATCTCCCTCACATACACAAGGCTTCTTCTTCTTCCATATTACACACCCATCATCCACCATTTTCCTCAAAATTCTTTCTTACAATCCCCCATCTTCCCATTTCCTACCTATTTGAGCACAAAGGCTCTCTTTTATGCCCTATAGCCCTCCAAATCCATAAAACCATCCCACCTTTCAAGCTTTTCTAACCCCATTACTCTTTTTGAGCTAGTTACTACTATTTTTTCTCTCTCCGTACTCCTTTCCCTTATGGGAAAGAAGAGGGTGTCTGTGGATGAAGCCGGGCCTAATTGTCCAACCTATTCGAGGAAGAAGACGGGCGCCAAAGCAAACATGAGCGTCGAGGGAGAAGGAAGATCAAAACGAGATCTTGACCTACGGATCCCTATCAAGAGATTAATACCGTCGAGCATCGAATTAGGTAGGTTCCGTAACCGAAGAATTGTATTCGAGGCTCATGTGGATGAAAGGCTTTTTGGGTTGTACCTAGTGATGGACATGCTCCTGAAAAATTGGTGGGGTCCCATATTTGAGGGAAATACCCATGCGAGCGACGGGGCAGTGCGTGCCTTCTATGCTCATATACGGGACCCACTACTGGAGCCAATACAGTTTACTATCCCTTTGGGAAGAGAGCAAGTCATAGTCAATGTTAATATGATAGCTCGTATCATGGGTATGGAGCATGGACTTGTACATGCTAGTGAGGCAAACCTTGCCAGTGAATGAGAAAGAAATCGCTGCACCTGTTTCCTCTGCGACCAGCTTGAGCGGTGGAGGTGAGGAAATAGCCTTGCATCGACCAAATTGATAAATGATTTCCGCCTGCTCCACCACATATTCACATATAATGTATACCCCAGGTTGAGTAACCGCACAGAATGTACTCAGCTTATGGTAGATTTCTTATACAGAGCTGGTCAGGGAGATAAGCTATGTCTGCCTACATTCGTACTGACTCAAATTGTGGGTATTGCACGATCTATACGGGGAGATGCCTCACTTCCCTTCGGTCGACTTATTTGTAAAATTGCCCGCCACTTCAGTTTCAGACTCCATATGGATGAATTTGCCCTGATTCATATCATCAGTGATGTTACGCTCAACAATATGGGCATAGACCCTAGGCAGCGACAAGCAAGGCTTGATGAGTATGGAGATGAGATAGAGGAAGAGGAAGAAGAGGAGGAAGATGAAATAGAGGAAGGAAGTGAGAAGGAAGGAAGTGTGGGGGAAGGCAGTGATGAAGAGGGAAGTGATGAGGAAGAGCAGGAAGAGGAAGAAGAGGAGGCCCAAGATGCAGGTAAGGAGCCTACTACTGCTACACATGACTACTGCCATAATCGGGCTATGTAACGCCCTGAAAATCGGGGGTCGAGCAGAAGCTCAACTCCCGAGTTCCAACGCATCACTTATGCAATATAGAGAATGATGTTTAAATGTTGTCGAAATTAGTGCATTAAACATGAGTGGGATTATACTAAAACAACATATCATACTTCAGAGATAATTAAGTTAAGCAAGCGGAAGACTGAGATAAGTATATAATATATAGAAGTGTTTCTCAATCCCCAGAGTATGAGTATGTTACCAGGCCTAATTTATACTCGAGGTCACTATGGGAAGGCTCGTCACCTTAACATAGGTCAATAGCTCGAATACAGTGTCTCATACTACCGTATTTGGCTCACGAGTTTGGGTTGCTCACTGGTCACTACAGGGAGGCTCATCACCCCAGTGTAGGCCGATAGCTCAAATACGGTGTCCCATACCACCATGCTCGGCTCATGAGTCTTAGCGGATCATGGTACCAAGGTTAAACGGGCTTTACATTGGTAAGTGGTACCTTAGATTCAAGCAGTAGCGTCCATACATGGTAAACACACATTAGGCCAATCGGGTCACTTGATAAGTTCGATTGGTACGAGTGCACGCTAAATTAATTGACATGGAGTGCATACATACTCCTCGTGGCCTAACCACTGCTGATAATCACCGTACGACTTGGATTCATCGAATGTATTCGTTGTGGCGAAACTATTTCGACCACTTGATCGAAAACTGTTACTGATTGCTTGGACTATGTATTAGTCTCAGTCATACTTAAATACAATAGGCATTCATATGTGATAGTCAAACAGCATTTAACAACCAATTTAAATACAATTCTCATTCAGGCATTTTAACAACCATATTTGTAATGACCCAAAAAATTTTGTGCTAATCTTTCCTTAGTAGTTATTTTTGAGGTAATTAGCGCTATACTCGATTGCTTGTGAAATCTGCATCAATTACTTTAAATTGTATCTGCATGACTCAAAACCTGTAGATTAGTTAGCACTATGTTACTCTAAAATCTAGGATCCATCGCTAAATCCAGTTGTTCTGGAGAATTTTTGGAAGTTCTGGATCGAACCTGGACCGCGCGTCGAAAGTCCGATAGCGATGATCTTAGGTTGTTGCGGTCACCATGTTGGGCTTGACCATCACCTCGAAAATCAAGTCCATGTGATGTTCTGGGTCGATTTGATTGAGTTCGGAGTGAAGCGTGTGAGAACGGTTATTAATTTAATAAGCTTTTATGAAATCTGAGTCGTGTCGCTTGCGCGATGATTTTAAGCAATCTGATCGTTGGATTCTAACCCAATTTCACCCTCTGATCAGGGAAGGTGGCCCAGGCATGTCCTTATGCTTGTGGACCTGATCGAGATTCAGTGACCGTTGAATTGTGTGTGATCCGCCACGGCTGATCTGAAGATCTGGTTGGTACGAAAACTCAGCTCGACCTAGATCTAAAGTCAGTGAGCTTAAGTCCGACCTTTCATGGTAATAGGCCCACCAGAAGTGCTTCGTTGGATCGCGAGAGGCAGGTTTTGGTTATACCCTAAGTATACCTTGGCCCTGGGGTTATTTTCATCAATTTTAGGCCTATTTATATTCCTTGAAACCCTAGCTCTCTTTTCCATACGCATTTCCTAACCCTAGCTTGGAAAGAGAAAAGGAAAAGAGAGAGAAAGTGAGAGAGAAGTTGGTGAATCACTTTAGATTCTTTCTGGTTCTTTTTCATCCTTGAACCTTCACTTTGAATCGTTATTCTGACGGTTCTGAGTTCATCTTTGGGTAAGTTAACCTAATCCTAATCTGTGTTAGAGCTTAGAATAGTCTTGGTATTGTTGTATCTCATTTCTATTCTTGCTTTAGGGTATTCTATCGCCGTTGACGAAGACACATCGTCTGAAATCAGTTCGGTGTTCTCTTCTGGCTTAAGGTGCGGACTTTAAGTGTATAGGTTATGGTTTCAAGGCTTTCAATGCCAGTTAATGGTTTATTCTTGTTATGGATGAGATTTCACATGCCAAATGTTATGTTTATGTTGCGTTCCTGATATGCATGTGTTATATTGAGATTTGTGTATTCTATGTGTATGTATAAAGTACCGTATGCGTATAAAAAATGAACGTGTGATTGCCATGATTATTTTTCATGTATGTATGCTAGATGTATGTGCGACAACTCCTTGATAAAAGGAATTGTCCAAATGTGTGTATTTCAACATGCGTCATATATGTTGTATTATGTATTCTAAGTGTTTGTAGAAATGTCTAAATGATCTGAAGTGTGATGTTTCAACCTAGTATCGGCTTTGAGAAGCGATTCTCAACTCTCCCACTAGTGTGTATGATTTCCTTCATGTAAGTTACATTCCTTGTTGTTTAAGTTCAAGTATTACTTATGCTTTCATTTATGTTAAGTTGATATTCTTCAAATGCTTGAGTACCACATGATTTGAGTTGTTGTTCCTTTACTGTTCTACATTCAATACGAATATCTGTTGTAGTGTAATGTGTGTGGGACTATGCATTAGTCCAGGAAATCGGTAATCGGCCTTAAGTTCGTGGTTGAGGTTGCTTTCACCACGTAGGACGTATTAGACGAACCCGAGTCGTATTAGAGTTGGCGGCAGTGGTTTGGCCACGCGGAGTGTTTGCGTACTCTATGTCGTTCAATCCAACGTGCGCTCGTGCTAGTCGAGTTCGTCAAGTAACCCGATTGTCCAATGTATGTTCACCATGTATGGACGCTACTATTTGAATCTAGGGTACCGAACTTACCAGTGAAATCCTATTAACCTTGGTACCTTGATCCGCTAAGACTCATGAGCCGGACATGGTGGTATGGGACATCGTGGTCGTGCTGTCGGCCTACGCTGGGGTGACGAGCCTCCCGTAGTGACCAGTGAGCAACTAAACTCGTGAGCCGATTATGGTGGTATGGGACACTATATTCATGCTATCGGCCTACATTGATTGGTGACGAGCCCTTTGTAGTGACTCGAGCATACCTGGATACCGCATTGAGGTGACGAGCCTTAGTGTAGTAACGATGGTATGAAAGGCGTGCATTGATTGGTGATGAGCCCTTTGCAACGACCTACAAACATATGATCGTATGAGATATCTAGGACTGACGACCCTAGAATGGATCACTGTTTGGATGGTGATATGAGGAAGGTATCTTAGCTTCCCAATCCTGCTGTATGAAAAGGACTAATAACAACTTGGTAATCATATTCATGCACCGAATTTGCATGTGCTTTGTATACGTGGCGCACTTTGAGGTGGTGTCATGCATAACGTAAGATGAAGACGCTGAGGGTGTACGCGTGAGGGCACGCATCATTTTGCATACATCCTTGCATTAACAAGAGTACTTAGGACTTGTTTACTTGTTCTGCTTTATCATTATTGCTTGATTGAACTGATAACATGTTAACCTGTGCTTTATTGTTCCATTGAGTTGATCACTCACTCCCATGTTCTGGGGCGGTGTTAAACACCCACCAGACTCTGTCTTAGCTGATGATGTTGCAGATGTTGAGGCGACCTCTGAGGCAGAGCGGGAGATGGATGATGATGAGGCTGCTTTCTCTTATATCAGTTTTCAGACGGGTTCTAACGAGCCTTATTCTGATGCGCGGGATTCTGGGATTATTTTTGGGAATTAAATGATGTAATCTAATACTTGTAATTTTGATAGTAACACTTGTGAGAACGACCTGGTATGTATATGTACTTCAGGGATTTGCACTTGTACACATATATTTCTATAAGTCTTCCGCTTGCTTTCTTCACTTATCCTCAACTCTCCCACTAGTGTGTATGATTTCCTTCATGTTAGTTACATTCCCTGTTGTTTAACTTCAAGCATCATTAAATATGTTGTATAAGCGATGTTTTGGAACTCGGGAGCTGAGTTATGCTCGACCCCCGAATTTTTAAGGCATTACAATATTGCACAAGTTATCATATATAGGCGTTTCATCTATAAATCACGTAGTAGCAAGATAGGTTAGATGAAGAAAATTATAACTATAGATAAGGTAATTGAGAATCCTATCTCAACACTGTAAGTATTATGGTTTCTTGCTCCTTTGATTGTCAAATTTTATAGTGCCAAAACCACAGTCTGTGTCTTGTGTAGCACATTAATATATCTGTTCAAGGCAATGCATCACATGTACAAGGACAATGCTTCACTTAAGAATAAAGATTTACTTCAAGAAATGCAAGATCAAGTACATTGTTCACTACTTCAAACTTCAAAGTTCAATGTTTAAAGCGACATCGAAAGACAAGTCAACTGTTCATACTCAAGACTCAAGGAGAAGTACAACTCAAGTACTACAAAATCAAGCTTCAAAAGATCTCAAGTTCAAGCTTCATCGTGTGGCAAGATCTCAAGCTTCATGAACTTCAGTGATTGTCTATCACCTAAAGAAAAGAAGGTTCAATGTTCATACATCATATCCAAGGTATGAAAGACCTTAGATTGACCTTAGGGTAGGTCATTTTGAATACATAATTCAAATTAAATCATTTTATAAGTGTTTGGTCTGTTCTTCGACTAATTCTGGACTCTGTTCGACTAGTCCTAATACTGGCTCGACCAGTCCAAGAAATTTCACGACCAGTCCTAAGTTTGTTGAATATTTTCAAAATTTTTTGTTAAACCATGACCAGTCCTGGAGACTGCTTGACCGGTCGTGTGAATAGTGCATGACTTGTTCATAAATTCAATGCTATACATCATCTCTATGAATTGGCGCATGTTTGAGTTGTCCCTCATAGAAAAAGCTAATCACCTACTAAATCTCATAGCCATGGTGTAGGCAAGTGAGAAGTAAGTCCTTAAACCATTCCCAACACTAAAAAAGGCTTTATCTCCTTTTTTGGGAGAAGTTCAAAATGTCATGCCTGAAAGTGTTCGTTTGATGACCTAAAAAGAACTTTTTAAGGAACTCCCGGGTCATCTTAACTCATGTGCCAATAGATCTTGGCATTAAGGAGTGAAGCCATGCTTTGGCCTTCTCCTTGAGAGAGAATAGAAACAACTTTAGTCTAATCACATCAGGAGGAACATTGTTAAAGTGTATGGTTGTGACAATCTTGTCAAACTCTTTTATGTGCAAGTATTGACTTTTTAAATTAAGTCTATCGAATTTCGAGAGTAATTGGATCACCTCTTTAAAGTCCATGTTTCCTACATTGGTTGGGAAAATCATGTAAGAAGGTGTACTTGTTCTCTCCGGTTGTAAATAATCACGTAAGGTCCGAACCGCTGGAACTTAGTATACCTCATTCTCATCATGCATCATCCTGATTGGTGCTGTGTTATGCACAGGATTCTCATCAAAATATTATTCAGTTTTGGCCATATTTTCATACGATGTTTCAGGAGTATTTAGGTGTTTTCTAACTTATCGATGGATTACGAACCCATCGACCAAACCTCCTTCACTTAAAAGTCTTAATGTATGATTTCTTACTCACTTGGACATAAACCACACGAACCATAATTCTAACCTTAAGTCCTAAGTTCTACAACAATTAATAAAGCAAGTAAAGGGAGTAAGGAAGGATGTACCAGTAGGGAAGAAGTAGATTTGAAGATACTACAAACAAAGACAAACAACCGATGTAAGTAATATTTAGAAAATTTGAACAAACCCTAGAAAAAGATTTCTAAAATTAAAAAACCTATAAAAATAACCTTAAGTTATAAAAAAATTCATAATATTAGAAAAACCTAACCTAAGATGAAAAAGATATGCGCGGTTCATCGGCAACGTGTAGTTACAGAAATTTTCAGTTTCAATAGGTCTATTTCATATAATAATTTTAGTAATTTTAATTATTATATTATTTTTATTATTTTTCTAATAGTTCATCATTAAGTCTACTTTAGCTCTACCAAAATTCATTACATTTCAATTATAGCAAAAGTCTAAAAATTCTGAGAGTACCAGCTGTTAAAACTAATGATTTTGGAACAGTTTCCAAAAAGTTGTAAAATTAACCTTCTTTAGTTTTTTTTATTATTATTTTTCCAAGAAACTAGATTCATCAAGCTTCAATTTGGTTTTTAAATCACCTCAATCGGATTGTAGAAAGATATATATGACTTTTTGAAGTCTATACATTGAAACTGTCAAAATCCGAACATGCAGAATATTGTTAAACGGAGTTACTCGGTTGCACTGAATCCCACTCGGTGCAACTGAACCCTGTTGTCCAAATATGCTCGGTTTCTCGAGGTTTACTCGATGCAACTGAGTAGGGCAGCTTCAATTACCCCAATTTGCTCGGTATAACCGAGTTCCACTCGGTTCAACCGAACCTTGTTGTCCATGTTTTTCAAAATTCTCAAATTTCACTTGGTCGGGCGGTTTTGGTGGATCCAAGGTCACTCCTTTTAGTCCCAATGTAATGCCCTAAAATTTTTGCGACCTGAGTCTATGCTCGACACGGAGATCCCAGGCATTAATCCTTTATATCCATTGATTAGGCCGTTTGATTCGATGACCAACTGGCATTCCTCATTCATAAAGATGGTTACTTATGCAAATGAAATCAACTATTATTATTATTCCATAAAGGTAAAGTGTAAATTTAAAACTTTTAATGCTCTCTCAATGAGAGCTTATTACATAATTGAGTTTGCAACAAAAATATAAATAAAACTAAATTATGATAGTATTTTCTTATTTATTCAGCAAAATCTTCTATAAGGAGGTGATCCTCTGGATCTTCAATATGTACGTCACCTGGATCATCTGTACAGTTGGAGAGGGTCAACGCCTTACTCATAGTGATGGTTATCCTTTAAGGCTTACAATAATTCAAATGATTCATTAGAATATCGAAAGGGTACCAATACATCTCATACTCCACATATACAAGGGGTATCGATATGCGCAAACATTCTATATAGTATGCATGCCTTGCAAAGTATGTGCGGTTCATTACAATGTGGAAGGCAGTTTAAGATATTTGACTTGCCCCACATTCTCACACTACGAAGATTCGCCGGTGTGTCCCACATTAACGTGGATTTACGTGAACATCTCAATGCAATACAACAACGCGATTGGGGGATTTACATGACACGATGTGTTCATGGAGCGACTATTTGCGACATCCAATTCCGAGAAGAGATGTAACATGCATCATGATTTACTTACATCGATTGTGCACCACTCACCAATCAACGGAATTACGTGCCGACCAAGAGGGTCGTTACCCAAAACACATTACGTCCACGATAGTATATTGATCGCTAGAAGTGGGATTTCCAACATGATACTTGCGTGCAAGATACTTTCTTTGGATGGCCGTGTAGGTTATGACGTAAGAAGTAGGAGCTTCTATTGAGGCGTCCACAGGGTCAGCGGGCTTGCCAAGGTCAGCTTGTGGGCCATGATCTTTCCTTGTGCAAGGATCTTCCCATCCGGAAATAGGGAAGGTGGACGAGGACGGCTTTGATCTCCTATCCTCTCATGGAGATGGTCCCCATCTGAATCGAACGGAGATTCCGGTTTGAATTATTGCGGGCGGGAAGCGAAAAGAAAGGGAGAGGAGTTTTCCTTTCCTAAAATAGTTGGGTCAAGTGGCATTTAAATCGGCCTCTACATTTAGTGTACTGTGGTTGCATGACCTTCGGTACACCAGTACTTTCGGTACGCTGTACTGTGGTGTTTCTGAAGAATCTATTCTGTTCACTTGGTTCCTTGATGTATATACGATCGTTGGGATGAAGGGTGGGTCTGACCTAAGGATTGAGTGGACCACGACTTGGAGTATTTGAGCCATTTACTTTGTAATTATGCTAATTTAATGGTCAGATTCTTCTGAATTTGGTTGTCAGCACTCCTACTGATTTTGTGGTCTGATATATGTAATCTTGGGAAGCGGATTGCGTACTGAGTAACTCAGTACCCTCAGTGTACTGAGTAAACTGTGTGAGGTCCACCGTTGTTTATTTATTTTATCCACTTCGTTGATCCATGTTAACAGATAATTTTAAGGCTTGAACCCAAAAATGAAACATATCAAAATCTTAAGTGTACCACACTACAAGAAACAGTTTAATCGAACCTCTACCATTGAAAAATTGTTTGAGGCCACAAAAGTTTTGGATCAAGCTGATGTTTGTGGTTTCTCTTCATCCATGTCTTTGTGATATTATGAATGGGTTGGATGACTAATATACATTACTTTGGACCCTAGGAAGGTTTCAACGATGGAAATCATTATTCCACACTGTTTCCTATGGAATGGTCCACTTGAGCTTTGGATTTACTTCAATTTTGATATCAACCCCTAAAAGTAGCAGTAAAAATGGATTGACGGTGTGGATAAACCACAAACATTCACAGTGGGCCCAACTGAGTTTACTCAGTACGATAAAAGCGTACTGAGTAACTCAGTATGCAATCCGATTTCGTAATCTTGGTGGTTATTTAGGTGGCTTTTAAATGTGTGTTCATATTTTGTTAGATTCTTATGAGAATGTTCAGTTACTGAAAAAGTTCGGCATGTTACACCCAAACATGTGTGAATGTGACAAGCACTCAAGTTGATAAATCAAAGGTAATGCCCAAGGACGTTCAATTCCTAACTAGCAAAAAATTTGGGGCATTATACCTAGATAGGGAATCCTCATCTTGAGTCAATCCTCTTGAAATTTTGTCAGCCGAAATGTTCAATATGCAATGAGGAATTTAACATATCATCGAATAGTCACTAGTTTAGGCTGAAACTTTAGGTAGATGAATGTCTAGTCATGCTGAAAATATGAATTGGATGATGGTACTCTTTGTCGAAAGAACACCTATAGTGCCTCAGCAACAAGTTAATACTAGTTCTATCAGAAATCTAACACTAATACCGCAAGCACCTCCTTTACGACGGAACACACCTCCTACTCCAATAAAAGAACTGTGGAATCTATCGCAACCTACTAAATTTAAGCAATCGGAAGGGGAGGTTAGAAATGTCATTCCTACATAAGGAAACCATAGTATACCTTGGGGGTAGCCTTTCCCTAGGAATCCATCATATCATGAATGACAAAAAATAGGTAGGTCTAGAACCACCACCAGTGGTTGAACAACATTGTAGATCGTGACTGAATCATGTAATTGGTCAAAGAAGTAGCAAGCCAAGTTTTTTAATGTATTATTACCCCAGTCTACCATAAGCCTTATCCAGAATGGATTGACCAACAGTCTCCATTGTCGTGGACAAATTTGATGTTTTTCAAATAAGACGGTTGAATTTGATGTTTTTCGATTAAGATGGTCGACTTTGATGTTTTTCGACCAAGACGGTCGAATTTGATGTTTTTCGACCAAGATAGCCGAATTTGATGTTTTTCAACCAAGATGGCCGAATTTGATGTTTTTCAAATAAGATGGTCGAGTTCAACCAAGATGGTCGAATTTGATATTTTTCAACCGAGATAGGTGAGTTCAATCAAGATGGTCAAAATTGATGCTTTTGCCCAACCAAGCAGTCACATTTATTGTGTTGAATGACGGATCAACGTCGATCTCACCTTTTTAACTAAAGGTGAGGCGATGTGGGGGGAAATGTTATACCATATTTCTGACCATTCTTAGAACACCAAAGATCTATGATGAACACATGTCATTACAAGGAAAGATATTCAAGGATACTTGGGGCAGTGGAGCTGTGAAATGCGGCTGAGTTGCAAGATACAGTCAAGCTGCGAAATGTGGCCGAGATGCAAGGAGCGATTAAGAGGCACTTAGAATTAAAACTCGGCCAGGAGAAGGGGAACTATTAGTGCACTTATTTGTGTACCTATTTGTCAATCATGTGCATCGGTGTGTTAGGGAGTCAGTTGAGCCCTTGGAAGCAGAAAACTGAAGACACATGAAGACTAAAGCATCAAGGAATTGAAGAACATGAATATGAGGTGCCTTAATGAACCTAATCTTGACCCAAAACAACCCTTAAGCTCTAGATGATCATGGCCTAATAGGTAAACCTTTAATTACCATCCATTAGCCTTAGAAGACCCATTTGAACATGCTTAGATAGGATATAGAAGTCTTGACATACTGTTAAATCAAACTGCCCAAAAATAGCAGACTCATAAGTGTCATCAATCGATCACTGATCAATTGGTCAATCGATCAATCAGTCTCGAGCGATTGAAGATGGCCTAAATCATCCAGCAACAAATTTGTTAAAATATTGGATTTACAACAATCAATCTATACATCGATCGATCAAAGGGGAGTTCGATCGATCGACGGCTCGTATCAATCGATCGGACCAACTGATTTTTGCTCATTTTTTACTATTGGAACTTAGTTCCTACATATAGGGCATTCGGTATTTGGGCATTTCGAATGGTTTTCGGTGTAATATAAGGTAGGTGTGAGACCCGTATCCTAACCCATACCATTCTGTAGGCTTTCGCGGTCCTCCCGGTCGAATTCCAACGATCCGCGATCTGTAATAAGCATTTACACGTGACCCTGAGTCGCACACTGTCAATCTGAGTCAGCTCGACCCAAGACTTGTATTATTACAACCGCGCTGTCGCCGCGGTTCCGACGTCGCGTCTCGCGCACCGAGGCAATACCCGGGCCAGAAGATGTGGGCCCGCATTCATTCCGAAGAAACACCGCGTGTTGCGAATTATGAGAGAATCTCTACAATATGTCCCATTGATTAATCAATCAAGTACACACCCTATCTCAAGTACATCACCCATACCCCATACCACTTCACCCCCCTCACAAGTCAACTCTCTCTCTCCCCACCCATACCTCCTTTACACAAATTTTAACCCAACCCATGTTTTTCCATTTCCATCCCTTACAACAACCATTTCATCCATCACCTCTCTCTCTCTCTCTCTCTCTCTCTCTCTCTCTCTCTCTCTCATTTCTAACAACAACTCTCCAACTCCCAAGAGAGCTTCCAACGTCCAAACTCTCTAAGCCTCCCAAGCCAAGTGTGGTCCACCTTCCTACCCTCTCATCTCTCATCTCAACCTTCTAATCTTCATTAACCTCCATCAAGATTGAAGCCAAGGAGCCTAGGAGTCCAAGGAGCTAAAGAAGAAGGCCAAACATGGGTGATCCGCCATTGATTTCAATTTTTTTAAGGGCCCACTTGTTGGGGGACCCACTTGATGTATGCATTGTATAGGGAGGGCCCAATAGTGGTGGGGTCCCTCCCCTTCACGTCTCTCTCTCTCTCTCTCTCTCTCTCTCTCTCTCTCTCTCTCTCTCTCTCTCTCTCTCTATCCGTTTTGATGAAGTGGGCCCCACTAATTTGTGTTTTATCTGATGGACGGTGGGACTCCACCGTGAAGTGCATCCGCATCTAGGCCTTCCAGGGCCTGGACGCTAGACCCATATATAATATAATACATATATTATATGTAATATATATATAATATAATATATATATAGATATTAATATGGTATATGGTGGGCCCCACGTGGGGACCCATCTAATTTGGAAATGGATTGGCTGACGTATCAGATGCCAGCAAGCTTTGTGGACCCCACTGTAATGTAGGGTCACATCCGCACCATCCAACATGCTAAGCGGGTGGGACCCACCAATTTGATGGTCTTTGGCTTAGCACACACCAGCCTTCAGCCCCTGCATTTGACGTTAGCAGCATGTGGGGCCGAGCAGCTGTGTGGACCCCATCCACACCGTCCATTTGCTGATCCAGCTGGGATGTGGATCCCATAATGTATGTGTTACATCAAGTCATTCATTTGCTGGGACCAGCTGTTGCAGTTGCTGTTGCAGCAAGTTAGCAAGCTCTGTGAGTTCCACTGTTGCATCATGTCAGCAGGTTCTGTGGGACCCACCTCCCTGATCATCTAAATTGTTATGATCCAATTTTTGGATAATACTCTAAAACGATCTCTAAAGATGAGTGAATGGTGTAGTTGATGTGGCCTGTCAATACGGCCTATTTGTTGTAGGCCCATTTGGTGAGGCTCGATGTGATGTACTTGGGGCCCATTTGATAAGGCCGACTTGATGTATATGAGGCCCTTGTATGAGGCCCAACCTATTGTATTTGCGGCCCATTTTGATGTATATGAGGCCCACTGGTGCGGCCCATTTTAATGTATATGAGGCCCATTGGTGTGGCCCGTTGATGCGGCCCATTTTGATGTATATAAGGCCCATTGGTTCGGCCCGTTGATACAGCCCAGTGTGATGTATGCGAGGCCCATATGATGAGGCCCATTGTGATGTATGAGACCCTTGTAAAAGGCCCATTATGTTATATACAAAGCCCATGAGATGTGGCCCATTATGATGTATTCGAGGCCCATGGGATGTTGCCCATTGTGATGTATTTGGAGCCCATGGGATGTGGCCCGTTATGATGTATTTGGAGCCCATGGGATGTGGTCCATTGTGATGTATTTGGAGCCCATGGGATGTGGCCCATTGTGATGTATTTGAGGCCCATGGGCGAGGCCCAATGTGATGTATATGTGGCCTATGAATGAGGCCCAATATAATGCATATGAGGCCCATGAGTATGGCCCATCATAATGTATATTAGGCCCTTTATGTGAGGCCCATTATATTGTATATGAGGCCCTCGTGTGAGGTCAGGGGACCACTATATGTTTGGCCCTATATAGGCCACTCCTTAAGAGCAATGTTGGTCAAATGTCTACATTGATGGGCAATGATGGTTGAATGTCCACATTGTGACCTTCCCTTAGGTCTTGTTAGGCCCATTCTCACCGATTCTGATTGTCGAGGCCGATTCCGATTGTTAAGGCCGATTATCGAGGTTGATTATTATTATCAAGGCCGATCCTCATTATCAAGGCCGATTATGATCATCAAGGCCGATCCTGATCATCGAGGCTGATTGTGATCATCGAGGCCGATCCTGATCATTAAGGCCGATTATGATTATCGAGATTGATTCTGATTGTTGAGGCTAATTTCGATTGTCGAGGCCGATTGTTGAGGCCCAATGTGATATATATGCAGCCCATATTTGAGGCCCATTGTGATGTGTATTCGACCCATGTTTGAGGCCCAATGTGATGTATATGTGACCCGTATTTGAGGCTCATTGTGATATGTATTCAGCCCGTGTTTAAGGCCCAATGTGATTTATATGAGGCCTATGTGATGAGGCCCATTGTGATGCATTTAAGGGCCTGGCGATGAAGCCCATTGTGATGTATATTAGGCCCATATGAGAGGCTCATCATGATGTGTATTAAGCTCATGAGTGAGGCCCATGGTGTTATATATTAAGCCCTTGTGTGAGACCATGGGTCCACTATATGTTAGGCTCTATGTGGGTCATCCCTTGGGGGTAACGTTGGTTAAATGGCCACATTGTCAAGGCCGATTATCGAGGCTGACTATCGATGTTGATTATTGGTACCAGTTATTGATACCAATTATGAGTATGTAACAGTATAGCATCATGATACATGCCCATACGCATCATCTACATGTTTGTTATGAGATGTGATTGACCATTGCATTTGCCATAGTACAGATGGCTTATGGGACTCCCTGATAGGTAGAGTTATCCCACATGAGCGCACAGTATGCACAGGATTGATGTATGATTGAATGTGTGACTCGTACATCTAACATTATGTGATGGTGATTACTTACGCCCTAGCGACATCAAGGCCGTAACCTCCATAGTCATGTCGTGGATAGCCAGATGGGACACCAAAAATCTGTTACTAGCATCGAGCCGCCATAGATGGCCCTGGGTGAAAATCCCTAAACCCTCTTGGTACTAAAGGATGCCTTAACATCAAGACCGAGTAAATATATATATGAGCACATGAGGGCCTCATACCAGTAGGTCGCGTCTCCCACTGTGTCGTGGTTAGTTGGGAGGGGGTGTGGCCTTACCCACCTAAGGGAGTAGGCATAGCTAGGCTGAGTCTGACCAGCTCGTAAATGGGTCTACTATCAACGAGCCGGGCTGGTATTGGTAAGCAGATAGTGAAGTCTCTTCTACTTACCTAGTTATGCGCTTGATGGGGGGCAAGCTAGTGTGGAGTGTACTAGACCCCGGTGACGATCCCAGAGATGTACGGTATTGTTATGTGGACTTATTGAGTAGGAGTTGCATACTCATTCATACATTCACTATCCACCCAGGCTGGTGGTACGCAGCTATTTCTTACGTGTACCTTCGCAATGACCAGGATTTGGGTTGGGGCACGCGAATAACCTGAGATCAGGAGTTTACCTCATTAAGTTTGACTATCCAAATTTAGGTATGTGACTGGTTTGGATAGAAGTCCCTTGTGGTAGACCTCATAGCCTGCGATACTACGTACTATCATCCCCACATCACACTTCAGCTTAGTCATTTCATTCGCATCGCATATTGCATTACATCCATAGGCATATGGCATTTTGGGTTGCTATGTTTCTGCACTTATATGGCCTAGACGGACTTAACAAGATTTACGTATTGCATTGTATCCTTGACATCTGATATTTGGCTCTTTATGACTCCTATGATATTATATGATTAATAGACTTACAGTATTTTCGCTTACTCTAATATCGTATGATTCATGATCTTGCCAGTAATTCCGATATTGTATGATTAAGGCATTGTATTGAATACTTAGCACTTATCTTGTGCACACACTTACACCACCCTCTGAGAGTAAGAGTTTATAACCCAAACTTGATAGATTCTTGTGTAGGACTTAGGCTCTTATATAAGGACGAATTCACCAAACATGGGTGCATACGTGTTAGTTTCCATGGGAGCCTCCAGCAGGAGTAAACGTAGATCCTTGAACTAGGACCAGGGTTATTAGTTGGTGAATAGAAAACTAACTAAAGTCTCTTATAGGAGCCTCTAGCGAGAGTGTACGCTAGGATCTTACATAAGACCACAGTCCTTATGTATGGCAGTAAAGGTTAGAGATGAACTTAATTTAAAACCTCCAATAGTGAAATCCGATACACTCAGGAAGAGTGTATCCACCGGGAGTGGAGTAAGGAAACCAAAACACTATACATGCTTATGTTTGGGATTTTCATTTGAGCACTTTTTATGCTTAATGTAATTTTTTAGTTGAATTATAGGTGTTGAGGGTCAAATATTGCATATTAGACCCCAGTTATCACATGATTTTATGTACATGATAATGTTTAACGCCTTATTTTAATCACGTTTGTGTTGCAAGGTGAATTTAGGAGCCTGGACTGAAAAAGGGATATTAAAAGCATGGATTTAACGCTCAAAAATCACCAAGGCAAGAGACGAATCCTAGGAGACCGAGATCGAAGAAATTACACACCAAAGATCGGAAAAAATCAAGTGATTGAAGATGAAGAGGCCTGAAAATCATCCTGAATGCAAGTTCATAGGGTTCCCACCATCCGTTTAGGTTGAAATTTTATATCTAGCCTGAGGATCATAAATTTAAGAAGAAAAGTCCAGGGTTTGGATAGAAAGCGTTCTAAAACTTGTGGCCGAACGCAACTTGGTTGCATTGTTGCGGTTTTTGGATGCGTAAAAGCTACGCATGCACCACGGCCTCTCCACCAACTTCCAGCATCGCCCCTATTCTCTATAAAAAGGGAGAGAGAATGTGGAGAGAGAATTATCAATCCTAAGACATGGGTGAACGTGGAGCATAAGAGAGAGAGAAAGAGCGTGGCGGCATCGAGTCTCCATCCTTCTTCCTTCTTCTTCGATTTTTCCTTCCTTTTGATGTCATTTTTCTGAGATGTAGAACATCATGTCTATGAGGAGCTAAACCTCTTAGACAGGGCTAAGAGGTGAAGCTTGTAGCGTAATGGGGTGTTGTTTATGGTTTTGATTCATGTTACGTTGAACTATCCTTGATTTTGGTTTGATTATAAGGAATATTCATAGTTTTTAATGGTTTATTGTGACTTAAATTACAATGGATCTACAAGAGCTTTGAGTATGTTCTTTTCATTATTATGATTATGAAGTTAGGAAGCCATGTCACGCCCCAAACTTCGAAACCGGGCTCACAGAATTGCCGATCGCCGAATCCGGTGCCGACAGCCTCCGTAGTACCCCGTTCTCGGCTCTCGGCGCCCATACACCAGATTCCGATCTTGGGATCCTACGAGGAGGATTTTCCAACGTACATTTATCTCGTAAGAAGCATAACCACAAGTTTACCGAAATCACAAAGGCAACATCATCATCATATATCCACTAATATAAACATTTGAATACAGTACTAAAAGGGAAATACATATATTGAAAATCGAAGCTCCAGAAGATAGCTGCATGCTCCAAGCTCAACATTGTTGCATCCTAACGTTACTTGCACGCAACTATCATGTATAAGCTTATAGAAAGCTTAGAAGGTGGTGTAAGAGTGTGCGCGCAAGGTAAGCATGCTCAGAATGCAATATCGGAGCAATGCGGAAACATGCTGGTAAGTCCATAAATACCATCAGCCTTATCCAGGCTATGCGATGCAAAAACATAATAAGCCAATATCATATACTAAGGAAGCAATGTAGATTAGGTATGCAATGCGGAGACATAGTAAGCTAAATATCATATACTGAGGATGCAATGTAATATGAAAATCCTGACGAGTCCACGAATACCGTCAACCTCATCTAGGTCGTATAAATGCAGAAACATAGCAACCAAAAATGCTATATGCCGTGGATGTAATGCAATATACAGATCCTGGGAAGTCCATAATACCATCAACCTTATTCAGGCTATGCAATGTAAAAGCATAGTAAACCAAATATTATGTGTTGAGGATGCAATGCAATATACGGTGCGAATGAAATGACCAAGTTGGAGTGTAAAGTCAAGATGATAGTACGTAGTATCGCAGGCTATGGGGTCCATCACAAGGGGCTTCTATCCAAACTAGTCCCATACCTAAATTTGGATAGCCAGACTCAATGTGGTAAACTCCTGATCTCAGGTTAGTCACGTGCCCCAATAGAAATCCTGGCCATTGAAAATGTACACATAACAATTAGTTGCACGCCACTAGCTCGAGTGGACAGTGAATAAATGAATGAATGAGTAAAATATTGAGTATGCAACTCCTGCTCAATAAGTTCACATATCAGTACTGTACATCTTTGGGATCATCATTGGGGTCTAGTACACTCTATGCCACTTACCGCCCTATCAAGTGTACAACTAGGTAAGTGGAAGAGACCTCACTATCCGCCTACCAATATCGGCCCAGCTCGTTGATAGTGGATCCATTTATGAGCTAGTCAGACTAAGTCTAACATTGCCTACTCCCTCGGACGGGTAAGGCCACACCCCCTCCCAACCGACAACGACACAGTGGGAGATGCGGCCTACTGGTATACGGCCCTCATGCGCTCATATATATCCACTCGGTCTCAACGTTAGGGCATCCTCTAGTACCAAGAGGGTTTAGGGACTTTCACCCAGGGACATCTATGGCACCCCATGTAGAAAAAGATTTTCGGTGTCTCATCTGGCCATCAACGACATGCCTGTGGAGGCCACGGCCCTAATGTCGTTAGGGCATACGGTAGTCATATCACAACATGCGAGATGCATGAGTCATATCATCCAGTCATGCAATAATCTGCCCAATGGCATGTGCTATGAACAATCACTCCTCATAACAAATATACATATGATGCGTATGGGCATGGATCGTGGAACTATACTAAGCATGTTATATGATTATGATGTACTCTCCTCATGTCAAGAATAGGCCTGTACAGCCTACTCATATCAACAATGGGCCTAACGAGGCCTAAGGGAAGTCACAATATGGACATTTAACCATCATTGCCCATCAATGTGGACATTCAACCAACATTGCTCCCAAGGAGTGGCCCTCATAGGGCCAAACATATAGTGGGGCCCATGGCCTTATATAAGGGCCTCACATACAACATAATGGGCCTCACATATCATAATGGGCCGTATCACATGGGCCTCATAGTGCCGTACCACACATCCATTTGGTGGCCCACCCGAGCAAGGCCCACCTTATGCATGTGTATGCCAAGACCATCCAGCGTCCAGGGACGCTGGACGTGGAAAGAAAACACAAATATTATCTTGGTTATTCAAGCTTTTGAGTGGACCGCTTATGTAGGCCCCACCTTGATGTAAGTATCCAATCCACACCATCCATCCTATTTACCAGCTCATTTTAGACATTGAGCCAAAAAATGAAGCTAATCCAACTTTCTGGTGGGCCATACCGTAGCAAACACTAACTCTCACCGTTTAAAGTCACCTGAATTTTTCTACACGATAAAAGCTGCCCAATATTGGGCTTGATGGGTGGATTATGGACTATGGAATCCATTGGGTGGGTTAGATTCACACGATGCGGGCTCTACCATGGAAAAACTGTGAAAAAATGCAATTTCCAAAAAAAAAAAAATTCATGCAGCAGGCGCTGCTGCTGCCAGAGGCGAACGAACAGGGACCCACGGTCCCAGCCATGGGCCCCACCATGATGTGTGTTATGTATCCACTCTGTCCACTCCGTGGGCCCTAGGGTAGCGGGCCGCCCTCCAAAAATCAGGCCCATCCAAAGCTCAGGTGGCCCACACCACAGGAAACAGTAGGGCAGAACCGTCTACCATTGAAACCCTTTTTAGGTCCACAGAAGTTTTGGATCAAGATGAAATTTGTTTTTACTCTTCATCTAGGTCTGCGTGACCTTATGGATAGATGGGATGGCATATAAGCATTATGGTGGGCCCCACATGGGACCCACAGTGATGTATGTGTTCATTCTCACTGTCCATTGATAATGGACGGTGAAACCAATCCCCCCGTGTTCTATCCACACCGTCCAGGAGACGGTGTGTGTGCGCGCGTGTGTGTATGCGTGTGTGTGTGTGTGCGTGTGTGTGCTTGTGTGTAGATATATATATATATATATATATATGTATATATATATATATAATATTATATTATATATAATATTGTATATATATACTGTATATAAATTATATATTATATTATACATAATATATATATGATGGTGGGCCTTCATGTGGACCCTCCCACCATGATGCTTGTGTTGCATACAAACTGTCCAACCATTTGAAAGCTCTTTTTACAGGCTTGAGACTAAAAATAAGACAGATCTATAGTCTAAGTGGACCCCACTTTGGTATATATATAAGGCCATAGGATTAGGCCCATCTTGATGTATTATGGCCCGTTGTTGGGGCCCACTTAAGTATAGGCATGGGGCCCAATTGGTGTGGCCCATCTGATGTATATAAGGCCCATGTGATTAGGCCCATTCGATGTATTTGTGGCCGTTGTTGAGGCCCACCTTGATATAAATATAAGGCCCATGTTATAAGGCCCATTCTGATGTATTCAAGGCCCATGGGTTATGGCCCATTGCAATGTATTTTAAGGCCCATTGATGTGGCACACTTAATTATATAAGGCCCATATGATATGGCCCATTTGATGTATTTGAGGCCTATGGGTCGAGGCCCAATGAGATGTATATAGGTCCATTGTAATGTGTGATTCCCTATGGTTTGTGTAATGACGTCATATGGTGGGCCATACCTTGGGAGCAATGTTGGTTTGATGTCCACATTGTAAGAATAATGTTGGTTAAATGTCCGCATTATAACTCTCCCTAGGGCCCATTGATAGGCCCATACTTGTTGATGGTTCACCACTTTGTAACATGCTTAGTATAGCTCCATAATTCATGCCCATATGCATCATAAGTATGCTTGATATGAGGAATGTTTGATCATAGCATAAGCCATTGGGTTGAGACATTTACGGGACTCCTTATGAGACGGAGTGCCCCCACATGAGTGCGTGGTATGTGCAGGATTACTACATGATTTGACGATGTGACTCATGCATTCCGTATATGTGTGACTTGATCACTACACGCCCTAGCGACATCAGGGTCATGGCCTTCACAGGCACATCGTGTATGGTCGTATCGGATACCGAAAATATTGGTTCTAGCATTGTGGGCACTTATGATGTCTTTGAGTGAAAATCTTAGAACCTTTTAAGTACCAAGAGATGCTCCAATGTCTAGACCGAGTGGATATACGAGCACTCGAGTGCCGAATACCAGTAGGCCGCATCTCCCACTGTGTCGTGGTCGGTTGGAAGGAGGTGTGGCCTTATCCGCCCGAGGGAGGGGGCTATAAGCTAGGCTGAGTTTGACCAGCTCACAAATGAGTCCACTATCGATGAGCCGGGTAGGTATTGGCAGACTACTGGTCAGGCAGATAGTGTGGTCTCTTCCACTCGCTTGACTGTGCAGCTATGGAGGAGGCAGTCAGTGTGAGGTGTATTAGACCCCGGTGATATCTAGAGAGGAACTGTACTGATATGTGTACTTGATGAGTATTAACATGCTTGTATTGCATCTCGCATATGACATCTGGCTACATAGGCCTCGCATCGCATGGCCTTAGTATGGTCGATAGCATTCATGCCTTACATTACATAGCTTTGGTACAGCTGATGGCATTCGTGGACTTACCGCATATTTTCACATTACTCTGATATTGTACACTTGGCGCTTGCCTTGTGCACACACTTACACCACCCTCTAAGCTTTTGAAAGCTTATGCACGACTGTTGAGTGTAGGTAGCGTTGGACAGCAGCAGCGTTAAGGCAGGATTGCGCATCAGTTTATTTTGGAGCTTTTTGATCACCTTGTATTTCCCTTTCCGCATTGTACTTAAAGTTTTTGATATAGTGGATATGTGGTGATGTTGTTTTGTGACTTGGTTATGCTCCATTACAAAAAAAAAATTCATATTAAAAATCCTCCTTGTAGGATCCCAGGATCGGAATCTGGCATGTGAGTGTCAGAATCCGAGAATGGGGCACTACGGAGGCTGTCAGTGCCGAATTCAGCGATCGGGAATTTTGTGAGCCCGTTTTCTAAGTTTGGGGCGTGATAGAAGTTGGTATCAGAGCATAACTTGAGAATACCTAAGGACATATCTTCTATGAACTTAGAATGAATAGGTTTCGAGTCTGAATAACTTAGCAATTTTTTACGTAGACCCTTAATGTTTATGCCTTCGAGAATTCTCATGGCTGATAGGCCCTTGTTCCTTCCTGTAGGACATAATAGCTAGAAGATCGACCCGAACGAATCCCGCTCCACCACCTGCGACTCCCGCTCCACCACTAGATATTCCTACTTTTCAGCCCGAAAATGTCACTCCTTTACCCGAGATCGGTGTGGATCCGACCGTACCTGTGAGTGCCACCCAGGTGCAGCAGATGCTTCAGGCGATAACCGCTATTCTTCAGGGGCAGAGTAGGCGGCCCACTGTTACACTAGCCGAGGCCAAGCAGGAGCATGCGAGCGCCCTTCTCAAGGACTTTCGACATATGATCCTCCGCGTTTCCAGGGCAAGCCTGACCCTACTGCAGTAGAGATATGGTGCTCCGAGGTGGAGAAGATATTTGACACCATGAGATGTACGACCCAGCAGCGAGTCCCATTAGCTGTATTCCTTCTCCAAGGTGAGGCTCAACATTGGTGGGCATTTGTAGCCCGATCGATAGCGGCCGATTTTGAGTGGACCTTGGAGGACTTTGTGGACCGGTTTGACCGGAAGTTCTTTCCCGAGCATGTGCGACAGCAGCGCCCATTAGAGTTTAAGACTCTGGTCCAGGGAGACATGACTGTGTCCCAGTATGAGGCACATTTTGTCACACTATCGAGATTCACGACGTATCTTGTTGATGATGAGGGGCAAAAGGCCTGCCGTTTTGAGAACGGTTTGCGTCCTGCCCTCAGGAGTCATGTGATCGGACAAATGCTTCCGACATTTGAGCAGATCGTGGAGAGGGCACAAATTTATGAGTCAGATTGGGCCGGTTTGCAGAGAGCCCGTGACCAGAGGGGAGATCAGAAGAGGAAGGCACCCTCTAGTAATTCCCACCAGTAGCTCGTTCACAGCAGCGACGCACGATCCGCCTAGTATTCCGAGCACCACTGGAACCCCCAACACCACCTTCGGGACCGTTCACAGGCACCTGCTTTGGATGCGGTAGGACAGGACATCAGGTGTATGAGTGTCCCCATCCACAGCAGCAGCAGCTGAGGGCACCGCATCTACCTCCGCGACAGCCACCACATTAGCAGTAGCGACCATAGCACCAACCTCTAGGGCCTCCCCCACAGCAGCGGAGGCAGCAGATCAGGCCGCTACAGCGGCAATCGCAACAGCAGAGACCTCAGAGGGGACCTACACCTCCCCAGCAGGCCCAGGGCAGATTTTATGCCGCACAGCAGGACCCTCAGTCATCAGAAGGGGTTGTTGAGGGTACTCTCCCTGTTTCTGCATGCATTGTATATGTATTGTTTGACTCTGGTGCATCGCATTCTTTTGTGGCCGCTGATTTCTGTCGATCGACCGGTTTGCCGATGAAGTCTGCCCGTGAGGGTTTGTCAGTATCGACACCCTTAGGGAAGACTACAATATTAGACCAATTTTGCTCGTCTTGCCCCGTTCTGATTGGGGATATCTTTTTGCCTGCGGACCTATTCATATTGCCGATGTCCGATTTTGATGTAATCCTGGGCATGAATTGGCTCGCCGAGTACCACGCCATATTAGACTGCTCCGCGAGGACAGTCACGTTCTGTATACCCGGCGTGCCAGAGTTCCAATTTGTTGTCGAGCCCAGAGGAGAGCAGCTTTCTTGCCTGTTATCGTGTGCTGTTGAGGAGTCAGTCGCTTTATGTATCGACCAGCTGCCGGTTGTTTGTGGTTTTCTCGATGTGTTCTAGGAGATTCCAGGGTTACCACCTCATCGGCACATTGAGTTCTAGATTGATCTCGTGCCTGATACCGCGCTTATTTCAAAGGCCCCGTATCGTATGGCACTATCAGAGTTACGGGAACTGCAGAAGCAGTTGGACGAGTTGCGCGAGTTAGGCTTTATCCATCAGAGCAGTTCACCGTGGGGAGCACCAATACTCTTTGTAAAGAAGAAGGATGGCTCGTTGAGGCTTTACGTAGATTACCGCGAGCTCAACAAGGTCACAATCAAGAACAAGTACCCACTTCCAAGGATCGATGATTTGTTTGATCAGCTGCAGGAGGCGCAGTTCTTTTCGAAGATAGACTTACCGTCCAGTTATCATCAGGTTCGAGTTCGAGATGAGGATATCCCGAAGACAGCTTTCAGGATGCGCTATGGTCATTTTGAGTTCCAGGTCATGTCCTTCGGGCTGACCAATGCGCCCGCAGTGTTCATGCAGTTGATGAACGAGGTCTTCCGTCCGTATCTCGACCAGTTTGTTGTGGTGTTCATCAACGACATTCTGATCTATTCGAGGACCCATGAGGAGCATGAGCGGCATCTAGAGATTACATTGCAGACCCTCCGTGCACACCAGCTTTATGTGAAGCTGGAGAAGTGCGAGTTTTGGTAGGAGGAGGTGAAGTTCCTTGGTCATGTGGTAACGAGACAAGGTGTCGCCGTGGACCCCTTGAAGATTGATGTCGTGCGTCAGTGGGGCCAGCCCACGAACGCATCCGAGATCTACAGTTTTCTTGGTTTGGCGGGCTACTACCGACGTTTTATTGAGGGATTCTCTCGCATTGCAGCCCCGTTGACCAGGTTGACCCAGAAGGGTACCGAGTTTGTGTGGAGCGATGCTTGTGAGCAAGCATTTGTGGAGCTGAAGGACCGCCTCACGTCCGCTCCTGTCCTTACTCTTCCCTCTGGGAGTAATGGATTTGTTGTATTTACCGATGCCTCACGAGTTGGTTTACGTGTTGTCCTGATGCAGCACGAGAAACTAGTGGCTTATGCGTCTTGTCAGCTCAAGGTCCATGAGCTGAACTACCCTACGCATGATTTAGAGCTGGCAGCAGTGGTCTTCACACTGAAGGTATGGAGGCACTATCTTTATGGGGTGAGGTTCGAGCTCTTCTCCAACCACAAGAGCTTGAAGTATCTGTTCTCTCAGTCCAAGCTGAACATGAGGCAGAGGCATTAGATAGAGCTCCTAAAGGACTATGATTTTGATCTCCAATACCACCTAGGTAAGGTGAACGAGGTGGCGGATGCCCTCAGCCGTTAGCCAAGAGGCCTGGTGGTGCACATGATGATTCAGGAGTGGAGGATGCTCGAGGATATAGCAAAGTATAACTTCGAGTTTGGTCTGCAGTCTTCTATCGTTCAGCTATCGAGCCTGTCGATTCAACCCTCTCTTGTTGCAAGGGTGATCAAGGCTTAGTAGACGGACGAGTCGTTACAGGATTACCAAGCAGAGGCAGCATTTGAGAGTCAAACAGATTGGCAGATTGGTTCTGATAGTGGACTTCGTTTCAGAGGCCGATTATGTGTCCCGGATATTCCTGAGTTACGCCGAGATCTTATGACCAAGGCACATCGATCGTGATTTTTTATCTACCCTGGCTCAACGAAGATGTATCAAGATATGAGGCGTCAGTATTTTTGGGCGGGGATGAAGCGCCAGATAGCCAGTTTTGTGGCCGAGTGTGACACATGCCAGCGTGTCAAGGCCGATCATCAGAGACCCCCAAGTCTATTGCAGCCATTGAGCGTCCCGATGTGGAAGTGGGAGCAGATATCTACCAATTTTGTCATAAGTTTGGCGAGGACTCAACGCGGTCATGATGCTATCTGGCTTGTCGTGGACCGTCTGACGAAGTCGGCACACTTTCTTGCGATTCGTAAGACTTGACATATGGACTGGCTCGCCAAGATGTTTGTTGATGAGATCATGAGACTGCACGGTGTTCCTGTTTCGATCGTTTCAGACCGAGACCCGAGGTTCACGTCTCAGTTTTGGAGGAGCTTCCAGAGAGCGATGGGCACTGATTTGCAGCTCAGCACCGCGTATCATTCGCAGACCGATGGGCAGACCGAATGAGTCAACCAGATCCTTGAGGATATGCTTCGGGCTTGCGCGATTGATTTCTCGGGTAGTTGGGATGAGCACCTGCGATTGGCTGAGTTCGCGTACAACAACAGCTATCAGGCGACCATTAGCATGGCGCCTTTTGAGGCATTATATGGCAGACCATGCAGATCTCTAAGTTGTTGGACCGAGGCTGGAGAGCGGTGTCTCGTAGGTCCCGAGCTTGTGCTGCAGACATCAGAGGTTATTGACATCATCAGGGAAAGGATGCACACAGGTCAGAGCCGGCAGAAGAGTTTTACTGACTGTCGGCGTTGTCCCTTAGAGTTTACCATTGGGGACCATGTGTATCTCAAGGTCTCACCCATGAAGGGTGTGATTCGTTTTGGAGCGAAGGGCAAGCTTGCCCCGAGATTTATATGACCTTTCGAGATCACCAGGCGCGTTGGCACCGTGGCCTATCGGCTTGCCTTGCCATCTCAGTTGTCTGGAGTCCACAATGCTTTTCACATCTCTATGTTGAGGAAGTGTGGGTCAGACATCATGCCTCTTATTGATTAGAAGTCGTTGAAGGTTCGTGAGGACGCTTCTTACATTGAGCAGCTAGTTCGTATCCTCGATCGGAAGGAGCAGGTCCTGCGGACTAAGGTCATCCCCTTCGTGAAAGTGCAGTGGGGTCATCATAGTGTGGATGAGGCGTCTTGGGAGCGCGAGGCGGAGATTCGAGAGCGTTATCCCCATCTTTCCAATGTTTGACTGTATGATGTATGGTGTTTTAATTATATATGAGGTTATATTTCCTATTCCCTTATGAGTTATGTTGAGTTGTGATGGTAGTGCAAATTTCGAGGATAAAATTTTTATTAGGAGGGGAGAGCTATAAGACCCGTATCTTAATCCATACTGTTCCGTCAACTCCCGCGATCTTTCCCGTCGAATTTCGGCAACCTGCGACATATAATCGACGTTTGCGCGCGATCGTAAGTTGTAACGCCCTAAAATTCGGGGGTCGAGCATAACTCAGCTCCCGAGTTCCAAAACATCACTTATGCAACATATTTAATGATGGATGTATGTTGACTGTATTAGTGCATAAAACATGGAATAGATTAAGCCAAATAGCAAATATAATTCAGGGATAAGTGAAGAAAGCAAGCGGAAGACTTATAGAAATATATGTGTACAAGTGCAAATCCCTGAAGTACATATACATACCAGGTCGTAATGAAAGTATTACTATCAAAATTACAAGTATTAGATTACATCATTTAATTTCCCAAAAGAAATCCCAGCATCCAGCGCATCAGAACAAGGCTCACTAGAACCCGTCTGAAAACTGCATAAAAGAGAAAGCAGCCTCATGATCATCCATCTCCCGCTCTGCCTCAGAGGTCGCCTCAACATCTGCAACATCAGCAGCTAAGACAGAGTCTGGTGGGTGTTTAACACCGCCCCAAAACGTGGGAGTGAGTGATCAACTCAGTGAAACAATAAGGCAAAGGTTAACATGTTATTAGTTCAATCAAGCAGTAATGATAAAGCAAAATAATTAAACATGTCCTAAGTACTCTTATTAATGCAAGGATGTATGCAGAATGATGCGTGCCCTCACGCGTACACCCTCAGCATCTTCATCTTACGTTACGCATGACACCACCTCAAAGTGCGCCACGTCGACAAAGCACATGCAAATGCGGTGCATGAACATGATTACCAAGTTGTTATTAGTCTTTTTCATATAGCAGGATTGGGAAGCTAAGATACCTTCCTCATATCAACATCCAAATAGTGATCCATTCTAGGGTCGTCAGTCCTAGATATCTCATATGATCTTATGTTTTTAGGTCGTTGTAAAGGGCTCGTCACCAATCAATGCACGCCTATCATACCTTCGTTACTACACTAAGGCTCGTCACCTCAATGCGGTATCCAGGCATGCTCGAGGTCACTACAAAGGGCTCGTCACCAATCAATGTAGGCCGACAGCGCGAATATAGTGTCCCATACCACCATAATCGGCTCACGAGTTTGGTTGCTCACTGGTCACTACGGGGAGGCTCGTCACCCCAGCGTAGGCTGACAACTCGACCACGGTGTCCCATACCACCATGTCTGGCTCATGAGTCTTAGTGGATCAAGGTACCATGGTTAATAGGATTTCATTGGTAAGTTTGGTACCCTAGATTCAAGCAGTAGCGTCCATACATGGTGAACATACATCAGACAATCGGGTTACTTGACGAACTCGACTAGCACGAGCGCACGTTGGGTTGAACGACATAGAGTGCGCAAACACTCCGCGTGGCCAAACCACTGCCGACAACTATAATACGACTCGGGTTCGTCTAATGCGTCCTACATGGCGAAAGCAACCTCAGCCACGATCTTAAGGCCGATTACCGATTTCCTAGACTAATGCATAGTCCCACACACATTCCACTATAACAAATATTGACATCAGCAATTTAGAATAGTAATGGAACAACAACTCAAATCATATGGTACATGAGCATTTAAAGAATATCAACTCGAATCATATGGTACATGAGCATTTAAAGAATATCAACTTAACATAGAATTTCACATAAGTAATACTTGAAATTAAACAACAAGGAATGTAACTTGCAAGAAGGAAATCATACACACTAGTGGGAGAGTTGAGAATCGCTTCCCAACGCCCACACTAGGTTGATATATCATACTTTAGATCATTCAGATATTTCTACAAATACTTAGAATACATAATACAACATACATGACGTATGTTGAAATACACGCATTTGGACAATTCCTTTTGCCAAGGAGTTGTCACACATACAATTAGCATACATACATGACAAATAATCATGGCAAACGCAGGTTCATATTTTATACGCATACGATACTTTATACATACACATAGAATACACAAATCTCAATATAACACATGCATATCAGGAACGCAACATAAGCATAACATTTAGCATGTGAAATCTCATCCATAGCAAGAATAAACCATTAACTGGCATTGAAAGCCTTGAAAACCATAACCTATACACTTAAAGTCCGCACCTTAAGCCAGAAAAGAACACCGAACTGATTTCAGACGATATGTCTTCGTCAACGGCGACAAGATAACCTAAAGCAAGAATAGAAATGAGATACAACAACACCAAGACTATTTTAAGCTCTAACACAGATTAGGGTTAGGTTAACTTACCCAAAGATGAACTCAAAATTGCTGGAATAACGATTCAAAGTGAAGGTTTAAAGGATGAAGAAGAACAAGAAAGAATCTAAGATGATTCACCAACTTCTCTCTCACTCTCTCTCTTTTCCTTTCTCTTTCTTAGCTAGGGTTAGGAAATTCGTTTGGAAAAGAGAGCTAGGGTTTTAAGGACTATAAATAGGCCTAATATTGATGAAAATAACCCCAGGGCCAAGGTATACTTAGGGTATAACCAAAACCGGCCTCTCACGATCCAATGAAGCACTTCCGGTGGGCCTATTACCACGAAAGGTCGGACTTAAGCTCTTTGACCATGGATCTAGGTCAAGCTGAGTTTTCGTACCGACTAGATCTTCAGATCAGCCGTGGCGGACCACACTCAATTCAACGGTCACTGAATCTCGATCAAGTCCACAAGCACAAGGACATGCCTGGGCCACCTTCCCTGATCAGAGGGTGAAATTGGGTCAGAATCCAATGGTCAGATTGCTTAAAATCGTCGCGCAAGCGACACGACTCAGATTTCATAAAATCTTATTAAATTTCCAACCGTTCTCACACTCTTCACTCCAAACTCAAACAAATCGACCCAGAACATCATCTGGACTTGATTTTCGAGGTAATGGTCAAGTCCAACATGGTGACCGCAACAGCCTAAGATCATTGCTATCGGACTTTCGACGCACGGTCCAGGTCCGATCCAGAACTTCCAAAAATTCTCCAGAACAACTGGATTTAGCGATGGATCCTAGATTTCAGAGTAACATGGCGCTAACTAATCTACTAGTTTTGAGTCATGCAGATACAATTTAAAGTGATTGATACAAATTTCACAAGCAATCGAGTATAGCGCTAATTACTCCAAAAACTACTAAGGAAAGATTAGCACAAAATTTTCAGGATCATTACATAAGTCGAATCCCATAGATTTGAGTCGGCTCAATCCGAGACTTGTATCATTGTGACCGCACCGTCGCCGCGGTTCCAACGCCGTGACTCATGTACCAATGCGATACCCTGGCCGCAAGATGTGAGCCAGCGTTTATTTCGAAGAAAACACCGCGCATTGCAATCCCAAGAGAATCTCTACAACATGTCACATCCATCAATCAATCACTTCATGTCAAGTACACATCACCTTTCCCCCCATCCCCAAGCAACCACCAATTCAACTCTCTCTCACCCTCTCTCTTACACACCCATACATGTCCAGTACACCATCACCTCACCCATCACTCTCTCTCCTTACAACCCTTTCTCTCTCGCTTTCTCAACACTCTATCCCAAGCAAGCAAGAGAACTCACGTCCAACCATTTTCAAGAGAGAAAAAGTAATTTTTGTGGCCCACTTTCCCATCCCAAAACCTTCATCCTAGCCATCCATCCCTCATCACCCTCCATTAAAGTGAAGCATAAGGAGATTGTCTTTCCAACGGACCAAGAAGATCAATCGGTGGGTGCTTATCAGGCTAGATATTTTTATATATATGTTTTGATAATGGGCCAAGTGAGGCCTACCGATTGATGGTATGGATCTCACTTTGGACCCTTGATGTGGTCGATGGACCACCTTGATCCTCATGATCATTCCATAATGGGGCCATTCTCCATGGACCCCATCATGATGTTTATCTTCTTTAAATAAATAGGGTCATCTAGACCGTACATTTTGGTGGAGAAAGGATCTCCACCGTTGATTTCGAATCAGTGGGCCTATATGTATTAGGACCCACCTTGATTTATGTTGTAAACATGGAAGGGAGGGCCCATAGTGCCGGGGTCCCTCCATCACTCGATCTCTCTCTCCTTCTCTCTCTTTCCCTCTCTTTCTTTTATTCTTGTTGAGTGATGATGTAGTGTGTGGCCCACTTGGATGGACCCCACCTTAAATGTATGTTTTATCCATACCACACATCCATTTGGTGGCCCACCCTAGCAAGGCCCACCTTATGCATGTGTATGCCAAGACCGTCCAGCGTTCAAGGACGCTGGACGTGGAAAGAAAACACAAATATTAGCTTGGTTATTCAAGCTTTTGAGTGGACCACTTATGTAGGCCCCACCTTGATGTAAGTATCCAATCCACACCGTCCATCCTATTTACCAGCTCATTTTAGGCGTTGAGCCAAAAAATGAAGCTAATCCAACTTTCTGGTGGGCCATACCTTAGCAAACACTGATTCTCACCGTTTAAAGTCACCTGAAATTTTCTACACGACAAAAGATGCCCAATATTGGGCTTGATGGGTGGATTATGGACTATGGAATCCATTGGGTGGGTCGGATTCACCCGATGCGGGCGCTACCACGGAAAAAATGCGATTTTCAAAAAAAATAATAATAGTTCATGCAGCAGGCGCTGCTACTGCCAGAGGCGAACGAACAGGGACCCACGGTCCCAGCTGTGGGCCACACCATGATGTGTGTTATGTATCCACTCTGTCCACTCTATGGGCCCTTAGGGCAGTGGGCCGCCCTCCAAAAATCAGGCCCATCCAAAGCTCAGGTGGCCCACACCACAGGAAACAGTAGGGCTGAACCGTCTGCCATTGAAACCCTTTTTAGGACGACAGAAGTTTTGGATCAAGATAAAATTTATTTTTACTCTTCATCTAGGTCTGCGTGACCTTATGGACAGATGGGATGGCATATAAGCATTATGGTGGGCCCCACATGGGACCCACAGTGATGTATGTGTTCATTCTCACTGTCCACTGACAGTGGACGATGAAACCAATTCCCCCCCCCCCCCTTGTGTTCTATCCACACCATCCAGGAGATGGTGTGTGTGCGTGCGTGTGTGTATGCGTGTGTGTGTGTGTGTGCGTGTGCGTAGATATATATATGTATATATATATAATATTATATTATATATAATATTGTATATATATACTGTATATAAATTATATATTATATTATACATAATATATATATATATGATGGTGGGCCTTCATGTGGACCCCCCCAACATGATGCTTGTGTTGCATACAAACTATCCAACCATTTTGAAGGCTCTTTTTACAGGCTTGAGACTAAAAATAAGACAGATTTATAGTCCAAGTGGACCCCACTTTGGTATATATATAAGGCCATAGGATTAGGCCCATCTTGATGTATTATGGCCCGTTGTTGGGGCCCACTTGAGTATAGACATGGGGCCCAATTGGTGTGGCCCATCTGATGTACATAAGGCCCATGTGATTAGGCCCATTCGATGTATTTGTGGCCATTGTTGAGGCCCACCTTGATATGAATATAAGGCCCATGTTATAAGGCCCATTTTGATGTATTCAAGGCCCATGGGTTATGGCCCATTGCAATGTATTCTAAGGCCCATTGATGTGGCCCACTTAATTATATAAGGCCCATATGATACGGCCCATTTGATGTATTTGAGGCCTATGGGTCGAGGCCTAATGAGATGTATATAGGTCCATTGCAATGTGTGATTCCCTATGGTTTGTGTAATGATGTCTTATGGCGGGCCATGCCTTGGGAGCAATGTTGGTTTAACATCCACATTGTAAGAATAATGTTGGTTAAATGTCTGCATTATAACTCTCCCTAGGGCCCATTGATAGGCCCACACTTGTTGATGGTTCACTACTTTGTAACATGCTTAGTATAGCTCCATGATTCATACCCATACGCATTATATGTATGCTTGATATGAGAAATGTTTGATCCTAGCATAAGTCGTTGGGTTGAGACATTTACGGGACTCCTTATAAGACGGAGTGCCCCCACATGAGTGCGTGGTACGCGTAGGATTACTGCATGATTTGACGATGTGATTCATGCATTACGCATATGTGTGACTTGATCACGGCATGCCCTAGCGACATCAGGGTCGTGGCCTCCATAGGCACATCATGGATGGTCGTATCGGATACAGAAAATATTGGCTCTAGCATTGTAGGCACTTAGGATGTCCTTAGGTAAAAATCTCAGAACCTTTTTGGTACCAGGAGATGCTCTAACTTCTAGACTGAGTGGATATACGAGCGTCGAGTGCCAAATACCAGTAGGTCGCATCTCCCACTGTGTCGTAGTCGGTTGGAAGGGGGTGTGGCCTTATCCACCCGAGGGAGGGGGCTATAAGCTAGGCTGAGTTTGACTAGCTCACAAATGAGTCCGCTATCGATGAGCCGGGTAGGTATTAGCAGATTACTGGTCAGGCAGATAGTGTGGTCTCTTCCACTTGCTTGACTGTGCAGCTAGGGAGGAGCAGTCAGTGTGAGGTGTATTAGACCCCGGTGATATCTAGAGAGGAACTGTACTGATATGTGTACTTAATGAGTATTGACATACTTTTATTGCATCTCGCATATGACATTTGGCTACATAGGCCTTACATCACATGGCCTTAGTATGGTCTAGCATTCATGCTTTACATTACATAGCTTTGGTTCAGCTGATAGCATTCATGGACTTACCGCGTATTTCTGCATTACTCTGATATTGCACACTTGACGCTTGCCTTGCACACACACTTACACCACCCTCTAAGCTTTTGAAAGCTTATGCATGACCGTTGCGTGCAAGTAGCGTTGGACAGCAGCAGCGTTAAGGCAGGAGTGCGCATCAGTTTATTTTGGAGGTTTTTGATCACCCTGTATTTCCCTTTCCGCATTGTACTTAAAGTTTTTGATATAGTGGATATGTAGTGATGTTGTTTTTTGACTTGGTTATGCTTGTGGTTATGCTCCATTACAAAAAAATTCATACTGAAAATCCTCCTTGTAGGATCCCAGGATCGGAATCTGGCATGTGAGTGCCGGAATCTGAGAATAGGGTACTACGAAGGCTGTTGGCGTCGGATTCGGCCATTGGGAATTTAGTGAGCCCGTTTTTCGAGTTTGGGGTGTGACATACATCACACTGGGCCTCATCTTATGGGCCTCACATATCACAATGGGCCGCATCACATGGGCCTTACACATCGCAATGGGCCGTATCTCATGGGCTTAATACACATCACAATGAGCGGCACTATATGGGCCTCATATGCATTGCAATGGGCCTCTCACACTGGCCTAATATACATCACAATGGGCCACTCACACGGGCCTAATATACATCACAATGGGCCACTCACATGGGCATAATATACATCACAATGGGCCCCATCGCCTGGCCTTCAAATGCATCACAATGGGCCTCATCACTTAGGCCCAATATACATCACAATGGGCCACATCACATGGGCTTCAAATACGTCACAATGGGCCTCATAGCAGGTGGACCCTGCATAACCAGCAGGTGGGCCCTGTACAATCAGCGAATGGGCCTCGCGTGTACAACAGGTGAGTCTTGAATCCAACAATACGGACAGATGGCGCGGATATGAAACACATACATCATCACAGGCCTCACCGTCTAGCCTATCTGGACGGTGTGGATAGAATACATGCATCAAGGGTCCCACATGTGGGACGCTGTAATAAGACACGTACATCATGTGGGTCCCACGCCCATCAAATGGACAGACAACAAGGATAGAACCCATACATCGAGGTGGGTCCACATCCAAGAAGGGATGGACGGCTGGGATATAAAACACATATATTGTATGGGTCCCACTATCCATATATGGACAGTGGACTACATGGATGAACACATGCATCAAGGTAGGGCCCACCGTCCAGATCATGGTAGGCCACATCAAAATGGATGGACGGTTGGATATAAAACACATATATCAATGGTAGGCCCCACGTGGCACCGTCCAAAATGGACGGTGTAAATATACAATGCATACATCTAGTGGGCCCAACCTCCACACGTGTAGCACATGTGGAGTGGGTCCCACACAGATGGTTGGGATATAATACATACCTCATGATGGAGGCCCACAGACCTTACTGACGTCAATACAGCAGCTATATAGCTGGTGTGAGGTACACCAACCAATCAACTCCCACAGTCCAGGGGCTGGACAATGTAGATACAACACATAACCTCAAGGTGGGTCCCACCATCCTTGCAGCTGGATGGTGTGGATGCACCACACGTACATCATGGTTGTTCCCACCATCCATGTGGACGGTGAGGATACAACACTTACATCATCTAGGGGCCCCACCGTCCAGACCATAAAACACATACATCACATGGGCTCCACCGTCCAAGGTCTGGACGATGGAGGCAGCACCATCAAGGTGGGGTCCACACATGGCCACCCCACGAGCATGTATGAAATACATGAATCGTGGTGTGGTCCACATGGACCAAGTTAATATTTTTATTTTCCTTGCGTCCAGGCCTGCTGCTGAACAGCAGGCTGGACTGTGCACCTAGCCCATCTGGCCCATGATCTCTCCAAATGGACGGTGAGGATATAGTGTACATACATCAAGGTGGGGTCCATGTGAGTGGGCCACCCCACAATCAATGAGATCAACCTGATATTTGTATTTCCCTTCATCCAGCGTCTAAGATGGACGGCATGGATAGAACACAGGTTAAGGCCCCACCGTCCAAAGCATCTGGACGGTTGGATGGCATGGATGAAAAGCATACATCAAGTGGGCCACAAGAAGATGAAAGGAGAGGGGGAGAGAGAGAGAGAGAGAAATCGTGTGATGGAGGGCTCCGCCACTATGAGCCCTCCTAGGATTAATAATACATACATCAAAATGGGTCTCAAATAGGATCCATACCATCAATCGGTACGCCTCACTTGGTCCATCACAAAAATTGAAATCTAATCCTACAAAATACCCACCGATTGCAAATCTTCTAGGCTCCTTGATCTGCCAAGCTCCTGAGCTTCCTCTTTGATGGAGGATGATGAGATTTGAAGGGTTGGATGAGAGATAAGAGGGGTAGGAAGTGAGCCACACTTGGCTCCCTCATGGAAAGCTTAGACGTCCACACTCTTGGTTGCTTGGGAGTGAAGAGAGAAATGAGAGAGGAGAGAATGTGATGGGATGAAAGGGATGGTGTGAGTGATGGGTGAGAATAAGAAAGGGATGGGTGGAGAGAGAGAGAGAGAGAGAGAGAGAGAGTTGACTTTGGGGATAGGAGAGGGATGGGCTAGGTAAGGGTTGTGTACTTGATTGATTGATGTGATGGATGGTAGAGATTCTCTCAAAATTCGCAACACGTGGCATTTTCCTCGAGATGAACGCGGGTCCACAACTCCTGGCCTGGGTACCACATCAATGCGCAAAACGTGGCGTTAGAACTGCAGCGACGGTGCGGTCGCAAGGGTACAAGTCTTGAGTTGAGTCGACTCGGGTTGATAACGTGCGACTCAGGGTCACGCGCAAATGCTATTTACGTGTCGCAGGTCGCCAGAATTCGACAGGGAGGATCGTGGAAGTCTATAGAACGGTACGTGCTATGATACAGGCCTTACAAGCCCTGTTGTTCACCATCGTCTCATGGACATGGTTGGATGATGGAATCCTTCCTAACGTTCATAACTCTCTCAGATTGGATGTGGATTGATTAAATTTTGTTGTTTACTTTGTCACACAGGCATGGTTTTGTGATGGAGTCAAATTCTAATTCTCATGTGTCTCATCTCTCGAAAACTAGATCAAAGGAAGTTCAGATTTGGATTTTAATGAATTATCTTCCAATCGGATGAAGATAGGACTCTGATTCCATTTGTGTTCTTGAATCAAGCATAGATCTCCCTGATCTCTACAAGTGGATCCTTGGCACCCTAGTTTCCCACCTTTGAATTTTACAAGTTTTAATTACATAGTTTATGATTATTCTCTTAAATTTCCCTGATTTATATCACATCTTCTTCTAGTTGTAGTTCTGGTTACTTTCAGATTACATACAAGGTTCAATCCCTGTGGATTCGACCTCGGTCTTACCCAGATTATTATTACATCGCAACCCTATACTTGGGGTAGTGAACAATATGTATGCATGATTAGATGAATGTTATGATTGGAATAGTTAGCACATCCCACACACAGTTGTACACTATTATTTATAAACTAATTTCCTAATTGGTATATCTTGTGTAGTCTATGTAATTAGATTCTCTATTGGCTTGAAAGTCTTAGAGTTAATTGACTTACTTTAAATTGGCGTATTAGTTTAGATTGGTAATTATGTTTTAATTGACATAAATTTTAGTTGGTCTTATTCACCCCCTCCCTTTAGGACACAACCATTCATTCCTTAGCTCTGCCAAGCTTTCACACATAGCCGTGGTATCCCACCATGCAATTTCAAGAACAGTCAAGGAAGAATCTGAAAGACCCATGTGATGACTCCTTAGTTGTCATAATCGTCACAATAAAAGAAGAGAAACATATTAAGTAGAGCCGCAGGAGAAATCTTTAAGGAGCAGAGGGAATCAACAAAATAAGGAATCTAACACACAATATGATGTTCCCTATTTCTGATCGATCGAAACAAAGACAATAAGGGAATGACATGGGGCATTACACAGAGGGTAGGAGGTGTATGAAAAGATTTTCAGAGAGATTTCAAAATCATAGCTGGCACTGATTTGGCACTACACATCATCTGAAGATGATGCGTAGTCAATAAGGTAATGTGATCGAGCTAAGTAAAAGCATGGAGTGCAACCAAGAGGTAAATGTGATCGAGAAGGTAGAATGGAGTTTAGTCGAGAGAAGAGGAATAGTCAAAAGAAGAACATACAAAGAAGAATGATCTAGATGGTGACTCTTTAGCTATAATAACTGCCGAATTGAAGAGAAGAAATGCTTGAATGAAGGCTACAAGAGAGATCAATAAGTAGCAAAGGAAGTCAACAGAAAAGAAAAAAAATTCAACACACAACAAAATCAAAACAAATCTATCTTTTATCTTAGCTTATCTTAGGAGTAGCGATAATTCAGTGGCAGTAATTCTTTAACTATAGTTTTTAATTATAATCCAAATCTACACTCATACACCGGATTTGTCTTTTATCCAATATCATGCCGTTCTTTCAAGATATGCATTCTTGTAGTCACTCCTAGTAACCAATTGTGAGTTTTTTCCTTTTGTCTGGTTGCACTGGTATTCTAAAAAGTCCTTTCTTGTGAAAGGAAAAAAACGCAACCCATCTTCGAAGGAAAAACCTCACCATTTGAGTATCACCTGATCATTATAAAAATTATGCAAGTGGTTGAGTACAATCTTCTCAAATTTTGGTCATATATGTTCATATTGGACGTATATGCTTATTTCGATACTTGGGGTCAAAGTTGATCGGTTTGAATCGAGCTGATATATCGATTATATCAAACCAGTACATACTACACGTGACAAAAAAAAAAAAAAAAAAAAAAAAAAACAAACAAACCAAGTGGCAACACAACCAAATCAAAACAAATCTATCTTTTACCTTAGCTTATCCTAAGAGTAGAGATAATCCAGTAGCGGTAATTCTTAGCTATAGCCTTTAGTTATAATCTAAATCTACGCTCATACGTTGGATTTGTCTTTTGTCCAATATCACGTGGTTCTTTTAAGAAATGTGTTCTTGCAATTGTTCTTGTAGTTATTCTTACTGACCGGTTGTGAGTTTTTCCTTTTATTTGATTGCACTAGTATTTTGAAAAGTTCTTTTTTTATGGAAAGTAAAATGCAACCCATATTAAGAGGAAAAACCCCACCTTCCGATTGTCGCTAAATTGTTATAAAAATTCTGCAAGTGAAAGTAAGCGGCCGTTCTAAGATGATTTTAATCATATAAGTCCATGAATCTACTAATTTGAGTGCTTAGGGTCAAAGTTGATTAGTTTGAATCAAACCACTGTATTAATTTTAGCAAGCAACGACAGATGTACTAAATGTGACAGAAAACAAACAGAATACCAACAGAAACTTTCCAGGGGAAAAGAAGTATTGATTCTAGATGATATTTGTGCCTATAGTTTATTCGTATTAATAATATCATGAACGGTTTGGATGGTATATAAGCATCATGGTGGGCTCTGGTATTTTTTTTAAGGGTGACGTTTCCATTCCCAGTGTTTCCCGTCGTGTGGGCCACATGAGTTTTGAACTGCCTAATTTTTTGTTCCTGTACTGTTCTCAAGGCTAATAAGCTAGTGAGTAGGGTGAATTTCTCCGCAACGGATTGGCTAGTGTATCACACACACCAGCTATATAGCTGGTGTAGATACATGTCGTGCGAAGACAAGTGTCAATGCTCCTCGAGCTACGGGTTATACGAACGGTTCAAAGGAGATCAAACTTACATGGCCCTACAATGATTTATTTTTTATATCCACACCGTTCATCCATTTTTAGAGATCATTTTAGGGCATTAGACAAAAATAAATCATATCCGAAGCTCAAATGGACCACACTAAAAATAGCAACGAGGATAATGATTTTCTCCGTTAAAAAATTTATAAGGCCTATCATAATGTTTATTTTCCATCCAATCTGTTAATAAGGTCACAAATACATGGATGAAGAGGAAAAACAAATTTCATATTGATCTAAAACCTCTGTGACCCCGAAAAGGGTTTTAATGGTAGACGTTCAATGCCTCACTTCTTTTTGCAGTGTGGTCCAATTGATCTTTAAATGTGTCTTATTTTTCAGCTCAAGCGTTAAGACAAGCTCACCAAATGGATGGACGGTTTGGATATAAAACATACCTGATAGTACCTACAGAACTTGCTAACGTTGATACACCAGCTATATAGCTAGCATGTAGTACACCAGCCAATCCGCTTCTGAATTTCTGAGACGGATTGGCTACTCCCCCTGCCCCTCACCCCGTGGCTAGTGGTCGGTACTCTGTGGCCCCACCATGATGCATGTGTTTCATCCATTCCGTTCATCCATTTTTACAGATCATTTTAGGGCTTGATCCCAAAAATGAGAGGAATATAAATCTCAGGTGGACCACATCACAGGAAAACAATAGTGATTGGATATCTACCATTAAAATCCTCCTAAGGCCTATTGTACTATTTATTTGACATTCAATCTATTGATTATGTCATACAGTCCAGATGAAGGGAAAAAACAGAGATCAACTTGATCCAAAACTTTTATAGGCCCCAAAAAAATTTTAATGTTCGACGCTCAGTCAACACTGTTTCCTATAATGTGGTACACGTGAGATTTGAATATAACTCATTTTTTTTCTCAGACCACAAAATTATCTATAAAAATATATGAACGGCATGGATAAAACAAATACAACATGGTGGGGCCCACATATCACCAACCATCAACCATTGCATGGTGTCGAGGGGAGTAGCCAATCCGTTTCCGAATTTCTCACAGGGGAAGCGGATTGGCTGGTGTACATCACACCAGCTATATAGCTGTTGTAGGCATGTGTCATGCAAAGATGAGCACTGACGCTCCTCGAGCTTCGAGTTGTACTAACGGTTCAAAGGAGATCAAAGTTACATGGGCTCCACAGTGATGTATTTATTATATCTATACTGTTTATCTATATTTAGAGATCATTTTAGATTATTATCCAGAAAATGAATCATGTCGAAAGATCATTTGGACCACACCATAAATAGCAGCGGAGATAATGATTTTCACCATTAAACAATTTTTAGGGCCCACCATAATGTTTATTTTCCATCCAATTTGTTCATAAGGTCAAAAATACCTGAATGAAGAGGGAAAAAAGATTTCATATTGATCCAAAACTTTTGTGACCCCGAAAAGGGTTTCAATGGTAGAGGATCAATCTCCCACTGGTTTTTGCATTGTGGTCCACTTGATAGTTAGATCTGTCTTATTTTTCGTCTCAAGCCTTAAGATGAGCTGATGGACGGGTTGGATATAACACATACCTCATGATAAGACCCACGGAACTTGCTTCCGTCAATACAGCAGCTATATAACTGGTGTGAGGTACACTAGCCAATGCGCCTCCACTCACGGGCACCTTGTGGTCCCCACATTGCTTCCGACCGCACAAACGTCACGTGGCTGGGGGCACGGGCAATTTGCGTCCGCCTCAGCTGCACCGTAGTTTCGGTACAACGCCCCAATTATTTCAACCAAATAATTCAACAGATCCACCGCACTCTGTTACGGATCTTACGCTTGCGAAAGATGCATTTAATATATAAGTCAATGCTCTTCTTTGGAAAAATCAGACCGGCCAGCTCACTTAGTGGGCCACACCTGTAGAAAAAGAAATGGATTTTGTAAAAACAAATGAATGACTTTTCACGTTCACCTTATTTGTCTTACCAGATCAGCGGTCTGGATCACCAGACCGTGGGCGCCATTTGGAATACTGAGGAATTATTTAACACCGTACTCCGGCCAAGCGTTGTTGTTGATACGCAGCAGTGGCATACGTAAACTCAAATTAACGTGGCCAAGCTGTGGGGGCCACTGTAGATAGGTCATCGCCCCAAAATCTGATCGGTCGAACGATCTCAATCTCCTATTCGAGGACACTTGTTTGTTGAGTCTGGTCTGGCGGCTAATATTAATCTCAACCGTCCAATAATGTCCACTAATCTACTGGTTCAGTAACCCGGTTATGGTAACTTTTAGTTTCTAAAGTGGGGTTATTTGTGCGGTTTGACTTGAGCTGCTCGCAATTTCTTAGTGCTGGCGTATCAACCATCACACTTAGCCAGAGTACCAAACATTTTGTCATGAGTGGTACGTACCATTGGTCTCATGGACCAAAACCCAAAAGTGTAAATGTAGCAACTAATCTTGGATCTGCAAACTGGAAGGCAGGAATCATCACTTAATAAAACTTTTCGAACATGGTCCGTTAGATGTGGGGACCATCGTACCAGTGGTTTGGATAACCGAACCATGGGCCCAGCTTATAAAAAGGAAGACCGAGGATGATATGCATATCGCCAGGTCAACGATGATAGAGTTCCCTCGAAATACGAGGAAGCTTCGTAGTCCAGACTGCTTCTCAAAAAAAGGGCGTTATCTATACTTAAAAGAGTACAATGCCTGGTACTCTGGCACTCAGAAATTTGCGATTAACTAACTCAAATAAAACAAGTTAAATTGCCCACATAGTCTTTGTCCCCAAATCAGATTAGTTAATTGTTTGCTATTCAATCAAAGACCTGGCCATGGGTGTTAAATAAGGCCTGCATTTAGTAAAACATGTGCAATTAAGATATTAGAGCATGTTAGAGTCGTGCTCAACTCGAGTTCAATTGATAGCTTGTGACACCAAACACCAAGATAGACCAATTAAAATTGGATCTGTTAAGATTGGCTACCCACTCAACCACTGATTATTGTAACGATTAGGTGATTTCAAAAGGAAAAGGTTAATCATTCTTAATGTGAACTTTTTGTCTTACGCTAATAATTTTTTTTCAACTGATTGCAAGCCTTGTATTTCTCAATAATACAGTAATTAATGAAAAGAATAACAACTAAAGACCAACAATGTTAATTTTATTAATATATGATAAAAGTTCAGTACATCAACAGATAAAGAAAATAAGTAGAGAAATAAATAAAAGATAAATATATGTGATCACCTGTATGAACAAACAATCAAGGCAGATAGTCAGCAAGATGTGATCGGAGTGCGATCTTTCAAGTAAGGACTCGATTTATTGGGAGATCCAATGATTGTAATTCGTGGATATTTATATTACTTTTATGTGTACTACAACGATGGGGTCATACAACAACAATATAAAATTATCTTAAACTCTAGACATTCTACAACGTGGCTGGACAAAAGTGGAGGATTCTAAAGCTAGACTAAGATAAACAACATTACACTGTGTAGAGAGATTATGTTTGGTGTGGGTCCCAAACTCTTCATCACGTGCTCCATATATAGCTTGGGAGGTGGCAAAACCTTTCGAGTTTGTTTGCTGGTCCAGCATCCTTGACGATTACAGGATGAAACCATTTTCAAATATCCTTGCCAGCATGGATGAAGAGATCGTTAGATGTTATATACAATTAGAGGTGGGCATCGAGTCGAGTCGGACCAAGTTAGGTCCAACCCGACTCGATCTGGTTTTGAAAAATGCTTGACCTGAACTCAATTCGACTCGGTATCGAGTCCAGCATGTCTAACTCAATCCGAGTCCAGGTCTGGGCTGGGCTCATTCGAACCGAGTCCAACCCGATCAAAAATACCAAGTCGAATCGAGTTGGCACCGATTTGGATTGGGTCATCAGGCTGGACGGAGGGGATAAAATACATAAATCATGGTGGACCTCATAGAGTTTACTCAGTCCACAACCTGCTTCCTTCCATCTCCACCATTTCCTATGTGGTCCATCCTCTTAACATTTAAAAAAAAAAATCTTACAAAAAAGAAGAAGAAGAAGAAGAAGAGACGCACTTGATGGGTCGTTGGTTGCCACCTGTCGGATAGGAGAGGAGAGAAGAGGAGAGAGAGAGAGAGAGAGAGAGAGAGAGGAGGAGGAGGAGGAGGAGGAGGAGAAAGGTCGGAGGGTTGCACCGATGGGTGTTGGATGGGAATGGGTTTTGTTTTTCAGATTGGGAGGTGCAGCAAGGTAGGGTAGAGTGGATTAGAAATTAAGTTATACACACACACACGGGGGCGCGCGCGCGCACACACACACACACACACACACCATACCCAACAACCCGAGTCGAGTCGAGTTTCGGATGGGGTTAAGTCTAACAAATCAAGTTTCAGGTCGAGTCGGATCAAGTTACTAGGTAACTCGAACTCGACTCGATTCGAGTTCGAATTGGGTGGAGCTTACTTAGTTTGGACGAACTCACCCATTCATTCGGGTCGAGTCGGGTCCGAACGAGTCGAACGATTTGAGTTAGTCAAGTCGAGTCAGTTCGTGCCTAGCTCTATATACAATCAATCTTATTAGACTTAGATTCCTCACAGTGTCTTTCGATTTCTTTCCATTTTGAGAGGAATCTACTTCTTGAACCTTCATAATCGACATGAAAGCATTGGTCATCTCTAGGAAGTCTTCCCACTTTGTAGGATTGTGTGAGACGTCCTTGCCAAGATATCTGAATCATGATAGGAACCCTATCTTGGTGGGTCTTTATAAACTTGTTGAGCACGCTACTTCAACCACATTATGGATGTTGGATTGTGGGCGAATCGTGTTCACAAGTGCCTTTTTAGGGCTTTCGTGTATATTTATGTCTTAGGGTATGATATAGTTGACTTAGAGTTGCCGCTAGCCAATTACTTAGATTTTCACAATCAGTTAAACCGTTGTAACACCCCGAGTTTTCGGAACCCGAGTATATGACTCATTTAAGATAGTCAAATTTATATTTTTTTTTTTACTTTTTCTTTCAAAGTTAGCAGTTTAGTGGAAAATGGATAAATCAAACACAAAGGAAAATTTGCACTTACATTCAGAATATACGAGTGGCTACCCATAATGACTTATACAAACCAATGTCTCTATATTAACAAATATAAGAATTACACAATTTACACATGAGAAATAATAGAATGCATATAAACTTGAGCCGCAAGAACATGCAACTTTTCTTGGCAGATACAGTCATGCATCCTTGATAATCATACCCTGCTATTTATCAATCCGGGCATGAATATCTTTTAAGCCACCTGTATTACCTGTACGGTTATATATTCGATGAATGAGTGACCAACTTAGTGTGAATTCCCCTCAAGATTACACACCGCCGTCTTAGCTAAGTATAGTTAAAAACAACAAGGTATTCAAAATAATACATGATGCAATCTTGTTTAAATGCATGGATGCGTGAATGCACATCGACCTGGTGATGCTCATCCAGTCAGACTTGGGCTCGTCACTCATGCATATGACTGGTCACCAACGTAGCACATCACATGCATATATTATGTACAACATAATGACCAAGCCATCGTACATCACATACGTAGGTCGATAGTCAATGGTCTGGGAGCTAGCGAAACGATACCCCACTGAGCCTAAGGGTACATGCTACAACATTCAGAATTAGACACTCATCATCGCAGTATGCTATGAATGCATGATTAGTCAAACCATTATTATTCCAATTACAACCAGCCAATTTAAGTAACTCAAGGCTTACTATGGGGGGCTCGTCACCCAATGTAGGCCGACAGCTCCGACATAGTGTCCCATTCCCACCCTCTCCGGCTCATGAGATTTCCCACCTTAGGATGTTTAATGGATGCCCATCGACTATTGGCCAATCAAATTCAAATATGTGGGAATTACCATCGCATGGTTATATGGGAATGAACCATCGAAGCCACGTAGGGCAAATATCAAATCTTGGGACAGAAACAAGTCGGAGCAATAAAAGGTCGTATGAAGTAAATACTAATTCGAAATGGTAGGGCAACATTAAATTAGGGCGGTAAAGAACTCATCCCTAAGGCCACGTAGGTGAAACAACCCATGGATGGTAAACCCACATTAACATTTCACCAACAAAGATAACCTCCAAGTCAAGGGTCCATTTCTAACACATTCCACCTGGTTACACCCTAAGTGTGAGCTCACATACATAAATGGAGTTTTTTCACTAGATGATGTAGTGAATTGGATTCTATAAGCGACTTGCAAATAATACGTTGACATGTGAAGGTGTATAGATACAACATGTAAGTTATATGTCCACATTTAGTTCATGAATAGATCATAAACAAAACATTTAAGTTATCAATTGGAATTTGGATGGAAGCCAATGCATAAGTGACTATTACATGTGAGTATGATGTACAAGCTATCAATTATAATTTCAAATGTAAACAATTTCTTAGGAATTGATAACAGATGTAAGCAATCATAAGTTATAAGATAACATTTGTATTTCTAATGAAAACTATTCCTTAGGCTAACTTGGTAATGGAAAGCTTAAGGGGAAGAAATCATCACCTTGTGTTGTCGACTCGTCTTCTAGTGTTGTTAGGAGGTGTGCACACCCTTGGAACCTTCCCAAGGTAAACCTGACCTGACTCGTACTTGACCCGAACAAAGTGGGACTAGTTGATTTAACTTGTATTGACTCAACCTCAACTCCCGAGTTAACTTATCCTAGAACAACTGCCAACCCTATTCTCTCCCACTCTCTTTCTCATTACTTCCCTGAACACAACCATGGCCAGTAACTAGCTAGACCCAACCGAATCAAAGAGTCAACGAGTCAAGGCCCAACTGACTCGATAGCAAGTTAAGCTGCCGACTCAACTCGACGTGTCGAGTCTACTTGACCCGATTCTCCCATCCTTCTCTATTATCTTTCTTCTCCCTTCCCCTCTTTCCTAGAAGTCTAGCATGGCTGGGACTTGCCTTGTTGTGCCACCCAACTTAGCCTGACTCAATTCAGCGAGTCAACGACTAGGTGGTTTAGAGCGGCACCTAACCCATACTCATTCTCTCTCTCTCTCTCTCTCTCTCTCTCTCTCTCTCTCTCTCTCTCTCTCTCTCTCTCTCTCTCTCTCTCGCCGGCATGTCCAACAAGGTTGTTAGACCAAAAATCACCCAACAACTTGCCTCGATTCAAGCACAATGAGTCAGCAGTGAGTCGACAGTTTAACTCTGTCCCAAACTGAGTCGACTCAGTGGCTCTCCCTCCACCTTCTTTTCTTCTTCTTCTTCCTCCTTCTCTTCTCTCCCTAGACTTCCCAAAAGTTTGGACTGGACCAAACCCGTGCCTAAATCAGACGGACAGCAGCCCCGACTCACACAACCTGACCCAGCAACTCAGCTCGGTTCGAGCTAGTGCAGCAACGCACCCACTATCTCACCCTCTTCCTTCTTCCTTCCTCTCTCCCTGAGCCTTGTCTCATAGCTAGACAAGGCCTAGACTCGGTCCTAACTCAGACCGAACTCGGTCGGGTCAGTGTAGTGCGGCACCCACCACAAGCAGCGTGGTGCTCGTTCCTCCCTCAAATGCTCTCTCTCCTTTTCTTCTTCTTCCTTTTTTTCCTTCCTCTTCCTTTCACCCTTCCGTAGCTCTTTCTGGATGAGCAAGGGACCAGCAATGAGTCGCTGGTTTGAGAGTCTGGTCGGTTTGGGACCTAACAGACTCGAGTTTGGCCCACAATGGAGGACGATGGACCCTTAGAGCTTAGCCATCCATCCCTCCATTCCTTCCCGCGTCTAGATGAAGTTGGAATCGGCCAGGAGCGAGTCAGCACTCACCTATCCCAGACCGATCGCAGTTTGGAATCAGTGCAAGTCGTTGGTATGGCACTGGGGTAGTCATCACGATTCCTCCTCCAATCTTCCTTTGTTTTCTCCTATTGCTTCTCCTTCTTTCTCTCCTCGTTTCTCTCTAGCTTGTTTCCCTTCTCTATTCTTCCTCACTCTCTCTGGCTCGGCCTAAGTCGAGCAGAAACGAATAACTCAGTGCAGTGCGGCATCGAAACCATCTCCAATTTTCCCTCCCTCCTTCCTATCTTTTTTTTTCTATTTCCACTCTTGGAATGCTGGTGGGAATCCCGAGAGAATAGGGATCTTTTTATAGGCGTAGGGCTGCCAATGACTGCCCTAGCCGTTACAGTGAATGGCCAAGATGAGGGCCTTCTTGCGCTCTCTTCTTCATTTCTTTGCTTACATGGGAGCGATCTGTTGCAAGGGATGGATTTCCATCACCGTGGCCCACCAAAAAAGCAACACAGATCTTAAAATGGGGCCCATGTCATGATGGTGGGTTACCCGACTTATTAGAGAAGATGACATGGCCGTTAATGGCCGATCTTCACCTATGGCCCATCAAGGTAATTTGGTCCATTTGGAAGGCTGGATGGGGCCATTGATCATCGTGGGGCCCACTTTTCCTACCCCATCTCGTCCGAGTGTAATAACTCACGAGATATTTCGTCTCTGATGTCTTCTCGCGAGGTGGGAGGCTTCTTTGAGGAAGTCGTTGCTGCCCTACAGGGAACAGCTAAGATCAGTCTACGGAGCTCAGGGAGAGGTTCGGATCATGCCAGCGCGGTCCTACCCGAAGTGGAAATGTCTCCCACGCCTTTTCTCATTTTCCAGTCGGGTGTTTACCCTTTTTTGGCACTGAAGGGAACGCTGAGATGTGCCCTTTGTGAACGGCCGAGATCGATGGAAAGTCTTTGCCTTGAATTGCCAAGCTAGCAGTGCAGCAAATTTTCATCTCCGTAGAAGGCTGCACGCACGCTTCTATCATGCTGGAATTCGTGTGCATGCACATGTGTGGGAGCCAACAAAACCGGGTAAGGTGTGGTCGAAATCTCCATCCAAACCAAATGGATGGTTCAGATCATCCCTCTAATTGTCTCTGGTGGGCCATCTCTCATCACAGTGTTCTTGCATTTTAAATGGTCGTGGGCAGGAAGCTCGTTTATCGGGTCGAAGCAGTTTGACTGCTCCCGCTGGTCTGGTGCACAGCGAGTGCATGTGCATCCTACGCACATACGACTAGTGTGGCATACACAGTGGTGTTTCTCCGGTAAATCTACTCTGTTCATCCAATTCCACGGGTCGTAATAGGATGTCTGGCTAGAGACAAGGTGGACCCAAGTTTAGGTGGGCCATCCTTTTGCGTTTTTGGTCTTTAATTGTGAAATTTCGTCGATCTAATAGTCAGATCACTCTATTCTTGAATGTCAATGGTTAGAAGGGTCCTAGGGCCTATTTAAGTGCGTTTCAACGATACATTCTATTACTAGGAGTTGGGATAAGGACAATCAATTAGTGGGCTATGAGCTTGAGTGTTGTAGGCCTGTTAACGGTGTGGATCTGGCAAGATTAGATCCAAATTTTAAGGTGATTTAAGGTCATGGCCTTCCACAGTCCACATTCATCAATTTCAATGGTTTCTAAGGCTATCTAGTTGCGTCCTAAAAGTTAATTTTTTTTTAATAACCTGGTGGTTGAACTAGGGAAATCGAGTGTTGGGGTGGTCGACGGAACGTTGTGGATCTCTTTGTTCAGTCTCCTAACTATAAGATGAATGATTTGATAGTCAAACTTGTGATTAAACAAGTTCCTAATCTAAACTAGTGATTGGTCTTATAATTGTATGGTGGGATTTGTACGAATTTGAATAGATTGTTAATGACCATGATATAAGTTGGACAAATAGTGGACCACGCCCATTGTAGACCTTGTGAAGTTCAATCGCCTAATAGGGTAGTTAAAATTCTAAATTGGGTTTATATTTATACTAAGTTATGTTACACGCTAACACCTGAGTACCGAAAAGTACGAGGTGTTACAACCCTGTAGAAACCTTAAGAGAAGGAATTGAAGGAGATTCCAGACTTAAAATGACTCATGATATGTGACAGAAAATTCTAGGTAAGGGACTGCAGTTACAAGAGGAAAGGTGTTAGGCACTCTCTTTACTCGTATAAATGTATGGTCTCTACTTCATAAGACAAAACAAAATACTAGTGATTGAGTTGATTCTTGTATACAAATGATGCAAAAGTGCGTGAGATGCAATTTAGCGATGCGATGCATACTACAAGTATGACCCAGGTTAGACAAGTCTATATGGACTCACCCACTTGAAGAAGTAGTCAAAGCCTAATCAATCTAAGTTTTTAATGGGCAATATTTGGTATACCAGTGAGCCACATAACATACACTTAGACCGACTAGACTAATAGGTGGGTTAGAGTGGAGAGGATGATGTATGATAATATGCAAGTATGAATGAGGTTGATCAGAGCTAGATGAGTGAGTGGACAGGTTTGTCGTAAGAGTTGGCTTGAGTGCATTGGATTGGCCTCTTGGTTGCTTGAATGGCTGCGATATGATTTGCTTTTGGGTTAGAAGGGGCTTCCTCTCTTGCACTATCCCTCTCCTTTGTAGATGGATGGGCTAGATCCCACTCTCCTTCTCTCACTCTTCTCTTCCTTAAGCTCTCTTAATGAATGTTGAGTGATAAAAGATGATTTGGAAAGGGAGAGGAATGGGGTATTTATAGGCTTGTGGAGTGATTTTTTTTGGTAATTCTCAGGAACTCTAAAGGTAAAAGAGGATTTAAAGGCTAGGATTAGTTATTGGAATAAGATCACCATGTGGCGCAATTTGGGTGGTTGTATTAAGGGCAAAAGGCATAATTTTGGGTAAAGGAGAGGGTAAAGGGATAATTCTATCTCCAGTACATTTTTAATGCATTCACACTAACATCATCACCCACCTAACCTTATTTGAAAAATAGTGGATATCCACATGGCGGGTGGCACATAATGCACTGCCCACCACATGGTTAGGCCCCATCTTTTACGAAGCCCCCGGGATAGTGCTTCCCCTCTGGTCCACTCAGATATGCCTTATTGTGGTCGTCAGTGCTAATGGAATTGGGCTTAGGCTTAAACTAGGCTTGGACCAGGCTTGAACTTTGGCTGGGTTTGGATTTTTGAGTTGGATTTTAGGGTTTTATGGGGGGTTACTACTGCACTCTGATCAACTTGTTAGCCGTGGGTGGCGGTGTCTGCACACACATGCCACTCATGTTAGGGCTACATCCCTCATCACAGTGTCTTATCTATAAATGTGTATACAGTTTCGTGCCATTCTGTTTCTGGTAGGTGACGTGCCACTAAAGGATATGGGGGCAAAAACTATCATCAAGGCATGCATAAGATTTCATCCATAGTTAATATATAATGTCGCCATGTGGTAGTTTTTTTTATTCATTAGCATGGATGTGCTTGAATGGGTGTAAACACCCATCATCGATTTGTTGACACTTGTTTGTTGAAGCAGAACCATTGGATGATTATCACTTTCAACCACACAATAAGGGGGCGTTTGGATCATAAGTTACTTAAGATAAGCTACTTATGCCTCAAGTAACTTATCTTGATTTTTTACTTATTAAGTTACAATGATATAGTAATTTTAAGTTTAAAAAAAAGTTACTTATAATTGATCATAAACCAAACTTATCTCAAATAAGTTACTTTTTCCTCCTTTTAATTTTTTTTCACATGCACACACACCCACACACTCATGCCATAATGGGATTTCACCACCTATGGGTACTCGAACCCTTGACCTGGTGTTGAAACTCTTGTGAGTCTACCACTGGGATAAGAGTAAGGACTCGATCTCAAATAAGTTACTTGTTTAATGCTATAAGTAGAAAAGGTAACTTATTTGGTGGTATCCAAACAGGCCCTAAATGTCCACTGAGGGTTTTTTTTTTTTTTTTGGCCCATGATGTATCTAAATTAGAACTTAAATTAGTTGTATGCAATGTATGCAATTTCCAATTTTTCTTAGTGCATGCTTGTCATTCATCACATTATGGTAGAGTATCAAAGCTTTCCTTTCTCGAAATACATGACAAGTAGGGGTTTTAATGGGCTGAGCTCGAGCCTAAAAAATTAAAATTTTGAATAGGGTTGGGCCAATGGCCCTACTTGAAACAGTTCAAAATCTGAGCCGAGACCTATCTAAGCTCGCTCATTAACAACCCTAATGATAAGTGACCCACGACTTTACAATATATGGGTATCCAAAATCCATATCTCACAAAGTGAAGCCTACTGTCAATGCACTTTTTATTTAACGGTTGATGGACCACATTATTGTGGTTTGATTTACAATATATGTCATGTGACAAATGCGGGTGTGCTGGAATTGAATGTGTGGCTTAATTCAAATTAAACAATTATGACCCCAAGCGCCATGATAGGCAGATACATAATATGTAACCAAGATAGAATAAGATCGATGCCTATTCAACCACTCACATAGTATATTAAAAGGATCAGACAATAGTTAGAGGCTAGGGTTCATCCTTTGATAATGGGTTACACCTTTGCCTTCGGTATGAAAGGACTTTTCAATATATCTAAAAGAACAAGAAATGAATTCTTACAATTGGTTACGAAGAACAGTTACAAAACACCTTCCTGAATGGAGAACTTTAATTAATGCTTGGTCTAAATCTAGCTTATGAGCGTAAATATGAATTATAATTAAAGTTCAAAGCTATTTTATTAACGCTACAGATTATACTAAGGAATGTAAACATCTGGCAAAAGTATAGGATTACACTACAAAATGTAATTGACTTATAAAAAAATAAAGGGATTACACTAAGGAATGTAAATAATGGATAATTGAAATATAGATTTGGTTTGATTGAGTTGGTATGAGACAATTTACTTTGTTGAAATCCTTTACTATTTATAGCTTTAATCCGATGATCTAGATGCTTTCCACGTTCTAACTGTTGCGCAGCACGCCAACAACATAGTGAACCGAGAACCAATCTCCGGTCTCACCCACAAACGATAAACAAGAAGAAATATAGACTAGAAACAGAATCAAAACATTCTAAACAAACCACAAGACAAAATATACGTGGAAAAACCCCAACAAGGGTAAAAAATTATGAATGCAAACTTCCACCATGAAGAAAAATAAAGATTACAAGGCAATATACTAACCTCTCCTTTGGAAGTACAGAGAAAACCCTTTGCCCACTCCATAGAATTATTTCACATACACTAGAAAAGCTTTCTCATTGCACTAGAAAGGCCCTAGGGACACCCTATTTATAGTTTAGGAAACTTCCTTTTCGCACCTCTGCGAAAACCGACTCAAATTTCTGTAGTCCGTATCAAATCCAAACTCAAATCTACGTAAGCTCGACTGGTTGTGAGGAATCTTCGACCGGTCGAGCAGCACCTTCGACCGGTCGAGCACATCCCACGACTAGTCGAGTACCTCATAAATTCAAAATTCCAACTCGCTGAAAATGAGTCGAGCCAGTCCACGAATGGTCGAGCGGCCGTCCAGATGTGGCTCCACATCTCAACAATCTCTCACTTGGAGACACATCGACATAAACCTTTATCTTCTTCATCCGGAGTGCACCATCTCCATGTCTTCAAGCTTAAAGACCAATCAAAGCTGAATAGAGCTTCAGCTTCTCCCGTGTGACCGCCTTGGTCAGCATATTCACAAGATTCTCACTTATATGAATCTTCTCCAGAGCAATCGATCCATCTTCCAATAACAAATATATGAAGTGATATCTGATGTCAATATGCTTGGTCTTTGAATGAAAGACTGAATTCTTAGCCAAGTGTATTACACTCTGACTGTCACTGTACAACTTACAATCTGCTTGCTTCTTACCCAACTCTTCCATGAAACCTTGCATCCACACCCTCTCCTTGCATGCTTCTGTAGTTGTAACATATTTTGCTTCTGTCATACTGATAGATACTATCTTTTGTAACTGAAAGACCCAACTGACTATAACACTACCCAAAGTAAAGACATAACCTATAGTACTTATTCTGCTGTCGATATCTCCTGCCAAATCTGAATCTACGTAGCCTTGTAGCTTGATTTTCGATCCACCATAGCACAACCCTATATCCACAGTACCTACCAGGTATTTGAGGATCCACTTCACAGCTTCCCAATGTTCCTTCTTGGGGTTGTTTATGAACCTTCTAATAATTCTCACTGTTTGAGCAATGTCTGACCTCGTGCTCACCGTAGCATACATGAGACTCCCAATAACTGACGCATATGGGACTTTAACCATGTAGTATCGTTCCTCCTGCGTCTTTGCACCTTGCTCCTTAGATAGCTTGAAGTGGTTGGCTAATGGTGTGTTAACCGGCTTAGCACCTCTCATATTGAATCGATCAAGTACCTTGGCTATGTACTTTGCCTGTGACAAAACTAGTTTCTTGTTTTCCCTGTCACTCTTTATCCTCATACCTAGGATTTATTTTGCAGCTCCTAAATTCTTCATGGCAAATTCTCTAGACAATTGTGTTTTGAGATCTGAGATGTCCTTCATACTTAAACCGACCACAAGCATATCATCAACGTACAGAAGAAAGATGATGTACGATGTATCAAACTTCTTTAAATAACAACAGTGTTCTGCATGATATTTCTTAAAACCATTTCCCGACATGAAACTGTCGAATTTCTAGTACCACTCCCTCGAGGCCTGCTTCAGGCCATATAAAATCTTCTTCAGTCTACACACTTTGTCACGCCCCGAACTCGTAAACCGGGCTCACAAAATTTTCGATCGCCGAATCCGACGCTGACAGCCTCCGTAGAACCCCATTCTCGGCTCCGGGCACCCATTTACCAGGTTCCGATCCTGGGATACTACAAGGAGGATTTATAATCATCAGTCTGATTCATAATGAGCATAACCAAAAGCATAACCCACGAACAATAACCACAAGAACACCATCACAAAATTCACTATGATCAAAAACTTTTGAATACAGTGCGTATGAAAGGAAAATATAATGTAACGAAAGTAACAAAACTCTAGAAGCTCGCCTGCACGCTCCAACTACGGCGAGACTATGGCTAGAACTGTGTCCTGGCGTCACCTGCACGCATCAATCGTGCATAAGCTTATAGAAAGCTTAGAGGGTGGTGTAAGTGTGTGCGCAATATAAGCATGCTTAGAATGCAAGGTCAAAGTAATGCGGAATCATGCTGATGAGTACATGAATGCAATCAGCCGTACTAGGCTATGCGATGCAAGATAAGAATGCTATCGGCCATAACACGGCCATGTGATGCGAGATGCAACTCAAGCAAGCCAATCCTCATCATATATTAGTATAGTTCTCATTCTGGATAATCACCGGGGTTTAGTACACTCCAAATAGCATTGTCGCTCTCTTAGCCGCATAGTCCAAGTGAGCGTAAGAAACATCACTATCCGCCTGGCCAAGAGTCTGTCAATACCTATCCGCCACGTCGATAGCGGACCCATTCACGAGCTGGTCAAACTCAGCCTAGTATTGCCCCCTACCCTCAGGCGAGTAAGGCCACACCCCTTTCCAACCGACCACGACACAGTGGGAGACGCGGCCTCCTGGTATTCGGCCCTCATGCGCTCATATATCCACTCGGTCTCGACGTTGGAGTCATCCTCTGGTACCATCGGGTTTAGGGATTTTCACCCAGGGACATCTATGGTGCCTATATGCTAGAACCAAACATTTTCGGTATCCAATCCAGCCACCCACGATGTGTTTGTAGAGGTCATGGCCCTGATGTCATTAGGGCATACAATGAGCACAATCACATGAATGCAAGTGCATGAATCATACCATCAGACATGCAACAATCTTGCGCGTACCGCACTCTCATGTAGGGTAACTCCGCCTATCAGGGAGTCCATAAATCATCTACCCGAAGGCATGTGCAATGATCAGTCAATCCTCATATCAGGCATACATATGATGCATGTGATCATGAATCTATACTAAGCATGTTATGTGGTGATGGGTTCTGATCAAAACGAAGATGGGCCTAGACGGCCTACACATTACAGGTATGGGCCTATTAATGGGCCCTAGGGAGAGAGTGACAATGCGGACATTTAACCAACATCATCCTTATAATGTGGACATCAAACCATCATTGCTCCCAAGGTGTAGCCCGCTATAAAATCAACACATATACCATGATGGAATCATACTACAATGGGCCTTATGTACGTCCTATAGGGCCTTGACCCATGGGCCTCCAGTACATCAAATGGGCCTCATACATGGGTCTTGTATATACATATCAAGGTGGGCCTCAGCGACGGGTCACAAATGCATCAAGATGGGCCTAGTCACATGGGCCTTGCATACATCACAATGGGCCTCATAATATGGGCCTTATACAAATCAAAGTGGGCCTTGTATATATCAAGGTGGGCCTCGAAGGACGGCCCACAAACACACCAAGATGGGCCTTATCACATGGCCTTAAAATATCCTCCAAAATGGTTGGACGGTTTGGATGAAACACATACATCATGATGGAGCCCACACTAATGGAGGGTGTGGATTACAATACATACACAAGTGGGTCCCATGTGGGGCCTACCATAATGTTTATTTTCCATCCAACCCATTGATAAGGTCACTCAGACCTGGGGCCCATAGTAATGTTTATTTTCCACCCAAACTGGGCCCACTGTAATGTTTATTTACATCCAATCTGTGCATAAGGTCACGTGGACCAGGGCCCACCATAATGTTTATTTACATCCAACCTGTGCATAAGGTCACGTGGACCAGGGCCCACCATAATGTTTATTTACATCCAACCGGTGCATAAGGTCATGTGGACCAGGGCCCACCATAATGTTTATTTACATCTAACCTGTTCATAAGGTCACGTGGACCAGGGCCCACCATAACGTTTATTTACATCCAATCTGTTCATAAGGGTCACGTGGACCAGGGGGGCCCACTGGAACGTTTATTTGCCACCCAAACGGTCAGGGAGCCCACCGTGATATTTTTATTTTATTATTATTATTTTTTTATCATGTGGACAGGGAGCCCACCGTGATGTGGTTCACAAATCCAGCCCACTCATTAGGTGCGTCCCACTTGGCTGAGGGTTCAGACCAAGTTTCAGCCGCATCCAAATTTCAGGTAGGCCCCACCAAGTGTTTTTATATGTTTAGGCATGTCTTCACATGATTTTAAATGGTGTGGCCCACCTGAGTTCCGTATATAGCTGACTTTTGGGACGGTCTCCTGGTCCGAGGGGACCCATCAAATGCATGGTGTTGATGTTCGAAACGCATCATGGTGGGGCCCACAGCTGGACCCGTGAGGCCCAGCCCGCTAACCGTCCACCAGCCGCAGGTAGCGCCTGCTGCGTCCTGACAGCAGCAGCGCTGCTGCTGCTATTTTAAAAAAAAACAGTTTTCCTGTGGTTTTTCACAGGTGGGGCCCACATCGAGGAAATCTGCCCCGCCCATTGTATTCCCCGGCTCGATATAGTTAAACAGAGTCCAATATCCATTAGGATTGGGTGAGTAAAATGACAATGCGGGTTTTGGACGGTAATAATACTGTTTCCTAAGGTATGGCCCGCCCGAGAATCGGATTGCCCTCAAATTTTGGCTCAATGCCTAAAATGAGCAGGGGAGAAGGATGGACGGCTTGGATTGAGCACATACATCAAGGTGGGGCCTACATGAATAGCCCACTATTTCCTTCTCTCTTTTTTTTAGCTTACAAGTACACACCCATGTTAGTGCACATACTCCACGTTAGCCACACCCGTCCAGTGTCTAGGGACGCTGGACGACATGGATAAGCACATGCATAGTGGGGGGTTCCACATGGACGTGGCCCATCATTCTAGTCAAGGTGGGTCCCACATAAACGTGGCCCACTTGACCTAGATCAATCTAATATTTATGTTTTCCTTCCAGCCGGGCCCGTTAATGGGCTGAATAGGGTAGATCCAACACATTCACTGATGGGTCCCACATGAAAATATGATTCATGGTGGGCCACACTCACCCCTTCATCATATCATCATCACCATTCAAAGAGAGAGAGAGAGACGGTGATAGAGAGGAGGGACCCCACCACTATGGGCCCTCCATTGATACATCACATACATTGAAATGGGTCCCACCAACAAGTGGGCCCTCAAATCATGAAATCAACGGTAGAAACTCAAAGATCACCCACCTCTAGGCCTCCTCCTTGCTCTCTTAGGCTCCTAAGCTCTTTACCTTCAACTTTGATGGTGGTAGATGATGGATTAACGGTTGAGATGGGAGATGAGAGAGTGGGGAAAGTGGGCCACACTTGGCATTTGGGAGGGAGAAGCTTGGACGTATGGAATTTTGGGTTGCTTGGGAGATTTGAGAAATGAGAGAGAGAGTGAAGTGATGGGAATGATATGGATGGGGTGATGTAAGGAAGGGTATGGGTTGGGTTGAAAATTTGTAACAGTGGTATGGTTGTAGTTGAAAATGGGAAGAAGAGGAATGGTGAGGGGAGAGAGAAAGTGGACTTTTGAAAAGGTAGGGATGGGTTGTTGTACTTTGGGTAAGGCCTGTACTTGACATTGATTGATGGAACATATCGTAGAGATTCTCTCGATATTCGCAACGCGTAGCGTTTCTTCAGAATAAACGCAGGCCCACATCTCCTGGCCTAGGCATCGGTTCGGTGCACGAGTCGCGGCGACAACGCGGTCACTTAGATACAAGTTTCGGTTCAAACCGACTTAGGTATGCGAGACCCAGTTTAAGATCGCGTGCAAACGTCGGATACGATGCGAAGGTTGCCGGAATTCGACCGGAAGGACCGTGGAAGCTAATAGAACGGTACGGACTAGGACACGGGTCTTACAGCTCTCCCCTCCAAATAAAAATTTCATCCTCGAAATTTACACAATCATTGCAACCAGACTTAACTCATGATAGAAGAGGAAACAGGGCATCATCAATAAAATCGGAGACAGCATACATGATATAACATACAATCAATCATCAAAGAGATGGGGATAGCGCTATCGAATCTCGGCCTCGTGCTCCAAAGATGACTCATCAACAGAATGGTGACCCCACTGAACCTTCACCAAGGGGATGACCTTGGTTCGAAGGACCTTCTCCTTCTGATCAAGGATACGAACTGGCTGCTCAATGTAAGAAGCGTCCTCACGAACCTCCTACTGTTACCAATCGATAACAGGAACTATGTCTGACCCACACTTCCTTAACATAGAGACGTGAAAAATATTGTGGACGCCAGACAACTGAGATGGTAAGGCAAGCCAATAAGCCACGGCGTCAATGCGCTTAGTGATCTCGAAAGGTCCAATGAATCTCAGGGCAAGCTTGCCCTTCACTCCAAATCGAACTACGCCCTTCATGGGCGAGACCTTGAGATACATGTGGTCCCCGACATCAAACTCCAAGGGATGACGCCGACGATCAACAAAACTCTTCTGCCGGCTCTGAGCTGTGTGTATCCTCTGCCTGATGATATCGATAACCTCTGATGTCTCCTGCACAAGCTTGGGACCTAGGAGATCCCACTATCCAACCTCAGTCCAACAACTCGGAGATCTGCACAGTCTGCCATATAATGTCTCAAAAGGAGCCATGCCAATGGTCGCCTGATAGCTATTGTTATATGCAAATTTAGCCAATCGCAGATGCTCATCCTAGCTACCCCCGAAGTCAATCACGCAGGCCCGAAGCATATCCTCAAGGATCTGGTTAACCCTCTCGATCTGGCCATCAGTCTGCGGATGATACGCGGTACTTAGTTGCAAATCAGTGCCCATAGCTCTCTGAAAGCTCCTCCAAAATTGAGACGTGAACCTCGGATCTCGGTCAGAAACGATCGAGACCGGAACGCCATGCAGTCTCACAATCTCCTTGATGAATAACCTCGCAAGCTGATCCAAAGGCCAAGTCACACGAATCGCAAGGAAATGTGCTGACTTCATCAGACGGTCCACAACAACCCAGATGGTGTCATGACAATGCTGAATCATCGACAAATCTATGATAAAATCGGTAGATACGTGCTCCCACTTTCACGTCGGGACACTCAATGGCTGCAATAGACCAGGGGTCTCTGGTGATCAGCCTCGACACGCTGGCACATGTCACACTCAGCCACAAAACTGGTGATCTGGCACTTTATCCCCGCCTAAAAATACTGTCGCCTCATATCATGGTACATCTTCGTCAATCCAGGGTAGATAGAAAATCGCGATCGATGTGCCTCGGTCATAAGATCTCTATGTAACTCATGAATATCCAGGACACACAATCGGCCTCTGAAGCGAAGTCCACCATCAGCACCAATCTGCCAATCTGTCTGACTATTAGATACTACCTCTGCTCGATAATCCTGTAACGACTCATCTGTCTATTGAGCCTCGATTACCCTTACGATAAGAGAGGGTTGAATCGACAGGCTCGATAGCTGAACGATAGAAGACTGCAGACCAAAATCAAAGTCATACTCTGCTATATCTTCGAGCATCCTCCACTCCTGAATCATCATATGTGCCACCAGGCCTCGTGGCTGACGGCTGAGGGCATCCACCACCACGTTTGCCTTGCCTGGGTAATACTGGAGGTCCAAATCATAATCCTTCAGGAGCTCCATCCAGCGTCTCTGCCTCATATTCAGCTCGGACTGAGAGAATAGATACTTCAAGCTCTTGTGGTCGGAGAAGAGCTCGAACCTAACCCCATAGAGATAGTGTCTCCACACCTTCAGTGCGAAGACGACTGCTGCCAGCTCTAAATCATGCGTGGGGTAGTTCAGCTCATGGATCTTGAGTTGACGAGACGCGAAGGCTACAGGCCTGCCGTGCTGCATCAGGACAGCACCCAATCCAATACGCGAAGCATCAGTAAATACAACAAATCCATCACTCCCAAAAGGAAGAGTGAGGACAGGAGCGGACGTCAGATGGTCCTTCAGCTCTACAAATGCTCGCTCACAGGCGTCACTCCAAATAAACTCTGCGCCCTTCCGAGTCAACCTGGTCAAAAGGGATGCGATACGGGAGAAGCCCTCAATGAAACGTCAATAGTATCCCGCTAAACTAAGGAAACTACAGATCTCGGACGTAGTTGTGGGCTGACCCCACTGACGCACTGCCTCAACCTTCGAGGGATCCACTACGACATCCTCCCTCGTCACCACGTGATCGAGGAATCTCACCTCCTCCTGCTAGAACTCGCACTTCTCTAGCTTCGCATATAGCTGGTGGGCACGGAGGGTCTGCAAAGCGATCTCCAGATGCTGCATATGGTCCTCACAGGTCCTTGAATATATCAGAATATCGTCGATAAATACCACAACAAACTGATCGAAATACGGACGGAAGACCTCATTCATCAACTGCATGAAGACCGCGGGTGCATTGGTCAATCCAAAAGACATGACCTGAAACTCAAAATGATCGTAACGCGTCCTGAAAGCTGTCTTCAGGATGTCCTCCTCTCGGGCTCGAATCTGATGATAACCGGAACGTAGTTCAATCTTTGAAAAAAAATATGCACCCTGCAGCTGATCAAATAAATCATTTATCCTCAGGTGCAGATACTTGTTCTTGATTGTGACCTGGTTAAGCTCGCGATAATCCACGCAGAACCTCAACGAACTATCCTTCTTCCTGACGAAGAGTACCGGCACTCCCCACGGAGAACTGCTCAGACGAATAAATCCCAACTCACGTAACTCATCCAACTGTCGCTGTAGCTCATGCAACTCCATCGGTGCCATACGATACAGGGCCTTCGAGATAGGCACAATACTAGGCACAAGATCTATCTGGAACTCAATATGATGGCGCGACGGCAATCCTGAAATCTCCTGGAACACGTCTGGAAAATTGCAGACCACTAGCAACTGATCAATACAAGCGGCAACAGGCTCTTCATCAAACAAGACAACGGCTCTCCTCTAGGCCCTGCAACAAACTGAAACTGTGGCAAGCCTAGTATGCAGAACGTGACTGTCCTTGCGGAACAGTCCAAGATGACGTGGTACTCGGAAAGCCAATTTATGCCCAAGATAACGTCGAAATCAGACATCGGCAGCACAAATAAGTCAGCGGGCAAGAAAATCTCTCCCACTAACACGGGGCAAGACGAACAGAAATGACCCAACACTGTAGTCTTCCCCAAGGGCGTCGATACGGTCAATCCCTCGCTAGAAGACTTGGTCGGTAATCCAGTCGATCGGCAAAAATCCTCAGACATGAATGAGTGCAAAGCACCGGAATCAAACAATACTCGGGCAATACATGAAGAGACTGGAAGTATACCCTCAATGACTCCTCCGGAGGTCTACAGGTCCTACTAAGCCGCATAAAATCTAGCCTGAGCTGGCTGGGGAGGTGCCTGTCCCCTCTGAGGTCCCTGATGCTGCTACTACCTATGCGGCGGCCTGTACTACTGTCTCTGCTGCTGCTGGGGTCTCAGCGGCTGAGGTGGCTGTGGACGCTGTTGATGAGATCGCCGCTATGCTGGAGGCTACTGCGGTACTCTCGGATGCTGCTGTGAAGGCTGTTGTGGTGCTCTCGGCGGCTGGGGATGAGAGCGAGGGCACTCAGATAGGCGGTGCCCTGTCCCACCACATCCAAAATAAGCCCCTGTAAATGGCTGCTGGGGTGGCGCTGGAGGTGCTGCTGAGGCTACTAGTGCTCTAGCAGGTGGGTGGCTCCTGTACCTCTGTAATCGTCAGTGCTGCTGGGAGTTACTGAAGGGGGCCTGCCTCTTCCGATTTTGACCCCTCCTCTAATCTCAGTTGCTCTGCAAGCTGGCCCACTCAGTCTCATAAATCTAGGTCGTCCGCACTACCTCTTCCGATTTTGACCCCTCCTCTAATCCCGGTCGCTCTGTAAGCTGGCCCACTCAGTCTCATAAATCTGGGTCGTCCGCACTACCGCTTGAAAACAGGGTATGGGTTGGGTTGAAAATTTGTAAAAGTGGTATGGTTGTAGTTGAAAATGGGAAAAAGAGGAAAGGTGAGGGGAGAGAGAGAGTGGACTTTTGAAAAGGTAGGGATGGATTGTTGTACTTTGGGTAAGGCCTGTACTTGACATTAATTGATAGGACATATCGTAAAGATTCCCTCGATATTCGTAACATGCGACGTTTCTTCAGAATAAACGCAGGCCCACATCTCCTGGCTTGGGCATCGGTTCGGTGCGCGAGTCGCGGCGTTAGAACCGCGGCGACGACGCGGTCGCTAAGATACAGGTTTCGGTTCGAACCAATTTAGGTATGCGGGACCCGGTTTAGGATTGCGCATAAACATCGGATACTGTGCGAAGGTTGTCAAAATTTGACTGGAAAGACCGCGGAAGCTAATGGAACGGTACGGATAAGGACACGGGTCTTACACACTTTGTTCTCCTTTCTTGGTGTCACATATCCTATCGGCTGATATATATATCTCTTCTTTAAGGTCCCCATGAAGAAAGGTTGTCTTAACATCTAGCTGCTCTAAATGTAATTCCTCTGTAGCTACTATACTCAAGACTATACGAATCGTAGACATTTTCACTACCGGTGAAAATATTTCAGTGAAATCGATACCTGTCTTTTGTTGAAACCCTTTCACAACCAGTCTAGCCTTATACCGTTTCGAACCATCGTACTTATCCTTCAGTCTGTAAACCCACTTGTTATGAAGAGCTTTCTTACCCTTGGGTAGATTGACTAGCTCCCATGTACGATTAGACTCAAGAGAGTCCATCTCATCATCCATGGCCTGCTCCCACTTAACCCGTATTTCTGATTATAACCTCTTCAAAACACTCTGGTTCATCATTATCTGTCAGCAGTAGATAATGTAAAGAGGGTGAGTATTGGACCGTGGGTATTCTCTCTCGAGTAAACCTCCTCACAACTGGTGTCTGTGGCTCTACCTCATAATGTTCCTATACATGTTCATCCTGTGGCGCTATAACACCCATGTTTGGTAACTCTACCAACTCTACGAATTCTTTCTTCTCGGCCTTATTTTCCTGCACAATGTCCTTATGTATCACTTTTTTCATTAAACACTACGTCCTTACTTCTGATGATTTTCCTGTTTTGTGCATCCCAAAACTTGTAGCCAAAATCATGCTGCCCGTAGCATATAAACGTGCACCTCTTGGACTTCGCATTCAGCTTGTTTCTGTGCTCTGCATCAATGTGAACATATGAAGTGCGACCGAACACTCTAAGATGTGCAAGGTTCACTTCTTTCCCAGTCCACGTTTCTTCTGGTATCCAACTATCCAATGGTGCTGAGGGACTTCTATTGATGAAATATGTGGCAGTATTCACAGCATCTGCCTAAAAGGTCTAGGGCAACCCTGCATGTAACCTCATGCTCCTGACACGCTCAAGGATAGTCCTATTAATGCGCTCAGCCACACCATTCTGCTGCGATGTCCCTAGAATCATTTTCTGATGTTTGATTCCATTTGTTGCACAACACTCCTCAAATCTCTTATCACAGTACTCTCCCTCATTATCAAATCTGAGACATTTTACTGTTTTACCTGTCTCATTTTCTACCATAACTTTTCACTTCTTAAATATATCAGATTTATGCTTTAAGAAATAGACTCACAATTTTCTACCAGCATCATCAATAAAAGAAACAAAGTAACGTGAGCTATCAAGAGATAATACCTGTGCCGATCCCCACACATCACTGTGTACAAGCTCCAACAGATGCATCTTTGGAGCGCGTCTTATCTTCTTGAAACTTACCATCTTCTGCTTGCCATACACACAGTCCTCGTAAAATTCCAAGTCAATAGACTTCAACCCTGGTAGCTTCCCTTTTGACAATAGCACTTTCATCCATTTCTCACTCATATGTCCCAACCTCTGATGCCATAACTGCCCATTCACTCCAGTTGATGCGACTGCAAGTGAAATATACGATCCTGAAGTCACGTACAAAATACCTTCCTTCTTATCTCGAGATATCACCAAGGCACCTTTTGTGATCTTCCAGGAATCACTAGTGAATGTCGTCACATAACCGGTATCGGCCAACTGCCCCATTGAGATCAAGTTCCATTTCAAACTCGGTACATGTTTGATATCCTTCAATTTCAAAGTCGTTCCGTCTTTCTGATTTATATTAACGTCTCCCTTTCCAACAATACTGCATGACTCATCATCACCCAGGCAGACTCTCCCGAAGTCACCTTATACATAATTATGCAGAACTTCCTTACATGAAGTGGCATGAAATGAAGTACCCGAGTCTATAACCCAAGACTCATTCCTCGCATTAAGAGACAAGATCAACACCTCGGTGTCACTCTCCTCAGATAGATTCACTGAATCCTTCCCGCCTTAAGAGCTTCCTTCTTGTTTCTTGAGCACCCTGCAATCACGTTTTATATGCCCCTTCTTCCTTCAATGCCAACACCCATCTTTATCTTTCGGTCCCTTAGACTTCTTCCTTGACTTAGAACATCCGTGTGTATTGTCTCCTTTGTTTAGTGATCTTCCTCTTCCTTTAACGTTTAGAGCATTCCCTGAATCCCCTGAAACTCCTGATGCCTTTCTTCTAGATTCTTCGCTGAGAATTAGACCAGCCACATCATCAAATTTCAACTTTGTCGACCCTGAATAATTGCTCACAGTAATCACCAAACCATCCCAACTGTCTGGTAGACTGGATAAGATCAATAACGGTTTGACCTCATCCTCAAAAACAATGCCAACGGATTTCAATTGGCTCTTGACTGTATTGAACTCGTTTAGATGTTCAGTCACTCTCTCACCATCTGACATCTTCATGTTAAATATCTGTTTCATAAGATGAACCTTGTTGGACGTTGAGGGTTTTTCATATATGGTGACTAGGGCTTCCATTAATTCTTTTGTAGTTTTCATCTTGGAGATATTGAAGGCGACGCTCTTAGACAAAGAGAGTCGAATTGTTCCTAAAGCCTTCCGATCCAATAAAAACCATTCATCATCTGTCATCTTTTCTGGTTTCTTCTCTTTTCATCCTAGAGGAATATAGAGGTCCTTCTGATACAAATAATCCTCTATTTATATCTTCCAGAAGGTAAAGTTTGAACCATCAATGTAGCACGCCGACAACGCAATGAACCGAGATCCAATCTCCGGTCTCACCCACAAATGATACATAAGAAGAAATATAGAGTATAAACACAATCAAAGCATTCTAAACAAACTAGAAGATAAGATATATGTGGAAAAACCCCAAAAACCACAGATGCAAACTTCCACTATGAAGAAAAATGAAGATTACAAGGCAATATACTAACCTCTCCTTTGGAAGTACAAAGAAAACCCTTTGCCCACACCTTAAAATTATTTTCCATACACTAGAAAAGCTTTCCCATTACACTAGAAAGGCCCTAGGGACACCTATTTATAGTTTAGGCAACTCCCTTTTCGCACCTCTGCGAAAACTGTCTCAAATTTCTGTAGTCCGTATTAAATCTAGACTCAAATCTACATAAGCTCAACTAGTCGTGAGGAGTCTTCGACCGGTCGAGCACATCCCATAACTGGTCGAGCACCTTGAAAATCCAAAATTCTAACTCGCTGGAAAACGAATCGAGCCAGTCCACGTCTGGTCAAGCAGGCCACTTGACCGGTCGAGCGGCCGTCCAGATGTGGCTCCACATCTCAACACTAACGGTTGTTATAACTGTTTAGCATGATTTAACCCTAACCCTCTTTGCTTATAAACCCGTCTTCTATCCTGTAAGGCTTCTACACAATCACTTTTCACGTGAACACTTAGTGGATGACATGGCATTGCTCAATGCACTCCAGTTGTATTACTGTAAAATCTTCTTTGTATATCCTCGAAGAATTGTAAATCCATCCATATTACACGCAACCTACTCTGATTGGCTTTGGCAGGAATTGGAGACAATAGAGATGGACACACCACAAAAATGCACACTGCTTCAGTTGAATGGGGACCATTACTGTATTTGCGTTTTACCATCCATTTTTATTCCACACGTCAGAAATTCAAGATTGTCGTGTTGATAATATTGTTGAGGACTAGTCCATCCTCAGTTAGAGTCAACAGATCAATGGTCCATATTACCGAGCCGGGGACCCACTTGTCAAAAACCAAAAACCCATGCATGGTATTGAAATCCATTAGTTGCGCCACACATATTTCCTACAACAGTTGGGAGTCCATGTAACTACAAGAAGATGTCCTGTAGGGCTCACAGTTATGTGTTTCAGACCCAAGTTGTCTGTCATTTGCGTCGGCTATTGTTAGAATGTTACACGAAAATCCAAGCCTATCCAAACTTCAAGTGGCCCACATGAAAAAGTTGGGATGAGATGCCCATCATTGGAACCTTCTTGGGACGCATGAAGTTTTGGATCAAGCATACATGGTTTTCTGCTGCTTCTTGGATGGCATATAAATATCACAACATATCCTAATAGACATCTCTCCTGTCCTCCATGATCGGGCCCACTTGAAATTTGAATCGGTTAGTTTTGTTTAATGACCAAACATAACACTATAAGGGCTATTTTGGATGCGAGATTAAATGGCATGGAATTGCTTTTAGATAGAATTAACATTATTATTACACAATGATTGCGTGTATGGAAATACCATGGTGTTTTAATCATCTATGTAATTGCATTAGATGGAATTAACACCGTTATTATAGAATGATTGCATGTTTGGAAATACCATAGTATTTTAACCATCCAATCCCATGTTGGGGTCAAATTCTTCTTTTTTTAAAAAAATAATGTATTAAGTGAAACCTGCATTTGGTGGACCATGGAACTATAATCAACTGACTAGGTTTCACAGTGATGTCAATTACTTATATACATATGCAATCTCGGAATGTTACGTGTAAAAGGACACATACGGTTGAACAACATGAATAAAACATAAGCATTAGTGTGGGGTCTGTAGATTTAGTGAATTTCAAAATCCACCATAAATCCTTTGTACCTATTGTTGGAACTAGATGATATGATACCTTAATTAATTCAGTCATTCCAGATATTTCAAATGCCAGATGAATTTCTATGGAACCAAATACAATTCTATACCATCTAATGTAACGCCCTGAAAATCGAGGGTTGAGCAGATGCTCAACTCCTGAGTTCCAACGCATCACTTATGCAATATAGATAATGATGATTAAATGTTGTCCATATTTATGCATTAAACATGAGTGAGATTATACCAAATCAATATATTAGACTCCAGAGGTGATTAAATTAAGCAAGCGGCAAACTATGATAGATATATAAAGTGTGTAAGTGGATATAAACCTCAGAGTATGATCATGTCACCAGGCTGAATAATTACATGTATAGTTCTAAAATATACAAAATGATAAAGTGTAATGTCATCTAATCCATATCCCTGTAGCCCCGGTGATGCAACTCCAGGTCTACATAGACCCGCTAGAGAGTTGCAGGTAGGAGAACTCCTCGTCATCGCAGAAGGCCGGCTCTAACTCGTAAGCCTTGCCATCTCTGAAACTACAACAGAGTCTGATTGGTGTTTTAAAACATCGTTCCAGAGTGGGAGTGAGTGATCAACTCAATGGAGCTATAAGGCAAATGTTAACATGTTATCAATTCAGTCAAGTAGTAATGATGAAGCAATACAACAAGCATTCCTAAGTACTCTAGTTAATGCAAGGATGATATGTATTAATGATGCATGCCCTCGCCTGCACTCCCTCTGTGACATCATCTCATAGTCGCGCATGTTAAACTCCCACTGTGCTCAACACCCACACCAAAGGCACATGCAATGCGATGCATAGTTGTGTTAGCCAAGTTATTAATTAGACCCATTCATACAATAGATTTAGGAAGCTAAGGTACCTCCCTTTATATCATTTACCCAAACAATGATCCATCTAGGGTCGTCAATCCTAGTTAATCATATACGATAGACAAGTTCGCGAGTTTACACTATAGGTTGCTACAGGAGGCTTGTCACCTCAGTATAGGCTTAATTCACACTCGAGGTCACTACGAGGGGCTCGTCACCCGATCGTATGCCTATTTTATACTCGAGGTCACTATGGGAAAGGCTCGTCATCTTAGCGTAGGCCGTCATACAGTGTCCTATTCGGCTCACGAGTTTAGTTTGCTCACTAGACATTACGAGGAGGCTCGTCACCCCAGCGTAGGCCGACAACTCGACTACTGTGCCCCATACTACTATGCCCAGCTCATGAGTCTTAGCGGATCGTGGTACCAAGGTTAAATGAGTTTTTCAATGGTAAATGATACCTTAGACTCAAACAGTAGCGTCCATACATGGTGAACATACATTAGGCTAATCGGGTTACTTGACAAGCTTGACTGGTATGAGCGTACATTGAATTAATCGACATGGAGTGCACATGCACTCCTTATGGCCTAACTACTATCGGTAATTACTGTACGACTCAGATTCATCGAACATATTTGTCGTGGCGAAATTAGTTCGGCCACTGATTGTAAACCATTACCGATTGCTTGAACTACGTATTAGTCCTAATCGTACTCAAACATAATAGGCATTCATATGTGATAGTCTAAGTAACATGTGACAACCAATTTAAATATAAATCTCATTTGAGCCTTTCAACAAACACATAGTGCACATGTTATTATACATAGGCATTTCATCCATAAATCACATGATAGTAAGAGAGGTTACATAAAGGAAACTATAACTATAAATAAGGTAATTGAGAATCCTATCTCAACACCCTCATTAAATACATTTCAACAAGCATTTTTCCATTCATACATTTTATCAAACACTTAGATTACACATATCAACATACATGTAATAAATTAGTTATAACGTATATTATAGCAAATCTTATCACAAGGGAGTTGCCACACGTACAACAATCATGTATTCCCAATAAATAAACATGACAAGCACAAATCATAATTTCATATTCATACAAACATTTCAACAAACACATGGAATACATTAATTTCAGCATAGTTCATATATATATATATATGTAATATGTGGAAAACATCATATCTAAGCATATGTGATAGCAATCAAGTTAGTCAATCATTAACTGACATTGAAAGCCTTAAAAACCATAACCTAAACGTTTATAGTCCGCACCTTTCATCGGTATACTCGTATCGAACTCAGTTTGAATCTTATGTTCCCGAATACGGAATAATGGGTACCTATATCATAAAATAGGTTAGTTATTTCACCGATCTACTTATTTGGATACCTAAAACAGATTAGGGTTAAGACTTCTTACCCAAAAGTGAATTTGAAATCACCGGTATAGTGACACAGAAGAGGTGATTCAGCACGTGAGCGGTGGGAATGAATCCTAGCAACTATCTCTCTCACTCACTCTCTCTCTCTCTCTCTCTCTCTCTTCTCCTCACTCTTTCCTTCTCTTTTCTCTCCTCTCTCTCCTAGGGTTAGAAAATTCGTCTGGAATGAGAGAGGCGTGGGTTAAGGCCCTTATATAGGCCCAAAACTGATGTCAATAGCCCAAGGGCCATGGTATACTTAAGTTATAGCCAAAAGTCGTCTGTTTCAGGCCAACAAAGCTCATCTGGAGGTTCATTTCCTGCATACGGTCTGAAAAAAGTTTCCTGTCAATGGATCTACGCTAAGTTAAGATTTCGGTCCGATCGGATTTGTGGATCGACCGTGGAGGACCAGTTTCAGTTCAACGGCTATTGTCACTCGATCGGGGCCACAAGTACACTGACGTGTGTTGGGAAATTTTCCTAATCCAAGGGTGTAGTTGGATTAGAATCTGATGATCTGAAACCTTAAATTTGGCCTGCAAGCGAACGACCCAATTCACTTAAGTTTGAGTCTATTTCCTGAAGATATTCGCGTTTCTCACACACTTCACTCCGGGCTCAAGTTGTGCGTTTTTTATACTATTTGGGCTTGATTTTTGAGATCGTTGTCAAGTCCAGTAAGGCGGTTATAACCGTATAGTTTTGAGTTAATCAGGCTTTCGACGCGTGGTCCAGTTCCGATACGGAGTTTCAAGATGCTCCCGAGAGCAACTGGGTTTTGAGATTGATCCTAGGTTTTTAAGAAATGTAGAGTTAACGATTCTACTGGTTTTGGGTCTTGCAGTTCGTATAGAAAGTTATTCGAGCTAATTCGCTGAGTAATTCAGTTTAGTACTTAATTAATTTTCGTTTAATTCCTTCATAATTTGATCCTTAACAGGTTCTGCCTGAGGTGGTACTCGGGTCTTTGTACGGATTTTTTTGAGACGTTACATCTAATCCCACCTAATCCTGCGTTACAAATGAGCCCTACGACCTATATCATACAATAAGAAGTGCTCAAGTACTCGAAGCACTATAAGTTAAAAGTCTTCCTTGAATTAGGACACTTAGGGATCATTTGGATGCCCCCAATTTTTTTAGTTGTAAACACATTACACCTGAAAAGAGTTTAAGGTGTAATCTGTTTAGAGGTATATAAACTGTGTTTGGCTAGCTTGTTAAGTGTTTACAATGAATACATTAGGTATTCATACCATAAAGATTGGGCAGTGAACCTTCCAAAATCCCACAAATCACATAAGAATGACGTGATTTTTTTTTTCTAGGGCTTTAAGAGAGCATTCAAGCATGCACATGCTAAATGGATTGGATGTCTTCCACCCATCAGAGTGTGCTCCAAATGTAATCTAGAAGTTTTTAATAATGGACGTCCCATCCTTCCCTCGTGTGGTTCATTTGATAATGGATGAGTTGTTTTTTAGGGCAACATGAGAGCTTTAAGGGAAGTACATGATGGATAGAATAGATGTACCATACACGTTATGGTGGGCCCGCGTATCATGAGTGTATATTAACCATTGTATTCTAATATGTATAATGCCATTTTAGCTATCAATACTTTTACCTCTAATATGAAACAACTTATTATAGCTAATCTATTTACAGCCTGTAAAGTCTTTTCACACAAATACATGCATCCAAATAACCTCTGTAATTAGATTAATTGTAATCCCTTTACAACTTAAGGACTTTACGGGTTGTTTAGATGCCTATAAAGTCCTTAAGTATGAATTCGTTTATAGGTATTCAGATTATAGGAGTTGTTTGGATGCATGTATTTGTGTGTAAAGACTTTACATGATATAAATAGATTAATTGCAATAAGTTTTGTTTCATATTAAAGGTAAAGTCTTTACAACTAAAATGACATTATACATGTTATAATACAATGGTTAATATACACTCATGATATGTGGGGCCCACACTAATGTGTATGGTACATCTAGTCTATCCATCATGTACTTTCTTGTAAAGTCCGTAAGTGGGAATCTACTTATAGGTAATCAAATTATAAGGGCTGTTTGGATGGGTATATCTACCTATTATTGAATTGTAGGCTGCAATCTGAAGTTGTAAGATGAAACACGAGAAAAGTCATGTGGCAAATTATAGGTAAAGGGATTTCAGGCAACAACTGTTATTTTTGAAAAAAATTCAACAACATGAAAAATTGCGGATCATCTTCCAATAGTTATAAGGACCCACAACGAAAGAAAAAGATGATGAAGAAGAAAAAGAAGATAAACCTCTCCATATCTCTTTATTACTGTTGCTAGGGTTGAAACTTCTTATAGGTTGGGATGTTGTCAAACCTTAATGCTGTGTTTAAAATGGCGGGCCCACTTATGTGAGCCATCAATTGATTTGTTTACCATAAAATTCAACCACAAATTTTATAGAGTTAGGACTATCCCAGTGATCTATCATACATAAAAACCTTTTAAATAATTTAATTATTTTTAAATATTTATCACTCTAAGATCTGTTGTGAGCGAATGCCTAAATTCAGGCCCTGAACATATTTCAATCTGTTCCGTATTATCAGATTAAAGCTTAAAGCTCAACAAAACTTTATATCTTTACATACGTAATCATATTACATGTAATTAGATTACAACCAAACGACCCCTTAGGCAGCCCAATCCACTATTAATTAGCTCCATTGTACGCTGGGATGCAAGCCTCACACTATCTGACAAATATTAACCATTCGTTTAATGATTTTTTGGACAGTCAAGATCGGTTGCCCAAAACTATATCAAATCGATAATTTAACCATCTATTTCTTATTACCAATCATGGATTAATTACGATTCCAAAGAAGCAATTTTGTGAGACAATTCGAACCGTCCCATCCATCACTTGAAAAGGATGGCTATAGAAAATTAGGTTAAATGATGGATAGATTAGATCATCCAACCAGTGTGAGTTTTTGCATCTTGTAATAAAAATGTTTTCTACACTTAATGGACGGTACAGATCGGTCGATTGAATTGTCCAAGTTAACTGATGAAACTAGTAGCACTATAACTAACCCTGCTTCCGGAGCACTGGAGCAGTTCTCTCACACAATTCCTTTCTTGTTTCCAGTCACAAAACAAGAAAAGCAGCGGCAGCTCCTCAGGTCCGTCGTTGAGAAAACGTGCGTTTCCTTGCCTTTTAAAACCCAAACCTCTCTCTCTATCTCTAAAAACCGATCTCATTCGTCTTCTCCGATCGATCTATCGCTAGGATTTTCTTCCATTTCTGTAGAGCTTCTGCTGCTTCTTCCATGGCGAAAGGAAGGCATTCTCGACTCCTGCCAGGCAGGCGATCTTCGACTTCAACCCTCGTTCTCCTCATGCTCCTGATGCTCTCCCTCGTTCTCCTCATGCTCCTCACCCTTGGGATCCTCTCTCTCCCCGTTCACACCCGTAGCAATTCTCCTGATGCCGTCGATCTCAATGCTGTCATGCAGATCAGTACCACCACGACCACCCCCACCGAAAGGTATCCGTTGATCTGGTTTCGCGTTGAATTTCGCCTGTTTGGGGATCTCCCCCTTTTTTGAGGAAATATATCTTTTTTCTTTCTTCTTCAGAGCAAACGGATTGGGAGAAAGAGGCGAGCAATGGACGGAAGTTCTTTCGTGGGAACCGAGGGCATTCGTCTATCATAATTTCCTCGTGCGTGCTCCCGCATTCCTCACTTTCCGTTTCGGATTTTTTGTTTTTTGTTTTTTTAATTTTATTTTATTTTGTGAAATGTATTTTATTCTTTGTAGATCTTGTGTTTTTGAGCTTCTAATTCATTAGATCGAGTACTATAGTTTTAGGAATTCTATCATTTGAATTAATTCCTCTGGCACTGATCGAATGTGGAATTCTGAATTCTAGAAAGATCTGAGATCTTGACTTCTGTTGCGTTCATGTCGATTCTTTAAAAAACCAGAATGGAGAAGAAGAAACTGGTTTCTGTTTCTGGGTTGTCAGGATGGTTTGGATATCATGTGGAGGAGATCATAAGAAATGCAATACGATGCAGAAGAAGATTGAAAGTAGGAGTGGCAATACGATGGGTTTTGTTTGGGTCTTTAGTTCTGTAACTTGGGCCCTGCCTGACTTTCAGGCTGACTAATAATCGGCTGGTCTGGGTGAGAGTTCTGACTACGTTTTTTTACTGGGGCCTTGGCCGAGCCAGTTTTCAGGTTGGGTTGATCAAGAAATTTGATCAAAGAGTCTCATGGCTTTAGGAGCAGTGGTGCAGAATGGGTCTGAATTTGATGCCTGATTAGGGAATCTGATGTTACCAGTCTGGCCTATTGTGATCAATGGAAGTAGATGGCAGGGATATGCAGTCATTTGTGATAATTGTGAGTTCTCTACAGAATGCATGTAAAACTATGAGAATCGTCAAGTGCTTACTGAAGAATGCTTGCATGGAAATCCATAGATCTAACGGTAGTGACTTCCAAGCTTAGGTTATCAAATTTGTTGGAGTTTGTTCAGAATCTGAACTTCTCCTGGCAGTGGAATTTTGAGATGTTTCTTCAGTCACATTTATTAATAGAAACAAATTGTAAGATTGTTTAAAAATTCAGTATCTATGCCCAAAAAAATTCGAGTGGCTGTAGTCTTGTTGGGAAGTTGCTAGTGAAGGCATTGGGAAGTTTCAGAAACAGGTGAGAAAACTGTGAAACTTTTAAGGGAGTTTTCAAGAAGTCACTGGAAGTTGGTTGGGAAGTTTCCAGAAGTTTGTTGCTAGGAATTGTCTACAAGTTTCCGCTAGAAAACCTTAGAAGTCACTAAAAGCTGGACTGGAAGTGCTTGGAAATGTTCCCGGAAAAGCTGAAAATTTGACTGCAAGTTGGCGGAACCTGGCGAAAAAAATTCGGTAAAAGTTGGTACCGGCAGGGAAGTTACTGGGAGTTGGGAGCTGAGTTGGCCAAGAAGCCTCCTAACTTGGATAGTTGTAGGGATCTTTCACTGCTGGCTGTCAAATTTTGTATAGCTCTCTCTTAGCCTATTACAGGATTGATTCTCGTTATAGGGTGATTCAACCAGGTGTGGTTTGCAGTGTTCTTGAAAAGGCGCACTAGAATGTTGATTGGATTTCCTTGGTTACTTGTTGAGGAGCGCAACTCATTGGTTGTAATCAACCTGTGTAATAGACTATATTAGATAGTGCTTGATTATAATAAACCTATGTAGTAGTCTATTACATTGCTCTTGTGGGAGTGTTGTGCTCTCATTGCTGGTCTACAGCCTGGATAAGGAGGGTCGCATCAGGTTGGCAACCAGTATCAAACTAATGCCATAACTTCCAACATAGGCAACCCCAATTGGTTGGGATAAGGTTTAGTAGATGTTGATGATGATGATGACCTGTTGGGGAGTGTGTTTTTTTACTGAGCTGAAGCAGTTGGATGTTCATGTCCTTTAGTTGGATTTCAGTGCTTTTGAAAGGCTTTCCAAAGGTTTCTCCAAGCCTCCAAGATAGCTTGGTCTTTGGCAAGGAGACCCTCTCTATACTTTCTTTGAGGCGCTTGGCAGAATGTTAGAGAAAACTAAATGCAAGAGCTGATTTAGGGATTCATGGTGAGAAGGATGGATCTCTAAATTATTCATCGTCAATTTGCAACGACACAATTGCTTTGTCAAGTGGTTAGAGAAGCAGGTGTTAAACCTAAAATGATGTTTGGATATTTTTTTTCAAAGGTAATTTGCGGACCACACCACATTTTTGGGTGTTATTGTTGGGAAAAATCATCTTGTGAAAATAATGCAGGTGTTAAACCTAAAATGATGTTTGGATTTTTTTGGAAGGTAATTTGTGGATTGTGCCACATTTTTGGATGTTACTTTGGAAAAAATCATTTTATTAAAGTAATGTAGTAGAGGATGATGAGGATGTTAAACAATTGGTGGGCCTTCTATCATATTGCATCCAATAGGATGATGGCGATAATGATAGGCATCTCGAATTAATTGGGATAAGGCTTAGTAGATGTTGATGACCTGTTGAGCAGCGTGGATTTAGAGTGAGCTAACACGGTTGGATGTTCATGTCCATTAGCTGGATTTCCGTGCTTTTGAAAGGCTCTCCAAAAGTTTCTCCAAGCCTCCTTGGTCTTTGGCAAGGAGACCCTCTCTGTTCCTTCTTTGAGGCTGTTAGTAGAATGGCATAAAAAGCTAAATGCAAGAGCTGATTTAGGGATTCATGGTGAGAAGGATGGATCTCTAAATTATGCACCGTCAATTTGCAGATGACACAATTACTTTGTGATGTGGTTAGAGAAGCAGAGGTGTTAAACTTTGGATGTTTTTTTCAAAGGTAATTTGCGGACCACCCTTACATGTTTGGATGTTAATGTATGGAAAAATCATTTTGTGAAAATAATGCAAGTGTTAAACCTAAAATAATGTTTGGATTTTTTTGGAAGGTAATTTGTGGATTGCACCACATTTTTGGATTTTACTCTGGAAAAAATCATTTTATGAAAGTAATGCAGCAGAGGATGATGAGGATGTTAAAAAATTGGTGGGCCTTTTATCATATTGCATCCAATATGATGATGAAGGTGATAATGAATGGTGCAATCCACTCAACAATAGAGGACAAAAATCAACACTTTGAAACACTAAAAAAGGACCCACTTGTATAAACTGAAAAACTGAATGGTACTGTACCTTGTTCAGGCCTCCTCACCATCATAATATCACTATCACCACATTTATTATCATCATCACAACCATTACCATCATCATCATGTAGAAATATAGGATGATGACAATGATATATATATATATATAGAGAGAGAGAGAGAGAGAGAGAGAGAGAGAGAGAGAGAGTTATTCTTTCGCACAAGAATTGCACTCTTCTTCATTTAAACAAAAAAACATTTATAATAAAATGCAAGCTAACATGAGATAGTGGCACGATTGGGGGTAAAAATGGAACAAACTCATTTCCATCCATCACTCAGATATGCGCTAAAAAAATTCCTTCATCCAAAGGGGTTTAGAAGACGGTGCTCACAACATGGAGGATGAGTTTATACTCTCTGATCTCTTAAGATAGGTCAGTTTCCTCTAGAACTTGAGCAATCATTTTTGCTATATATATATATATATACACATATATATTTCTAATTTTTTGTAAAATTTTTAGTACAAGGGCTAGAATCTCCGAGAAAGAGAAGTCTAATAATTTTATGTTCTTTCATACCTTCCTTAATTGTAGAATCATGTTGGAAAAAGCAGTTGTCTTTTCCATTAACTGATGAAAAACTTATCTTGATTTCTTTGTAAGTTTTTGAATATAAAAAATCTCCAAATCTCCACTGACTCACGCACTCCTCAAAAAACTCCTGAAAAAAAAGACAAGAAAAAAGGGTTTATTCCAATGAGGGCTTTTTATATGTTTTAAAAGCAAAAGGTAAAAACCGAAGCAAACAAAAAACGGAATAAATTCCATTTTCTTAATGTTTTTGGGGTTCGCCCACACAAATCGTGCAGTTTGATATGATTGTTCGATCTATGTATGAATTTTATGGATTTAGGGCATGCAACACAATATATGTGTATACGATACAATTTGAATTGTAAAATTTACGATTTTTTTGATAACATTTAGTAGGATAGATTCTAGGCATATGGCAAGTGGCCTAATATGTATGGTTGATTTTAAGGTAAGAGGGTAAATTATGGTGTTAAGAGGGTCAATTAAGGTGAATTGAGGGTTTCTTGGAAGTTTTTACAAAGGTTTTTCCTTGGACGGGTAAAATCTTTCAAAATTGTTAAAATTTGCAAACCAAGGGACAAATTTGGGTAGTTATGTAAAAAGGAAGATTGGGGTCTAATTGCATTGTTTTGGGTCTATTTTGGTCAAAGTTGTCAAATAAATGGGTTTTAAGTTTTACATTTTTCGACAAGACATTCATTTTCCAATTTCTTTCTTGCATGAAATTGTCTGATTTCCAGATTGTGCTCTTGGTATTTTGATCACATATCTCAGCACTCGGGCATTTTTTCCCTGGGTGCTTTGTTGGAAAGTTAACACTGATTTTGGTTAGGAATCAAAGTTCAAAGTAATTTAGGAGATATGGAAGTTAAAAGACATCTTATTCCAAAAATCTCTATTCCAACTATCTCCGTGCACTTTCTGGCAAGGTGTACCAAAACGTTTTGGCCAAAATGGCTGATTCATACCGGTAACCACCAAGGCCCTTACGTGTTTGAAGCGGGGTGGGGGAGAAAAATAGGGACTGTAAAGGCCGTTATGGCCTGCTTATTGGCTGTTGCCAGCTATAACGACCGTTATGGCCCCGTGACGATGAAACAAGCAGAAAAAAAAGTAAAAATATATGTGCTTACAAAAAGAAGAAAAAATACTTTTCTTCTTCTTCATCAGTGAGTTCTTGATCCCCCCTCTTGGTCTCTCTCTCTCTCTCTCTCTCTCTCTCTCTCTCTCTCTCCCTCTTTAAATGATAAACGACATGGCTGTTTCACAACCACGTTTCGATTATTTAATAGTCCAATGGCATATGACGCTATGTGCACTCGCACCCATGGGGCTCATCTTGATGTATGTGTTGTATGTCCACGTCGTCCATCAAATTTTCGAACTCATTTTAGGGCATGGTCCCTAAAATGAAGCATATCCAAATTTCAAGTGGATCACATAGTAGGGATTGAATTTTCACCGTTAAAAACTTCTTGGGGGCCACAAAATTTTGGATCAAGCTGCTATTTGTGTTTTCCCTTTCTTCCAGGTCTGTGTGACCTTATCAATAGGTTGGATGGCAAATAAACATTACGTTTGACCCTAGGAACTTTTAATGTTGGGCGTTCAATGACCACCTTTTCCTGTGATTCTTCTTCATTTTTCGGATCGTGCCATACAATGAGTTGGCAAAATAGATGGACGGCATGGATATACAACACATACATTGAGGTAGGCTCCATGGTCAGGGCCTCGCCCACAGACGCAGATTGCCTATTGACACTACTAGTAGCTAACTACTATTGGATGATGCTCTGTGGGCCCCACCATGATGTATGCGTTTCATCCTTGGTGTCCATCCATTTTACTAGATCATTTTATGGCATGAGCTGAAAAATGAGGTAGATCCAAACTCAAGTGGACCACACCACAGGAAACAATGGTGATTGAACGCCCACCATTAAAAACTTCTTTGGAGCCACAAAAGTTTTGGATCAAGCTGATATTTGTGTTCCCCCTTCATCCAGGTTTGTGTGTAATCAACAGGTTGGATGGCAAGTAAACATTACAATGGACCCTTAGGAAGTTTTTAATGGTGGACATTCAATCACTACTATTTTCCTTATCTTGTGGTCCACCTGAGATTTGAATCTGCCTCATTTTTGGGCTCATGCCATAAAATGAACTGGCAAAATGGATGGACGACGTGCATAAAACATATACATCATGGTGGGGTCCACAGAGCACCGTCCAATAGCATTTGGGCCATGCGCTAAATTTTTTGGGCCCATGACATTACAAATTGACAGCATGGATATACAACACATACATCATGGTGGGGCCCACTTTTAGAGCCTCACCTACTAGCGATTCACCTGAGATTTGGATCTGCCGCTTTTTTGGACCATGCCCTAAAATGAGTTGGCAAAACGGATGGACGACATGGATATTCAACACATACATTGCGGTAGGCCCCATGTAAAAGGCCCTAAAAAATTGTACATGAAGCATATATTAACTCAAAATTAACCAATTAAATTATAGGACTATTGTTTCTAATTCACAGCTCCAGAAATTCTGAGACTATAGTACGACATCTCACTTCAGTCATGCGTCTCCACAAATTTTCCGTGGAAATGTGATTTTGTATAACTTAGTAGTCAGTGATTGATTTTTAATTGTAACTGTTAAATCTGTTTCAATGAGTGTTTTATTTATTTTTCCCTGCTAGAATGGTATGCTTCATTGTTCTGGCTGTTTTGGTGTTTCACTTTAGGAAATCTGCAGTTAAAAATCCCCCCTTGAAACGGGGAGAGCAGGAAGACTATCACATATTTTAACCTCCCATTGGATTGGGTATTTTTTCACTAATAAAATGGTCAAAATTTGAAAAATAATAAAGTTGTGTGATGTTTTGGCCAAAAAATGGATTGAAACAGGCAAAATTTATGGGCAAACAACACATAGGGTGTTCACTTTTGTTTTGGTATCTGGAACAAGACATGCCCTAGCCTATGGGAGATGAGCAAAAGATTTAGGGGAGAATTTGAAAGAAGGGATGAGTTTCATGATGGGAAAAGGAGACTAAGGTTTCAGAGGATGAGTGGCTTGAAGAGAATATGTTGGAGCCAAAGTACTGTAGCCTATTCAAAGTGGTTCCAAGTAAGGATGCGATAGTCAAAGATTATATTGAAATTTGTGGGGGTCAAATATTTTGGCAATTCAGTTTCAGGAGGAATTTGAAAGATGAAGTTGAAGCATATCATCAGCTGCTTTATGAGGTACCTGTGTTTTTTTCCTTGGGCATTCGTAAGATACCAGTGTAAATGAAGCGCCTTGGGTAACTTTTTAGCTAAGTCTTCCAAGCAATCACTTCTAATGATGGGCCCCAATCTCTTGTTTCAGTTTGGGAATGAGTAGCTGTTGAGATGTGGAGCCACATTTGGACAGGGCCGCTCGACTGGTCGAGTGGACCATTCGCGGGTTTGCTCGACTCAAGGTCCAGTGAGCTGCAATTTTTGGTGTTCGAGGTGCTCGACCAGTCGAGGCCCTTGCTCGACCAATCGAGGAGCCTGCTCGACTAGTCGAGGTTACGCAGATTCGTTTGCGGATTTGATGCGGATTGTGTAAATTTGAGGCGGTTTTCGCAAGGTGCGGAAGGGAGTTGCCTAAACTATAAATAGAGGTTCCTAGGGCTATTCTAGGGCATGAGAAAAGGTTTTCTAAACTAGGCTAAGGGATATCTCTATGCATGGGAGCATCAAGAGGTTGTATATTGCTTGTAATCTTCGTTTTTCTTCATAGTGGAAGTTCGCACCCGCGGTTTTTTACCCTTGTTGGGGTTTTTCCACGTATATTTTGTCTTGTAGTTTGTTGGTATGCTTTGATTCTACTTCTAGATTATATATATATATATTTTTTTTCTGTTTATCGTTTGTGGGTGAAACCGGAGATTGGATCTCGGTTCACTGCGTTGTTGGCGTGCTGCGCAACAACTGGTATCAGAGCTATTGGTTTAGTTCAAGTGGGAGCGATGACGGAAGAAGGGAAGACTAGAATTGAGAAGTTTGATGGTTCAAACTTTGCCTTCTGGAAGATGCAGATGGAGGATTATCTGTATTAGAAGGACCTCTATATTCCTCTATAAGGAAAAGAGAAGAAATCAGAGAAGATGACAGATAATGAATGGTTTTTATTGGATCGGAAGGCTTTAGGAACGATTCGACTCTCTTTGTCTAAGAGCGTCGCCTTCAATATATCCAAGGTGAAAACTACAAAAGAATTAATGCATGCCCTAGCTACGATGTATGAGAAACCTTCAGCGTCCAATAAGGTTCATCTCATGAAGCAGTTATTCAACATGAAGATGTCAGATGATGGGAGCATGGTTGAACATCTAAACGAGTTCAATACAGTCATGAGCTAGTTGGAATCCGTTGGCATTGTTTTTGAAGACGAGGTCATGGCGTTATTGATCTTGTCCAGTTTACCAGACAGTTGGGATGGTTTGGTGATTGCCGTGAGCAATTTTTCAGGGTCGACAAAACTGAAATTCGATGATGTGGCCGGTCTAATTTTCAGTGAAGAATCTAGAAGAAAGACATCGGGAGTTTCAGGGGATTCAAGGAATGCTCTAAACGTTGAAGAAAGAGGAAGATCGCTGAACAAAGGAGGCAATAAACACGGACGTTCTAAGTTGAGGAAGAAGTCCAAGGGATTGAAAGACAGACGGGTGTTGTCATTGCAGGAAGAAGGGGCACATGAAACGTGATTGCATGGCGCTTAAGAAACAAGAAGGAAGCTTTTAAGGCGGAAAGGATTCAGTGAATCTATTTGAGGAGAGTGACACAGAGGCGTTGATCTTGTCTCTTGATGCGAAGAATGAGTCTTGGGTCATATACTCGGGTGCTTCGTTTCATGTCACTTCGTGTAAGGAAATTCTGCGTGATTATGTGCCAGGTGACTTCGGGAGTCTACCTGGGTGATGATGAGCCGTGCAATATTATTAGAAATGGAGACATTCATATAAATCAGAAAGACGGAACGACTTTGAAATTGAAGGATGTCAGATATGTACCGAGTTTGAAACGGAACTTGATCTCGGTGGGGCAGTTAACCGATACTGGATATGTGACGACGACCTTCACTAGTGATTCCTGGAAGATCACAAAAGGTACCTTGGTGATATCTCGAGGCAAGAAGGAAGGTACTTTGTACGTAACTTCAGGATCGTATAGTTCACTCACAGTTGCATCAACTGGAGTGAATGGGCAGTTATGGCATCAGAAGTTAGGACCTATGAGTGAGAAATGGATGAAAGTGCTATTGTCATAAGGGAAGCTACCAGGGCTGAAGTCTATTGACTTGGAATTCTGTGAGGACTGCATGTATGACAAGCAGAAGAGGGTAAGTTTCAAGAAAACAGGACGCGCTTAAAAGACACATCTGTTGGAGCTTGTACACTGATGTGTGGAGACCGGCACAGGTATCATCTCTTGGTGGCTCACGTTATTTTGTTTCTTTTATTGATGATACTAGTAGAAAACTGTGGGTTTATTTCTTAAAGCATAAATCTGATGTATTTGATGTATTTAAGAAGTGGAAAGTAATGGTAGAAAACGAGATAGGTAAAATAGTAAAATGTCTCAGATCAGATAGTGGGGGAGAATACTGTGATAAGAGGTTCGAGGAGTATTGTGCAACAAATGGAATCAAACATCAGAAAACGATTCCAGGAATACTACAACAGAATGGTGTGGCTGAGCTCATTAACAGGACTATCCTTGAGCGCGCCAGGAGCATGAGGTTACATGCAGGGTTACCTAAGATGTTTTGAGTAGATACTGTGAATACTGCCGCATATCTCATCAATAGAAGTCCCTCAGCACTATTGGATGGTGGGCTACCAGAAGAAACGTGGACTGGGAAAGAAGTGAACATTTCATATCTCAAATTGTTCGGTTGCATTTCATATGTTCACATTGATGCAGAGCACAGAAATAAGTTGGACGCAAAGTCCAAGAGGTGCACGTTTATAGGCTACGGGCAGCATGATTTTGGCTACAGTTTTTGGGATACAGAAAACAGGAAAATCATCAGAAGCAAAAACGTAGTCTCAATGAAAATGTGATGCGCAAAGACAATGTGCAGCAAAATAAGGCCGATGAGAAAGAATTTGTAAAGTTGGAAGAGTTATCGGACATGGGTGTTACATTGCCACAGGATGATCATGCACAGGAGCATAATGAGGCAGAGACGCAAACACCGGTTGTGAGGAGGTCTACTCGGGAGAGGAGACTCACGGTCCGATACTCACCATCTTTACATTATCTACTGCTGACAGATAATGGTGAACCAGAGTGTTTTGAAGAGGCATTACGGTCAGATACACGGGTTAAGTGGGACCAGGCCATGGATGATGAGATGGACTCTCTTGAGTCTAATCGTACGTGGGAGCTAGTCATTCTACCTAAGGGTAAGAAAGCTCTTCATAACAAGTGAGTTTACAGACTGAAGGAGGAGCACGATGGTTCGAAATGGTACAAGGACAGATTGGTTGTGAAAGGATTCCAACAAAAGGCAGGTATCGACTTGACTGAAATATTTTCACCAGTGGTGAAAATGTCTACGATTCGTATAGTCTTGAGTATAGTGGTTACAGAGGACTTACATGTAGAGCAGTTACATGTTAAGACAACCTTTCTTCATGGGGGCCTTGAAGAAGAGATATATATGCATCAGCCGACAGGATACGTGGCACCAGGAAATGAGAATGAGGTGTGTAGAATGAAGAAGAGTCTATATAGTTTGAAGTAGGCCCCGAGGCAGTGGTAGAAGAAGTTTGACAGTTTCATGTCGGGAAACGGTTTTAGGAGATGTCATGCAGACCACTGTTGCTATTTGAGGAAGTTTGATCATTGTACATCATCCTTCTTCTGTACCTTAATGATATGCTTGTTGCCAGATCAAGAATGAAGGACATCTTAGATCTCAAAAAACAACTGTCTAGAGAATTTGCTATGAAAGATTTAGGAGCTGCAAAACAAATCCTAAGCATGAGAATAAAGTGTGACAGGTAAAACAAGAAACTAGTTTTGTCACAGGCATAGTACATAGCCAAGGTACTTGATCGATTCAGTATGGGAGGTGCTAAGCCGATTAGCACTCCATTAGCCAACTACTTCAAGCTTTTTAAGGAGCAAGGAGCAAAGACGTAGGAGGAACGAGACTACATGACTAAAGTCTCATACGCATCAGCTATTGGGAGTCTTATGTATGCTATGGTGAGTACGAGACCAGATATTACTTAAGCAGTGGGAGTTGTTAGCAGGTTCATGAACAACCCCGGGAAGGAACATTGGGAAGCTGTGAAGTGGATCCGTAGATACCTGGTAAGTACTGCGGATGTAAGGTTGTGTTATGGAGGATCGGAAATCAAGCTACAAGGCTACGTAGATTTAGATTTGGCATGAGATATCGACAGCAAAAGAAACACTACAGGTTATGTCTTTACTCTGGGTAGTGCTGCAGTCAGTTGGGTCTCTCAGTTACAGAAGATAGTATCTATCAGTACAACGGAAGCAGAATATGTTGCAGCTAAGAAGCGTACAAGGAGATGGTGTGGATGCAAGGTTTCATGGAAGAATTGGGAAAGAAGCAAGCAGCTTGCAAGCTGTACAGTGACAGTTAGAGTGCAATACACTTGGCTAAGAATTCAGCCTTTCATTCAAGGACCAAGCATATTGACATCAGATATCACTTCATACGTTCGTTACTGGAAGATGGATCGATTGCTCTGGAGAAGATCCATACAAGTGAGAATCCTGCGGATATGCCGACCAAGGCGGTCACACGGGAGAAGTTGAAGCTCTGTTCAACTTTGATTGGTCTTCAGGCTTGAAGACGGGGAGGTGGTGCACTCCGGATGTAGAAGACGAAGGATTATGGCGATGTGTCTCCAAGTGGGAGATTGTTGAGATGTGGAGCCACATCTAGACAGGGCCACTCGACCAGTCGAGGGTTCACTCGACTCAAAGTCCAGCGAGCTGCAATTTTTAGTGTCCGAGGTGCGTGACCAGTCGAGGCCCTTGCTCGACTGGTCGAGGGTCTACTCGACCAGTTGAGGTTACGCAGATTCGTTTGCGGATTTGATGCAGACTGTGTAAATTTGAGATGATTTTCGCAAGGTGCGGAAGAGAGTTGCCTAAACTATAAATAGGGTTTCCTAGGGCTATTCTAGGGTATGAGAAAGGGTTTTCTAAACTAGGCTAAGGGTTATCTCCTTGCATGGGAGCATCAAGAGGTTAGTATATTGCTTGTAATCTTCGTTTTTCTTCATAGTGGAAGTTTGCACCCGTGGTTTTTTACCCTTGTTGGGGTTTTTCCACGTATATCCTGTCTTGTGGTTTGTTGGTATACTTTGATTCTACTTCTAGATTATATTTCTTTCTGTTTATCGTTTGTGGGTGAGACCGGAGATTGGATCTCGGTTCACTGCGTTGTTGGCGTGTTACACAACAGTAGCCACTCGTGCACTCCCTGAATTGCCACTTTTAGGTGCGTGGCAACAAGAGAAATTTCTTGCCCTTGATAAGCTGAAGTTGAGGGGGCTTTAATTCCCAACTAGGCGTGTGATGCATGGTGAGGAGGGGGTTTCCTTCTCACTAGGGATGCAACTCATGCAGGTCGGGTCAGTTTGAGGATCAACCTAAGCCCAACTTGACCTCGAGAGGGGTCTACCTAAGGTTCGACAAACCTGAGACCTAATGCGAGCTACCAACCTGAGGTATTGAGTAATCAATCTAACACAACTCAGGTTGGGGCAAAGCTGCCCTTAATCTTTGCCTAAAAAATATTTACTAAGGCAAAGTTTTGGCTTTCAACCTCTCTGAAACTTAATTGGGTGGAAAATTTTGCCCTTGGCTACTCATGTTATACAAGGAAAGATGTAGGGTTGGGTGTTTCCTGAGGCCTCAATCCAAGCCCAATCCACCCTATGGTCGGGTGGAGTATTTCTAGCCCTAGCCAACTTGTCCTGATTAGTTCAAGGTTGAGCCTAACCCAAGTTGCATCCCTGCTCACCCTTTGGGGGTTTCCTTTGCCATTAAACAACCATCCTTGAAGATGGTCCAGTTTATCTTAAATTGGGAAGTTTGGAAGGAAAGAAAAAATTGAGTCTTCAACAATGTGGTGATGGTAGAGTTACGACTAAGAAGGATCATTGATGAAGCATCCGATAGGTCACAGCTCTTAGAAGAAGAAAAAGGTAAAAATAAGAGAAAAGTGAAAGGATAGACCACTTCGAGGGGACGGGCCTCCTAGAGCATTTGACTAAGAAAACATAATATTGTTTTCTCTTGATCAAAGCATACGACTACTGCATTGCAAACAATTCCCGATCCTAACGAATCGAGTAGCAAACCATGATCCGTTATTTAAGGAAAGCTCCTAATCCTACTAATATTCTACCCTTAATTGAAGGAAAGTGACTAAGTAAAACATTAACCGAAGAAACTCATAGCCAAAGACAACTTTTTCTATCCCACATTACACACCATGCAATCTTGTTGACATATCATCCATTCCTCCTAAGAAAATTAACCTTGTCATCAAGGTTGGAATTTGGGGAACATGGATTGAAATCTCCGTATCATATCGGCCGATATGGGCATATCATATCCATTATTGGCTCGATATGATACGCGATACGGGCTTTCTCGACCCCAATTAAAAGAGGGGCTGTATCGGCCGAAGGTCCACATTAAAAAAATTTCCCCAATTTTCTGTGTTTTTTTAATTATTTATATTTAAACCATAGAGGAAGCTTAGAAAATCATTTTAGACTAGATCTAGCCTCTTTTGGAGATCAAACAAAACATTTGACTGCAGGTCAACGAATCAAACCGGAATGGACCATCATGGCAAACATCATAAAAAAGGGTAAACCATCAAAATTTTTTTTTTTTCCTTCCTCTTTTCGTTGTATTTCAATGTAATGGACCCTAATTACCAAATCATGTTGATTTATGTTCCATTAGGGCCCATGTGGTTGACTTCAAACGAGTGAAGTTCGAAAAACATCGTTCTTATCAAAGAAAAAAGGGAGATTCTTGAATATCTCATTGTGTCCCTTTTTTGACATTTTTTTTTTCTTAATTCTTTGGCTTAAATAAATGGACCGATGGGTCATGTCCCTACAACTTGAAGATTTGATCCATTAAAGTTTTGGTTGTCGATTTGGCTGTGAATGGATGGGATAGTGGCAGGAAATGGGCGTATTTTGATAGTCTGTGGCTGGAAATGGGTCTATTCTGATAGTCTGTCCACCACCACAAGGATGGTGCTCTTTCTAAAGCAATTAGGGAATCCATCTATGAAGTTCACTGCTATATCCGAACATATTTGCTTAGGGATGGGGCAATGGTTGGAGAGATCTGAGGCAAGCCGCCGTTTCATTATAAGTTTTTTTTTTTGGCATTCATCACAATCATTAATAAACCGTTTAATATCCTTCTGCATTCTCCTCTAGTAAAAAACACGTGAAACCTGCTTATTAGTCTCCAGATAATGAAAATATCCTGCCATGGGTGATGCATCCAGTTCCTTCAGATAACCAATACACCGAAAGCCCTAGACCGATGGAATGCATTAAACTTGGCCCTTAAAACTAGGGATTGTAACACACCACCAAACTACACAGCCAACATCTGTGGTGGCACACCGTATGGCCTATGTGTAGGTAGCCCTTTCCACCTTGTAGCAGCTCTTCAGTCTTGCCTTCCAGGTAGCCCTTTAAACTTTTGGCGGTTCTCACTCTGGTCCAGGTTGCCCTCCATGTGACTTGAATAGAAGACGTGGTGTTAGCTTTGATACTAGATGATAGGTTGCAGATCTTACAAGAAGAAAAATGTAAAAGTAACATAAGGAATATCCTTCCAAAAAAAAAAAGAGGCAAGATAAAAGGATATTCCACTTTGAGGGGAATGGGTCTCATGGAACGGATAACACAAGAAATGTAGTATCGTTTTCTCTCAATCAAAGCATACAGTTATTACATAGCAGACAATTCAAGATCTTGTTATTGAGGAAACACTCCAAATTCTATTGATGTTCCACCCTTAATTAAAGGTTAAGTGTCTAAGTAAAACAACAAAAGACAACTCATAGCCAAAGACAACTCGTAGCAGACTTCTATCCCATTTCACACACCATGCGATCTTTTATCCATATCAGCATCATTTCTCTGTGTCACTTATCTCACTCGTAGAGGCTTCAGAATTGAAGCTAAGAAACATTTGGAGTGCAAAGAATGAATCTCTGAAGTCCGGTGGCATGGTCTATTGGTCCCCTCCCCCCAGGCAGGTGTTTGGAAGTACAATTTTATGGAGTTGCAGGTGGAAATCCTAATTCCTCGGGAATTGGAGGTTTCCTTAGGATTTAGGAATGACAATGGTGGCATTCACATGTTTTCCCAGACCCTGCCACCCCAAATGATGCATTGAAGACTTCATCCTTCTATTTGAGAGAAGCCTGCTGTATCTTTTGCAACAAGTTCTCATGAGAAGTTGAGGGGGCTTATGTTGATATCATTAAATGGGTGGTGGGAAAGGAAGGTGCCATGCCATGGGAGTTATCTTTTGTTTCAAGGAAATTTGGTCCCTCGAGGCTAAACATTTTGTTTATGCACTCTTTTAGAGGCCAATTTCTGGTTTGGCTAAGGAGGGAGCAAGGGGGCAAACTCTTTGTATTGGGAACTTGATTCCCTTGTATAAAATTTTGCTTTCTCTTTCTAATAATTAAGTTCTGTCACCATTAAAAAAAAATCAGCTGAAACAAAATAAAATTGGCACTTGTTCTCTTAATTACTTCTATTCTAATTTGAAGGCAAATAGGCTGTTGTAAAGCCTTTTTATTTTATTTTATTTTTTACATGTTGTGAGAAAATAAAGCCTTCTTCCTGCAAGGATTATTCAAAAACCAAAGTTTTTTTAGTTGAATTATTTTTGTCAGATAATTTTTCTTTCAATTAACTATTAGAAAGGCTTGCATTAGCATTTAGGGTCTCACGCAAACTAGTTTGGGAGCCATATGGATGAAAATGCATGGCAAAACAGTGTATATACAGTTTGAATTTATCTTCAATCATTAGCTCAAGGCCCGAATATTCATAAGTAAAATGTGATGGATAGCCGTATTTACATGATTTTGCTTTTGAGTGTAATTGGTGTGTTCAAGCTTCTTAATGTGTAGACTGTTTATACGTGTGTCATCTTCATCTAAAATTGTTTCATATACGTTTATTGAGGTGTTGGTTGTTTATATGTGTGATGGGATTGGATGAAATTGAGTAGCGTTGGTTTAAAGAACAAATACTAATCTAGTTTTTTAGCAGTCCAAAGAGGAATGTGAGTATCTAATCGAACTTGCCAAGCCTCACATGGCGAAGTCAACAGTTGTTGATAGCACAACTGGTCGGAGTAAAGACAGCAGGTTTGTCTTCTTTGCTTATCCAATTTTGCAGTTCAAGTAACAAATTGCATCTCATTGAAGGTATGTTGACGTCAACTTCCATGCTTCAGGGTGCGCACAAGCTCAGGCATGTTTCTAAGGAGAGGACAAGATAAAATCATCAGGACTATTGAGAAAAGGATAGCAGATTTCACTTTCATACCTGTAGGTATGCGATTGGGAGAGTACACATTCTTTGCCTTCATCTTGTTGGTGCCTAGTGTGCTCGTTGCGCGTGGAGATTAGCATGCACTTCGCCCACCATCCGACAATCATGGGTGGAAATCATACCATGCATTTCAAAATGGACTTTTGGAAATTCAAATTTTGAAATGCACGGTATGATTTCCACCCATGATTGTCGGATGGTGGGCGAGGTGCATGCTAATCTCCATGCGCGCCGAGCACCTTGGGCATTTCATAACGGACCTTTGGAAATTCAAATTTTGAAATGCATATAGATTCTCTTCATTTTTAAATGGTGAGAGGTATTGTGTGCACCGACTCTTCATGCTCCAGGGGCGCATTGAAGTCATGCACTTATTATTTTGAATGGCAATCTCATGTGGTAATATCAGAGTGATTGTCTTTGTATTGTTCTTAGAATTCTCTATGGCTACATTTTGTCCCACTTTCCATTGGATTAACCTTTATCTTTCCATTGAGAGGGAATAACCATGGAAGTCCTAAACATATTTTAGCTTAGAGAATTGGTATTGAAGCCCAAACAGAGCCTAGATGAGAATGAGTTGCATAAGTGCTCTTCGAATCCTGTCTCTGAACTTGTTCCTCCATCTTATTCGTCCTTCAAACTTAGAAAGGAGTTTCCCAGTTGTATTACACAGTAGGTGTCTCTCAGTAAATATGATATACAAAAATCTTCCCAGTTGTATTACACAGTAGGTGTCTCTCAGTAAATATGATATACAAAAATCTCTTATGCCACTTAGTCTGGGTAATATATGGTTGCCTTAAGCTTTCATGAAGTAGATTTCTTTGATGGTTATGTTCCTTATCATGACCTCTGCTACCTCCTACGATTAGGGTAGATCTTTTGCCTATGTTTTACTCAACTTAATGATAATAATTACATTTGCTTTCAAGATATTACGTAGGAAGTATTTTCTAATCTAGGTAAAGCTTCTTGTTTTAGGTGTATGGCTTTTCCCAAGGTTTTAACAGGTGTCTGATAGAAAACTTAATTATTATCCTTTTTTTTTTTCCCTTTTTGACAGATTATTTTTTATTTTATTTCCCTGAATGATTAAAACAGCATGGAAGTAATTATTTGATAGTTTCCATATTATAACTGATTCTGATGTCTTCTGGAAAAGGAAACACTATTTGTTTTGCGACTGATGTTGGTTCATCCAGATGCTATATTGATTGGCAATATTTTGGATTTTGTTTTCACTTAGCCCTTTTGGCTTCTTCAAAGTTCTTGACATGTACTTGTTTGTTGCCTAATAGCTTCATTAACTTCATTATTCTTGTCCATGTTACGTAATTTGCTTTTATCTATGTCTCAATATATATAGAGCATGGGGAGGGGCTTCAAATTCTCCACTATGAAGTTGGACAGAAATATGAACCTCACTATGACTACTTCCTCGATGAATTTAACACTAAGAATGGGGGTCAGCGCATAGCTACCGTTCTTATGTATCTGTGAGAACCATACTTACTCCACACATTTTCTAGATGCACTTTCTATTGTGATTCAGATTTACATAAGATGGCTTTCTGACTCTTTCCTCTTTGATTCTTGCTTTCTTTCTTTGGTTTGTGAATGATACAGTTCAGATGTTGAAGACGGCGGTGAGACTGTGTTTCCCTCAGCCAAAGCAAATTTCAGCTCTGTTCGTTGGTGGAATGAATTATCTGAATGCGGAAAGAAGGGCCTCTCTGTTAAACCAAGGATGGGGGATGCATTGCTTTTCTGGAGTATGAGGCCCGATGCCTCTCTAGATCCAACAAGTTTGCATGGTCAGTTGTTTGTTTTCCGTTTCTCTTGTAGATCCGGTTCTTTTTATGTAGCCCACAAACTTCATTTGTTACTCATAGACACATCTGATGTAACCGTGAGAACAAAATACTTGAATGTTGGTCGTACTGCATATAGTTATTGCCTTTCATAATGTGAGAATTTTTCTAGTGTTGAGTTCATTTCTCACTCACATTGTTAGTATTCATTCCCTCTCCCCGCTTGGTTGTCTGACCATTCCTCTAGGTCCACCACTGTGGATGGGCCACTCCAGTCATCTGTGATCCTTATTGTCCACTAAAAGGTGTTGAAATGTAGACTATTTGTGATGACTTTTGTATGGACAGTGAAGATCTCTGACCTGTGGATTTTTTTGTGACATGGCCCCTCCATAGTTGGACCTACTGGGTGAATGATCAAGCTGACCATTCGGAGAGATACAATAGACAGACATCAATGAGAGAGCAACAAGGGTGGGCCATGCTTGCTTTTGGGGCTCTCATGTGTCATACTTCTGTTGCACTACTACTTTGACCTGACACGTGCCTAAAAAAGAAAAGAAAAGAGAAAAAAAAGCATGGACAATGCTAGCAAACCTCATACCTTCTGGCTGAAAGCCACCATTCTTCTTGAACACAGTAGGCACGTGTGGGCCATTCTTCTGGCTGAAAGCTACCATTCTTCTTGATGAAACTGACCATTTGGAGAGACACAATAGACGGACATCAATGAGAGAGCAACAAGGGTGGGCCATGCTTGCTTTTGAGGCTCTCACGTGTCATACTTGTGTTGCACTACTGCTTTGACCTGACATGTGCCTAAAAAAGAAAAGAAAAGAGAAAAAAAAAGAAGCATGGGCAATACTAGCAAACCTCATCCCTTCTGGCTGAAAGCTACCATTCTTCTTGAGCACAGTAGGCTTGTGTTGGTCATTTAGTCTTAACTAGTTCAGAAATTATGTTCTCATGCTTTGCTTCTTCCAGGTGGTTGCCCCGTAATAAGTGGGAATAAGTGGTCATCAACAAAGTGGATGCATGTCGGCGAGTACAAGGTTTAATCTAATATACTTTTAAGGTATTTTCTCCACCCACTGTTATATTATAGAGACAATCTGAAGGAGTCATTTTTTATCAGTAGTTACCATAGTTGTTTAGCCCCCAATTCATTCTCATAAAATTGGCCTTGTTCTGCTGAGAAAGCTCTTATGTTGAAGTTTTAAAGGCCTGTTTGGATGATGTCCTCGAATGAAAGGAAATAATTTCTACCCATCCAGTCTCTGTCTAGAAACTCCCTCAAAATGTTTAAAATGAATTAGTGAGGCAAGGAAATCAACTGTATCACACATGCAAGTGCCGGTGATCCAAATCATCCATTAGGTGGATTAATGATGGTAAGGGGGCCATGCCCAGGCCATATTCCAAGAGCCAGGCCTAGGCCCATAACTTGCATGCAGGTCCAATTTCCCAGGGACCATAAGATATCCAAGTCATTAAAGGAGTTGGCTTGAGAAAGGTGAAATGCATGAGAACTTATACAGGAGGTTTTCCAACAAAAGAGTGACATTGGAAATGTAACTGTGAGAACATGATACTTGAATGTTAGTCGTACTTCATATAGTTATTGCATTTCATAAGGTGAGAATTTTGCTACTGTTGAGTTCATTTCTCACTCCCATTGTTACTCATTCCCTCTCCCCTCTTGGTTGTCCAACCATTCATCTAGGTCCACCACTGGGGATGGGTCACTCCAGTCATCAATGATCCTCATTGTTTGCTAAAAGGTGTTGAAAGGTAGACTATTTCTGATGACTTTTGTATAGACAGTGAAGATCTCTGAGCTGTGGATTTTTTGCCACATGGCCCCTCCACTAAAAGGTGAAATGCATGAGAACTTATACAGGAGGTTTTCCAACGAAAGAGTGGCAATGGAAATAAAAGATAGTTGCATTGGAAGATGAATTGATTACACTGGAACTAAGAGTAGATTTCAAGTACTCTACAAGATAGCTGTGGTTGAGAATAGGAGTTGGCATCCTATTAATCATATAGACGAGAGTGAGAACTGCCTCATCCTAATATGTTTTAGGGACCAGCATTCCTATCATGATGGAGTGTGAGACCTCTAACGGGTGACAATTTTTTTGTTCAGCAACACGATTGTGGTATGTATGGAGGAGATGTTTGGAACTCTACACCATGCTAAAAAAACTAATTCTGTGAGTCATGATGTAAATATTCTTTGGTATTTTCTGATTGAAAAACTTACATTCTAGTACCAAACTGAGTTAGGACCATCCTGCAAAACTTCTTGACATAAAAGGAGTCTCATCACTATTGTTCATCAAATAAGCCCATGTAAAATGAGAGGGATCATCAACAGGTCCCCACACATGAGAATGAATCAAATCAAATGATTTCGTACTTTTATTAATACTTGAAGAAAGCAAAGTTCTACAATATTTTGACAATCGACGAACTTCACATCGAAAATTAAAACCAATGTAGGAAGTTATCATTTTCTACCTCTGATACCATTATGAGATTTGTGGTAGGAAACATGACAAAGAGGAAATGAGGAGAGACTCCATGGGTTCGGTGCTACAATTGAGCCCATCCTGGTCCTTCTCTTGCTGAATTTTTTATTTTTTTTTTCCAAATGAAAGGAGGAAATGCTGTTCCCTTCTCCATTCATAAGCTCTTTGTTGTAAAGAAAATATATGGCATGGTCCACCTTGAGGCCTGTCACCTCTTGTTCTGGCTTGATCATCTACATTGCTTATTAACTGGGCCAGGCTTGGGAGTACCTTGGCGTGACCCATTGACATCCCAGTTTTACCAACCCAGGCTTTTATGGACGTCTCTGGTTCCAACCTGTCTGATTGTTTTCCGGTCCTGGATTGAAAACATTGGTTTTAGACTCATAAATTCCAACTAATTGGTTCCAACTATTCTTTGTTATTATCATGCTTGCTGGTTTTTTACATATAGAATAGTCATGCACTTCCATGTTGTATATAGTGTCTATTGCCTAATTTGTTTAAATGGTTATTTTAGCATATTTAATTAGGATGGATTTTAGTTAATTTCATATTTCCTAAATATTTTTATTTTAAAGTTTTTCGATCTTTATGTGTACACTTTCATATCAACTGGATTGGTATTTTAAGTTAAGGGAAATTAAATGTACTCTTCTTGGATCCAGATATGTACCAGATAATTTCCCTAGGTTATTGCCTTTTTTCCCCCTTGTCGCTGGAAAACATTGATGGTGCATCAGCAGTGGCTGACCACAAGTTAATATGATAGAATTGAAAGTGTGGACTGTTTCTTTACCTAGCTGAAGTGTTGAGCAAAGCGACAATTTTCCTCAGCAGGAACAATGAAGCATCCTTTTATTTTCTTACATTTGATATGCTCATCATGATGTTTTCATTGGTTTTAGTAGGAGATACTTCCCAATCAACAATGTGGTAGAATTGCACAGTAAGATCCAGGAACAATCCTTGATGCTCAGATTTCAAATCCCTTGGGGTATCTTGTTAGGATGTGACTATCACCTGGATATTTGTCTCCAATATGGTTCATCTACACCTAAATATTCTATATTAAAAAGAAAAATTTGTAAGTGAAACATACAAAAAATTAATAAAACAGGGACTGCTAATATCTCTTCTTCATGGGATGTTAAATATTGGATGTCTCCAATATGGTTCATCCCTTCGGCTTTTGTTGCACATGACCCAATCATATCAATCTAGTCATCATTTGATTTCTTAGTGGAACTATCCCTGGCTGTTTTAGATGATACCAGATTCTTGTTCTATCCTTTTTAGCCTTCCCACACATCCATCTTAATGTTCACATCTCTATAACACTTCCTCTGCTGCCTTCAATAGAGCAATAGCCAAAAAGTAGTCGTGTTATAAAACTTTCCCTTTCAGTTTTCCTAGCCATGGAACGATCACACAATAAAGGGCATCTTCACTTCTATCTATACCATTTCATCAGCCAAGTAGAAAAATAGCTTTGATCATTCATCTCCCTGGGCATGAAGACAGATTAATTTTCTAATATGCTCATTTCTCACCAACCTCTCCTACAGCTTCATTATGCAACTCATAAGTTTGATACCATGTTAGTTTGTGCAATTTTGTGTATTTCCTTGTTCTTGTAAATAGGTATTATGATGCTTGTCTTCTTCTCCTCAGGCATTTCTGTCTATAAATTTGTTCAAAAGATTAGTTAAGCAAACAAATTCAATTTCACCTATAATCTTTCACACCTTTATTTGTATATCATTTGTCCCAACTGTCTTTTCTTTGTTCTCATCTTTGTTAGGGTACTTTTGCTCCCCTTTACCCAATTTATACAACAATATGGATGTCCCCCATCCCTCTGGGACCGAAGCTCCTTATTCCATCCTTAAACAACCTTCGAAACTAAGATCTCCATATTGCCCTAATTTCGTTGGCTTTCGCCGGACTCATCAGTAACTCTTTAACACATCGAATGTCAGTTTTGTTCTCCCTCCCTAATGCACAAGATATCGTACAAATCAAGGTACTCCTTGGCATCCTTGCACCATTTTCTGCTTCCTTTCAAGTTAGGTCATGGTTTTTTTTTTTTTTTTTTTTTTTTTTTTTTTTAAAAAAAAAAATCTTTTGTAGGTTTTCTCATCATTGATATTTTGCTAGTCGCCATTGAAGGATCTTTTCTTGTTTATAGACATATATCATTCCCAGATCACCATGTTTCTTTATGTATCCATGTACCTTGAGATTTGAGGGTCAAGTGAGTGGATTTGGATCTGAACCTGCACCTGACACCTATACCCATATCTTTGTAATGAAGGGAAGGATCATAGCCCCTTGAACTATGTCTAGAGCAGCTGTGGGAGTGAGATTGTGTGGCAGAAACTTTTGGTGGAAGAAATTGGATTTTGCAGAGGACCCCTATCATTTGCTATTTTATGGGGCATTCAGAAGGAGAGAAGTTTTTGCTAAGATGGAATAAGCCTTCCTTTGAAGCTCAAGTTCAATGGCAGTTCAAGTGAGATGCAGTGGGCATGGTGGATCAGGATTTCTTTTCCAGGCCTTCCGCTTTTGTTTGGCCCTCATATTGCACAAGGCAATTCGCTTAACATGATTAAGTGTGCCAAGACAAAGTGTTTGGGTCCTTGGGGTTTTAGTCGATTGTTGCTGAGGTGTCTAATATTTCAGAGGTTATGGGTGTTTCTTGTCATAGTTCAAAGATGACTACTGAGGTCACTTACTCTTTAGCGATGAGGTGTTTCGAAGGTGGTGTATCTTTTGGACATACCTTGAGTAGGGAGCAACTTGGGTGGGTTTTGACCTGACATCAAGAGGACCCAACCTGCAACCTGAACCGACCTGAATTTCAACCCAAGGTGCCAAACTCAAACCCAACCTGAATTCCTATATGCTTCACCCAACCTGACCGGACTTGACTTTAACCAAATGCATGTGACTATTCCCAACCCAACCTAACCCAACCCAAATTTGCTCAACCCGAACCAAATCCGATTTAAAATCAGGTTGGAATATACCAAATCCGATTTAAAATCAGGTTGGCATATTCCAACCTGAACTCAAAACTTATGGGCGTTTCTTGTCGTAGTTCAAAGATGACTACTGAGGTCACTTACTCTTTAGCAATGAAGTGTTTCGAAGGTGGTCTATCTTTTAGACATACCTTGAGTAGGGGGCAACTCAGGTTGGTTTTGACCTGACCTCAAGGAGACCCAACCTACAACCTGAACCGACATGAATTTCAACCCGAGGTGTTAAACCTGAACCCAACCTGAATTCCTTTATGCTTCACCCAACTTGACCTGACCCAAATACATGTGAACATTCCTAACCCAACCTAACCTGACCCAAATTTGCTCAACCCGAACCAAACCCGATTAAAATCAGGTTGGCATATTCCAGCCTGGACCCGAAACTTACGGGTGTTTCTTGTTGTAGTTCAAAGATGACTACTGAGGTCACTTACTCTTTAGTGATGAGGTGTTTCGAAGGTGGTCTATCTTTTGGACATACTTTGAGTAGGGGGCAACTCGGATGGGTTTTGACCTGACCTCAAGAGGACCTAACCCGCAACCTGAACTGACCTGAATTTCAACCTGAGGTGCCAAACCTGAACCCAACCTGAATTCCTTTATTCTTCACCCAACCTGACTGGACTTGACTTGACCCAAATACACGTGACTATTCCCAACCCAACCTAACCTGACCCAAATTTGCTCAACCCAAACGAAACCTGATTTAAAATCAGGTTGGCGTATTCCAACCCGAACCTAACATGAGGACTTTGGCAACTGGAACCAATTGGACCCGAACTAGGGTTGACCCAAACCCAAGTTGCAACCCTACTGTCAAGGAACTTGCGGAATTTCAGATTTTGGCTCAGTAAGAATTTTTATGTGATATAGTGAAAATAGGTGAAAATATGATCTCGCAGGATATAAGCTGCACTGGAAATGAGGGAAGGGAAGAAATTTGGAAAAAATGAATTCCTGGCTTCATTCTCTCTTCCCAACAGATTTATTATGAAATTCAAGGTTTATATCTAGCTTGAACATTATTATTATTATTATTATTATTATTTTTTTCTAAACTTTCTTGATTCATTGCAAATTTACATTTCCTGCAGGCTTTCCAGATTGCAAGGAAGAATCTGCTTGTGTCGATATCTGGTAGCGTGTATAACCATTGGTGTTATAGAATATCAGCCAGAGCTTCCCCGCCTCAGATGGGAGCCCTAATGCATCATGTATTCTTTACAACTCAGGTGCTTCCATATGCCTACAATTTTTGACCAATGATATCCGCTAACTAGAATCACTGTTGAGACTCTGTTGAAAGAATAAAGACGGGTTTTTGTTGCCACAAGTAAATATATATGTGGGAAATATTTGTTGGAAGATGGATTGTCGGCACCACAAAAATACGGCTGAGATGTAGGTGTAAAACACAGATGATGGGTAGTGAGAAAACATTGCATAAGTTCCATTGAGAGTTTCTTCTGTTTACCTCTTTATATGCTAGATTTGACATACTGATATTGATTTTTATTACTTGACTGTGTGATCGAGTACAATGCTGCTTGCTGCTGCGATATTGTCTGCTTGATGAGAACTCTTAATTCTCAAATAGATGACTGTAACGTTAGGCCAGATGTAGATAAGGTTAGTGTATGCTAGAAACCTCGAGTCCGTTGGAGGGATGAAGATTTCTGCAGCATGATGGCAGAGTAGAGTTCACACAGTTGACAATGGAAATATTGTATTACAATATGTGGAGAGTGCCGATTGATTTTTACACTGAAATGCACATGCTGGTTCTATCAACACCTTGTTTGGGGATTGAGCCTAGGGGTGTACACGAGTCGAACTGAGTCGAGCTTGGCACAGCTCGACTCTGCTTGGCCACTAGCTGACCCCAGCTCGAACTTGGCTCAGTCCTCGAGCCTGACTGGCCAGCTCAGCTTGGTTCGGTCAGCAGCTCGGGCCAGTTCAAGCCGAGTTCGAGCCTCTGCGGCATTTTCACAAACACATGAAGTGCACTTTCAATTTCTCACTGTATGTAAAACATCAGCAGCTGTTCACAGGTATTTCACCAAACACCCTGTAGGCAACATCAAAATCAAGAAAAATGGTATTTGTTTCATATACATACCATCCTTGCCACTAGCCGACACTTCGTTGAGTCATTTCATAAAACACATGGTGAGCAACATCAGTATCAAATTAACCGAGTCACCGAACTGGTTCGATCCGATCCAAGTCGTGTCGAGCTCGGGCAAGCTCAAACTCGGTTTGAAATATATTTCGAGCTCAATAAATCAGCTCGACTCGGCTCAAACTCAGCTTCGAACCGAGTTGAATCGAGCTTTTTTGAATCGAGTCGAGTGAGCTAACCGAACTAACTCAGTTCGTGTACACCCCTAATTGAGCCATGAGGGGTTTGTGAAGCTCATGTGTTTACTGGGGATACTATCTCCATGCATATGTGCTAACATGGCGAACAGGAAAAAATATCCAAGCCGACCACCAGGTGGGTCTGACCGTCTATTCTCACCCAGAATTGGGGTGGTCCGTGGCCCTTGATGTTAGAAATAATTGGATGGCTTAGAGACATTGAACCACACATTTAGTCCGGAAATTGTGGCCTGCTGCTGATTAGTGGAACGACCTGTTTCTTCGTCCAGAGAACCTGTAGTGTTATGTCCCTCTGGATGGATCGGGTCTCGTGTACATGTTCTACATGAGCTTCCTTGTATGCGTGTATGTTCTACATGAAATATGATGCTTTTTCGTGCAATCAAACAGCCTAAAATGAAATGAAATTCTTAACAGCAGAACTGCCATTGTGATATGGATGTTTCATTTTGGAATGGAGGTTGTCGGGTTTGAATTATGCCTGGTGCAGTAATGCTTTCTTGGAAATCAGGTAAACGATTTTAGTTTTTGTTGATTTGGGATTTCACTGACCTGGGTTGTTTTGCCGTCCATTTATGGTCCCTACCAGGTTTTAGAACGCTACTTGATTACACCACCAAATGATAATCCACATCAACCAACTATGACTTCAAACAAAATGTGTATATTCTGGTTTCCTACGACTGTCATGAAAGACGATTGTGCTTGGGGTCTTGGGAGTGTCTCTCTTCCTATCATCTTCTCGGAACCCTGCCTACTGCCACGTGGGTGGAACTTTCATGTGATCCAACCCATTTAGCATGTACGCTGCCTCCTGTTCACCAGCCGGGTACCCGGAAATCATGACGATCCGAAACTAAGGTAGGCCACACCATAAGATGATATAGTTGGGGTGGAATGTCCACCATTAGTTTTGTGTGGGGCCTACATGGTGACTGCATTTCATCAGTGCATTCATCCAAATTTCCTCATCAGGACGAAAACACTCACCAAAAATTACGCTATTCCAAAAACTCAGGTGGGCTATGACATGTGAATTTAGAAGTTTTAGGTATGATTCCCTATGGGGTGGCCCACCTGACTTTTGAATCAACCTCGTTTTTGGGGTCAAGGCCAAACAAGGGGTGTTATACATGATGGACGGCGTTGATATCATGCGTGTAAAGTAGTTCCCATCAACGAAGCAGTAAACACGCTCACTGAGTACTTGTGCAAGTCACGCAATAGTTCTCTAATCTTTTCCTCTAGGTATTTTGGGCGTGTTGGTCATGATTTTGCAGTTGAAGTGACTCTTGAGAGGAGTTAACCCAACGTTTTCCATAATGATCTTGGACCATTGCTTGGACAGTTAAAATCATCTTAAATAATACTCAAGGTTATGGGCAATCAAAATCTCCTACAAAATGCCCCCTAATTTTCTCTCAAACAAAAAAATAAAAAATAAAAAGTAAGCATTATTGCACATTTACCCCTTTTTTACATGAAAAAGTTTGGCCCAACTTTGTTCATGGGTGATTTTGAAGAAAATGATGAACAATCGACCTCACCGATGCTTCATGCTTGGAAAAGCTACCTCATTTGTAGTGATCTCCCTTATGGCGGCATAGTAGAAACTGTCAAGAATGCCAAGGCTGGAATTGAGCAATACTGTCCAAATTTACTTGCTTGAAAATTCGGCCTCATCTAATGTATCGTCTGTCTCTTCACCCAAAAGACTTGCAACCAACCCCATTTCTCTTAACTGATCATCGATCAGGTTGAACTCTACCGTTCTCTCCATTTCACTTTCAGTCAGCTAACATGTCTTTTGAGCTTCCCAAAATTTCAAACTGTCCCTAGATGATGGACACCTTTTCTGAATGGTGGGAGTGGCATTATAAACAATTTGTCGCAACATCTGTTAAGCTTATTACTGGTCACCTTTATTCCTCGATGGACTTACGAGGAAAGAAAAAAACTGCATCCCAATCGGTTGTAACTTCTGGTTGAAGGACAACCGGGTCGAGGGATATATTGGCCGAAACTACGACAACAGCTGCAGTTTAAGTGGTTGAGATTGCTCCTAAATCGAAATGGCAAAAAGTTTTGGTGAAGGGGCCTGTTCTTCGAAAGACTCTAGTCCAATCTCCTCCATTTGCTCACATAAGAATTGCTAATTTGGGACCTCTTCTTGGTTTATGTTAAGTGCTATATTGTATGAAGCACGCCTTTGTTTGTCAAATTTTGTTTAGACAGAACAACTTATGGAGTGGTCCGTCTAATGTGGATCAAGATGGAAAGTTCAAGACCTCACTTCAAGTCAAGATAGTTCAAAATCTACCAAGGTCAAGACTCTACTGAAGTTCAAGTCATGAAGTAGATCAAGATGGAAAGTTCAAGCTTTACTAAGTTTAAGATGAGTAAGTTCAAGTTCTACTATACTTCGACTAGAAGATCAAGCTCCATCTTCAACTACAAGTTCTATTAAAGAATCAAGTAGAAGAACAAGTTCCATGAAGTTCAATCATCTCATCTACTTCAATGTTCAGTCTTTTCAGGTATAACAGACCCTAGAAAGACCTTAGTCTTAGGTTCTTTCAAGATACAAACTTATATGGTGTCACATCCCGAACTCGGAAATCGGGCTCAGAAAATTCCCGATTGCTGAATCCGGCGTCGACAGCCTCCGTAGAACCCCATTCTCGGCTCCCGGCACCCATTTACCAGGTTCCGATCCTGGGATCCTACGAGGAGGATTTCTAATATCAATTTAATTCATAATGAGCATAACCATAAGCATAACCCACGAACAATAACCATAAAAACACCATCATAAAATCCATTATGATAAAAAACTTTTCAGTACAAGGCGTATGAAAGGGAAATACAATATAATGAAAACAACGGAAACTCTAAAAGCTCGACTGCACGCTCCTGCTGCGACAAGGCTACGGCTGCGTCCTAGCGTCACCTGAACGCATCAATCATGTATAAGCTTATAGAAAGCTTAGAGGGAGGTGTAAGTGTGTACGCAATATAAGCGTGCTCAGAAGGCAAGGTCAGAGTAATGCGGAATCATGGTAATGAGTACATGAATGCAATCAGCCGTACCAAGGCTATGCGGTGCAAGATATGAATGCTATCGGCCATAACAGGGCCATGCGATGCAAGATGCAACTCAAGCATGCCAATCCTCATCATGTATCAGTACAACTTTCATTCTGGATAATCACCAGGGTTTACTGCACTCCAAGTGGCACTACCGCTCTCCTAGCTGCACAGTCCAAGTGAGCATAAGAAATCTCACTATCCGCCTGGCCAATAGTCTGCCAATACTTATCCGGCATGTCGATAGCGGACCCATTCACGAGCTGGTCAAACTCAGCCTAGTATTGCCCCCTACCCTCTGGCGAGTAAGGCCACACCCCTTTCCAACCAACCATGACACAGTGGGACACGGGACCTCCTGGTATTCGGCCCTCGTGCACTCATATATTCACTCAGTCTCGACGTTGGAGTCATCCTCTGGTACCATTGGGTTTAAGGATTTTCACCCAGGGACATCTATGGTGCTCCGATGCTAGAAACAGTATTTTCGGTATCCATTCCAGCCACCCACGATGTATCTATGGAGGCTATGACCCTGATGTCGCTAGGGCATACAATAATCATAATCACACAAATGTAAGTGCATGAATCACTCTACCAGACATGCATCAAATCCTGCGCGTACTGCGCGCTCATGTAGAGCAAATCTGCCTATCAGGGAGCCCATAAACAATCTGCCCGAGGGCATATGCTATGATCAGTCACTCCTCATATCAAGTATACGTATGATGTGTATGATCATGGATCTATACTAAGCCTGTTATATAATGATGGGCTCTGTGCATGGCGAAGATGGGCCTAGACAGCCTACACACTACAAGTATGGGCCTATCAATGGCCTTAAGGAGGGTGACAATGCGGACATTTAACCAACATCGCCTTACAATGTGGACATCAAACCAACATTGCCCCCAAGGTACTGCCGCTATAAAGGTCAACACATAAACCATGGTGGAATCATGTTATAATGGGCCTCATATACATAGGGTATTGTATATATCAAGATGTAACGCCTTGAAATTCGGGGGTCGAGCACAACTCAGCTGTCGAGTTTCAAAACATCACTTATGCAACATATTTAATGATGGATGTATGTTGTCTGTATGAGTACATAAACCATGGAATAGATTAAGCTAAACTGCACACATAATTCAGGGATAAGTGAAAGACGCAAGTGGAAGACTTAAATAAACATAGGTGTACATGTGCAAGTCCCTGAAATACGCATACATACCAGGTCATATTACAAGTGTTGCTATTAAAAATACAAGTACTAAATGACATCATCTATTCCCAAAAAAAAAATCCAGAATTCCCGCGCATCAGGACATGGCTCACAAGAACCCGCTGAAAACTGCATGAAAGAAAATGCAGCCTCATCATCCTCGAACTCCTGCTCTGCCTCAGGGGTCACATCAATATTTGCAACTAAGACAGAGTCTGGTGGGTGTTTAAACACCGTCCCAGAACGTGAGAGTGAGTGATCAACTCAGTAGAACAATAAAGCAAAAGTTAACATGTTATCAATTTAATCAAGCAGTAATGATAAAGCAGAACAATCAAACATGTCCTAAGTACTCTTGTTAGTGCAAGGATATATGTAGAATGATGCGTGCCCTCGCCGGTACACCCTCAGTGTCTTCATCTTACGTTACGCATGACATCACTTCAAGTGCTCCACCTCTTCCAGGCACATGCAATGCGGTGCATGAACATGATTGCCAAGTTATTATTAGTCCTTTTTATACAGCAGGATTGGGAAGCTAAGGTACCTTCCTCGTATCAATTTCCAAACAGTGATCCATTCTAGGGTCGTCAGTCCTAGACATCTCATACGATCATATGGTTTTAGGTCGCTGCAAAGGGCTCGTCACCAATCAATGCACGCCTATCATACCTTCGTTACTACAATAAGGCTCGTCACCTCAATGCGGTATCCAGGTATGCTCGAGGTCACTACAAAGGGCTCGTCACCAATTAATGTAGGCCGACAACACGAATATAGTGTCCCATACTACCATAATCGGCTCACGAGTTTGGTTGCTCACTAGTCACTACGGGGAGGCTCGTCACCCCAGCGTAGGCCGACAGCTCAACCACAATGTCCCATACCACCATGTCCGGCTCATGAGTCTTAGCAGATCCAGGTACAATGGTTAACAGGATTTGCACTGGTAAGTTTGGTACCTTAGATTCAAGCAATAGCGTCCATACATGGTGAACATACATCGGACAATCGGGTTACTTGACGAACTCGATTAGCACGAGCGCACGTTGGGTTGAACGACATAGAGTGTGCAAACACTCCGTGTGGCCAAACCACTGCCGACAACTCTAATACGACTCGGGTTCGTCAAATCACGTCCTACGTGGCGAAAGCAACCTCAGCCATGATCTCAAGGCCGATTACCGATTTCCTGGACTATTCATAGTCCCAAACATATTCCACTACAACAGATATTCATATCAACAATTTAGAATAGTAATGGAACAACAATTCAAACCATGTAGTATGTGAGCATTTGAAGAATATCAACCTAACATGGATTTACACATAAGTAATACTGGAAGTTAAACAACAAAGAATGTGGCTTGCATGTAGGAAATCATACACACCAAGAAGAGAGTTGAGAATCGCTTCTCAATGCCCACAAATAGGATAGTATGTTACCCTTTAGACCATACAGACATTTCTATAAACACTTAGACTACATAGTGCAACATACATGACGTATGTTGAAATACACGCATTTGAACAATTCCTTTTGCCAAGGAGTTGTCACACATACAATTAGCACAAGTACACGACAAATAATCATGGCAATCATATGTTCATATTTTATACATATACGGTACTTTCTACATATACATAGAATACACAAATTTCAATATAACACATGCATATCAGGAACGCAAAATAAACATAGCATTTGGCATGTGAAATCTCATCCATAACAAGAATAAACCATTAGCTGGCATTGAAAGCCTTGGAAACCATAACCTATATGATTAAAGTTCGCACCTTAAACCAGAAATAGAGCACCAAACTGATTCAGACGATATGTCTTCGTCAACGGCGACTATATAACCTAAGGCAAGAATAGAAATGAGCTACAACAACACATAAACCATTCTAAGCTCTAAAACAGATTAGGGCTAGGTGAACTTACCCAAGGATGAACTTAGAATCGTTGGAATAACGATTCAAAAGTGGTGGTTTAAGGATGTAAAATAACAGGAATGAATCTGAAGATGATTCACCAACTTCTCTCTCACTTTCTCTCTCTTTTCCTCTCTCTTTCTTAGCTAGGGTTAGGAAATTCGTATGGAAAAGAGAGTGAGGGTTTTAAGGTCTATATATAGGCCTAACATTGATGAAAATAACCCCAGGGCCAAGGTATACTTAGGTTATAACCAAAACAGGCATCTCTCGATCCAACGGAACACTTCTAGTGGTCCTTTTTCCACGTGCGGTCGGACTTAAGCTCACTGACCATGGATCTAGGTCAGGCTGAGTTTTCGTACCGATCGGCTTTACAGATCAGCCGTGGCGGACCACACTCAATTCAACGGTCACCGAAACTCGATCAGGTCCACAAGCACTATGACTTGCCTGGGCCACCTTCCCTGATCAGAGGGTGAAATTGGGTCAGAATCCAACTGTCAGATTGCTTAAAATCGTCGCGCAAGCGACACGACTCAGATTTCATAAAATCACATTTAATTTCTCACCGTTCTCACACTCTTCACTCCGGACTCAAACAAATCGACCCAGAACATCATCTGGACTTGATTTTTGAGGTGATGGCCAAGTCCAACATGATGACCATAACTGTCTAAGATCATCGCTACCGGACTTTCGACGCGCGGTTCAGGTCCGATCCAGAACTTCCAAAAATTCCCAAGAGCAACTGGATTTAGCGTTGAATCCTAGATTTCAGAGTAACATAACGCTAATGATACTACAGGTTTTGAGTCATGCAGATCAAATTGAAAGTGATTGATGCTAATTTCACAAGCAATCGAGTTTAGCGCTAATTACCCCACAATTAACTTCTAAGGAAAATAGAGGTAGTACTCGGGTCTTGGCACAAATTTTTCCAGGTCATTACATAAGATGGGCCCCAACGGATGGGCCACAACTACATCAAGATGGGCCTAATCACATGAGCCTTGCATACATCACAATGGGCCTCATAATGTGGGCCTTATACAAATCAAGCTGGGCCTCAACGGACGACCCACAAACACACCAAGATGGGCCTTATCGCATGGCCTTAAAATAACCTCCAAAATGGTTGGACGGTTTGGATGAAACATATGCATCATGGTAGGCCCCATAGGGATGGAAGGCATAGATAAATCACATACTTCATGGTGGAGGTCCACACTGATGAACGGTCTGGACACAATTCATACACAAGTGAGTCCCAAGTAGGACCCACCATAATGTTTATTTCCCACCTAACATGGGGCCCACCGAAATGTTTATTTTCCACCCAACCTAGGGCCCAACATAATGTTTATTTTCCAACCAACCTAGGGCCCAACATAATGTTTATTTTGCAATCCAACTGTTCATAAGGTCACGTGGACCAGGGTGGGGCCCACTGTAATATTTATTTATCATCCAATCTATTCATAAGGTCACGTGGACCTGGGTAGGGCCCACTGTAATATTTATTTATCATCCAATCTATTCATAAGGTCATGTGGACCTAATATTTATTTATCATCCAATCTATTCATAAGGTCACGTGGACCTGGGTAGGGCCCACTGTAATATTTATTTATCATCCAATCTATTCATAAGGTCACGTGGACCTGGGAAAAAAATGGGGCCCACTGGAATGTTTATGCGCCATCCAAACTGTTCATAAGGTCACTTGGACCTGGGCCCACTGTACTATTTATTTGCCATAGAACCGGTTGATAGGGTCACGTGGACAGGGAGTCCACCCTGATGTGGTTCACAAATCTAGCCTACCCATTATGTGCGACCCACTTGGCTGAGGGTTCAGACCAGGTTTCAGCTGTGTTCAAATTTCAGGTAGGCCCCACCAAGTGATTTTATATGTTTTAGGCATGTCTACACATGATTTTAGATGGTGTGGCCCACCTGAGTTCCGTATACGGCTGATTTTTGGGGTGGCCTCCTGGTCTGAGGGGACCCATCAAATGCATGGTGTTGATGTTCGAAACGCATCACGGTGGGGCCCACAGTTGGGGCCGTGAGGCCCAGCCCGTTCGTCCGTCCGCCCGCCCGCCAGCGTAGGACGCTGCTGCGTCCTCAGCAGCAGCAGCGGCGGCTGCCCTTTTTTATTTTTATTTTTAAGATCTATTTTTCTATAGATTTTCCTAGGTGGGGCTCGCATCGGGCAGATCCACTCCAGCCATTGGATTCCATGGTCCAAAACCGACCAGATGAGTCCAATATACGACCTGTTTTTGGCGAATAGAAGGATCAAGGTGGGTTTCAATGGTAATACCGCTATTTCCTATGGTATGGCTCGCCAGAAAATGGGATTAACTTCATTTTTCGACTCAACGCCTAAAATGAGCTGAAGAATGGAATGAACGGCGTGGATCGGCCCCATACATCAAGGTGGAGCCTACATGGGTAGCCTATCCTAAAAGCAATTTTTTTTGTTAGCTTTATTAGTACACACCCATGTCAGTACATACACTCCATGTTAGCCAACCCTCTACCTCATGTCCAGCGTCCAGAGACGCTGGACGACATGGATATACACAGCATCATGGTGGGCCCCACATGCACGTGGCCCACATTTTAGTCAAGGTGGGTCCCACATAAACGTGGCCCACCTGATTTGGATCAATCTGATACTTGTGTTTTTCCTTCATCTTAGCCGTCCAATAAATCCGTTACAAGGTGGGCCTCACGATTGGACGGTCAAGATCTTCTTACACCGTGGTGGCCACAAAACATCATACAAAAGAGATATATATATATATATATATATAGAGAGAGAGAGAGAGAGAGAGAGAGAGAGAGAGAGAGAGAGAGAGAGAGAGAATGAGACAGAGGGTCCCCGCCACTATGGGCCCCTCTTGATTAAATCACATACATCAAAATGGGTCCCACCAACAAGTGGGCCCTAAGATAAGAAATAACGGTGGATCACCCACCTCTAGGCCTTCTCCTTGGTCCCTTAGCCTCCTTAGCTCCTATGCTTAACCTTTGACGGTGGATGATGGAATTTTGATGGTGGGGATGAGAGATGAGAGGGTGGGCCACACTTGATGTTTTTTGGGAAAACTTGAGAATGCTTGGATGTGTGAAGCTTTGGGTTGCTTGGGAGATTTGAGAAATGAGAGAGAGAGAGAGAGGTGATGGGAAGGATAAGAGGTGATGGAGTGATGTGTGATGGGTGATGGGTTGTAAGAAAGGGATGGGTGGAGAGAGAGGGAGAGTTGACCTTGGGAATGGGAAGGGATGGGTTGATGTACTTGGGGTATGGAGTGACTTAACTTGTACTTGACATTGATTGATTGATGGGACATATCGTAGAGATTCCCTCGATATTCGCAACGCGCGACGTTTCTTTGAAACAAACGCTAGCCTACATCTTCTGGCCTGGGTATCAGTTCGGTGTGCGAGTCACGGTGTTGGAACCGTGGCGATGGTGCGATCGCTAAGATACAAGTTTCGGGTCGAGCCGTCTTCGGTATGCAGGACTTAGCTTAGGATTACGTGCAATCATCGGATACAATGCGAAGGTTGCCAGAATTTGACCGGAAGGATCGCGTAAGCCAACGGAACGGTACGGACTAGGACACGGGTCTTATAGCTCTCCCCTCCAAATAAAATTTCATACTCGAAATTTATATAATCATTGCAAGTAAGCATAACTCATAAGGATGAGGAAACATAACATCATCATATAAAATCGGAGACATCATACAAGATACAACATGTAATCAATCATCAAAGAGATGGGGATAACGCTCTCGAATCTCAGCCTCGGGCTCCCAAGATGCCTCATCAACAGAATAGTGACCCCACTGAACCTTCAACAAGGGATGACCTTGGTTTGAAGGACCTGCTCCTTCCGATCAAGGATACGAACAGGCTGCTCAATGTAAGAAGCGTCCTCACGAACCTCCAATGGTTGCCAATTGATAACAGGAACTATGTTTAAGCCACACTTCCTCAACATAGAGACGTGGAAAACATTGTGAACGCCAGATAACTGAGATGGTAAGGCAAGTGGATAGGCCACAACACCAATGCACTCAATGATCTCGAAAGGTCCAATGAATCTCGGGGCAAGCTTGCCCTTCACTCCAAATCGAACTACGCCCTTTATGGGCGAGACCTTGAGATACACGTGGTCCCCTACATTAAACTCCAAGGGACGACGCCGATGATTAGCAGAACTCTTCTGCCGGCTCTGAGCTGTTCGCATCCTCTGCCTGATGATAACAATAGTCTCTGATGTCTCCTGCACAAGCTCGGGACCTAGGAGACGCCGCTCTCCGACCTTGGTCTAACAACTCGGAGATCTGCACGGTCTGCCATATATTGCCTCAAAAGGAGCCATGTCAATAGTCGCCTGATAGCTATTATTGTATGCGAACTTAGCCAATTGCAGATGCTCATCCCAGCTACCCTCGAAGTCAATCACGTAGGCCCAAAGCATATCCTCAAGGATCTGGTTGACCCTCTCGGTCTGACCATCGGTCTGCGGATGATAGCAGTGCTGAGGTACAAATTAGTGCCCATAGCTCTCTGAAAGCTCCTCCAAAACTGAGACGTGAACCTCGGATCTCGGTCAGAAACGATCTAGACTGGAACGCCATGCAGTCTCACAATCTCCTCGATGAATAATCTCGCAAGCAGGTCTAAAGGCCAAGTCGCACAAATCGTAAGAAAATGTGCCGACTTCGTCAGACGATCAACGATGACCCAGATGGCGTCATGACCGCATTGAGTCCTCGGGAAACCCATAATAAAATTCGTAGATACATGCTCTCACTTCCACGTCGGGACGCTCGACGACTGCAATAGACAAGGGGGTCTCTGATGATCGGCCTTGACACGCTGGCATGTGTCACACTCGGCCACAAAACTGACAATTTGGCGCTTCATCCCTGCCCAAAAATACTGTCGCATCATATCATGGTACATCTTCATCAAGCCAGGGTGGATAGAAAACCCTGATCGATGTGTCTTGGTCATAAGATCTCTGCGCAACTCAGGAATATCTGTGACACATAATCGGCCTCTGAAGTGAAGTCCACCATCAGCACCAATCTGTCAATCTGTTTGACTCTCAGATGCTGCCTCTGCTCGATAATCCTGTAACGACTCATCTGTCTGCTGAGCCTCGTTACCCTTGCGACAAAAGAGGGTTCAATCGACAGGCTCGATAGCTGAACGATAGAAGACTGCAGATCAAAATTGAAATCGTACTCTGCTATATCCTCGAGCATCCTCCACTCTTGAATCATCATATGTGCCACCAGGCCTCTTGAATGACGACTGAGGGCATCCGCCACCACATTTGCCTTGCATGGGTGGTACTGGAGGTCAAAATCATAGTCCTTCAGAAGCTCCATCCAGTCTCTTTGTCTCTTGTTCAGCTCGAACTGAGAGAATAAATACTTCAAGCTCTTGTGGTCAAAGAAGAGCTCGAACCTGACTCCATAGAGATAGTGTCTCCACACCTTCAGTGCGAAGATGACTGCTGCCAGCTCTAAGTCATGCGTGGGGTAGTTCAGCTCATGGACCTTGAGCTGACGAGACGCGAAGGCTACAGGCCTGCCGTGCTGCATTAGGACAACACCTAAACTAATACGTGAGGCATCGGTAAAAATAATAAATCCATCACTCTCAGAGGGAAGAGTAGGACAGGAGCGGACGTCAGATGGTCCTTCAGCTCCACAAATGCTCACTCACAAGCGTCACTCCAAATAAACTCTGCGCCCTTCTGAGTCAACCTGGTCAATGGGGTTGCAATATGGGAGAAGCCCTTATTGAATTGCCGATAGTATCCTGCTAAACCAAGGAAACTGCGGATCTCTAACGCAGTCGTAGGCTGGCCCCACTGACGCACTGCCTTAACCTTCGAGGGGTCCACTGCGACACCCTCCCTCGTCACCACGTGACCAAGGAATTTCACCTCCTCCTGCTAGAACTCGCACTTCTCTAGCTTTGCATATAGTTGGTGGGCACGGAGGGTCTACAAAGCGATCTCCAGATGCTTCATATGGTCCTCACGGGTCCTCGAATATATCAGAATTTCGTTGATGAAGACCACAACAAACTGATCAAGATATGGAGGGAGACCTCGTTCATTAACTGCATGAAGACTGCGGGTGCATTGGTCAGTCCGAAGGAGATGACCTGAAACTCAAAATGACCGTAACGTGTCCTGAAAGCCGTCTTCGGGATGTCCTCCTCTCGGACATGAATACGATGATAACCAGAACGCAAGTCAATCTTTGAAAAGAACTGTGCACCCTACAGCTGATCAAACAAATTATCTATCCTCGGGAGTGGGTACTTGTTCTTGATCGTGACTCGGTTGAGCTCGCGGTAATCTATGCAGAGGCTTAACGAACCATACTTCTTCCTGACGAAGAGTACCGGCGCTCCCCAAGATGAACTGCTGGGACGAATGAATCCCAATTCACACAACTCGTCCAACTGCCGCTGCAGCTCATGTAACTCCATCGGTGCCATACGATATGTGGCCTTCGAGATAGGCGCGGTACCGTGCACAAGATCAATCTGAAACTCAATATGATGGCGCGACGGTAATCCTAGAATCTCCTAGAACACGTCGGGAAAATCACAGACCACTGGCAACTGATCGATATATAAGGCAACGGGCTCCTCAACTACGCAGGACATGAGGCAAGACAATGACTCTCCTCTGGGCTTGGTAATGAACTAGAACTGTGCTAAGCCGGGTATAGAGAATGTGACAGTCCTCGCGGAACAATCCAACACGGCGTGGTACTCGGCAAGCCAATCCATGCCCAAGATGACGTCAAAATCTGACATCAGCAGCATAAATAAATCGGTGGGCAAAAAGATATCACCGACCAGAACCGGGCAAGATGAACAGAAATGGCCCAATACTGTAGTCTTCCCCAAGGGCGTCGATACGGTCAACCCCTCGCCACCAGACTCTGTTGGTAATCCAGTGAATGACAAAAATCCTCAGACATGAATTAATGCGATGCACCAGAATCAAACAGTACACGCGCGATACATGCGAAAATGGAAAGAATACCCTCAATGACTCTCTAGATGACTGCGGATCCTGCTGAGCCGCCTAGAACCTAGCCTAAGCTAGCTGGAGAGGTGCCTGTCCCCTCTGAGGTCCCTAGTGCCGCTGCTGCCTCTATGACGGCCTGTATTGCTGTCTCTGCTGCTGCTGGGGCCTCGGCGGCTGAGGTGGCTGGGGTTGCTGCTGATGGGATCGCTGTTGTGCTGGAGGCTGCTGCTGAGGTCGCTGATGCGCTAGAGGCTACTGGGGCCCTCTCGACTGCTGCAGATGAGGGCGAGGGCACTCAGACAGGCGGTGCCCTATCCAACCGCATCCAAAACAGGTCCCTACAAATGGCTGCTGGGGTGGCGCTGGAGGTGCTGCTGGTGCTCTAACAGGTGGGTGGCTCCCATACCTCTGTGGCTGTCGATGCTGCTGGGAGCTACTGGAGGGGGCTTGCCTCTTCTAATTCTGTCCTCTCCTCTGATCTCGATTGCTTTGCGAGCTGGCCCACTCAGTCTCGTAAATCTGAGCCCTTTGCACTACAACATGAAAAGTCAGAAGCTCATGTCTAATAACACGGCCTCGAAGACCGTAACGTAAGCCGTTCTCGAAACGGTGGGCCTTCCGCCCCTCATCATCAACCATATATGGCGCGAACCTCAATAGCGCCACAAAACGGGCCGCGTACTGCGCCACAGTCATGTCCCCCTGCACCAGAGTCTCGAACTCTAGTACTCTCTGACGTCGAATGTGGTCAGGGAAGTACTGCTCCTCGAATCAGTTGATAAAGTCCTCCCTGTCCAGACATAGTGAGGTCCTGCAACGTGGGTGACAGAGGTCACCAATGCTCTGCCTCACCCTGGAGAAGGAATACGGCCAACCGAACTCACGCTGGGTCATACATGCCATAATATCGAAGATCTTCTCCACATCGGAGCGTCATCTCTTGACTGCAGTTGGCTGGCTCGCCCTGGAAACGTGGAGGATCAAACTGTCTGAACTCTCGAAGAAGGGCACTCACGTGCTCCTGCTCGGCCTGGGCTGAAGAAACAACTGGGTGCCTGCCCTACCCCTGAAGTGCAGTTGTCACAGCCTGCAACATCTGCTATAACAGCGAGGCACTCACAGGCACGGTCGGATCCTCACCAGCATCAGGTGGAGGAACGTCATCCTCAGGTAGGGGAGCAGGGATCTCTGGCGGTGGAACTGGAGGCGTAGGTGGTAAAGTTGGAGCCTCAGGTGGTGGAGCGGGGTGCGCTCGGGTCGCTCTCCTGGGCGGCATGTCCTATAGGAAAGAACAATGACGCCAATCAACCTTGAGAATCGCACGTTAGAGAATTCAATCGGAAGGTTTCGCACTCGGAACCTAATCGCCCTAAGCTCATAGCAAATATGTGATGTTGTTCTCAGTTATTCCGAAGTTATGCTCTGATACCAACTTCTGTCACGCCCCGAACTCAGAAACCGGGCTCACAAAATTTTTGATCGCCGAATTCGGCGCCGACAGCCTCCGTAGAACCCCATTCTCATTTCCCGGCACCCATTTACCAGGTTCTGATCTTGGGATCCTACAAGGAGGATTTATAATATCAATTTAATTCATAATGAGCATAACCATAAGCATAACCCACGAACAATAACCACAAAAACACCATCACAAAATCCACTTTGATAAAAAACTTTTAAGTACAAGGCATATGAAAGGAAAATACAATATAATGAAAATAATGGAAACTCTAAAAGCTCGATTGTACGCTCCTGCTGTGACAAGGCTACGGCTGCGTCCTGGCATCACCTGCACGCATCAATCGTGCATAAGCATATAGAAAGCTTAGAGGGTGGTATAAGTGTGTACACAATATAAGTATGCTCAGAAGGCAAGGTCAGAGTAATGCGGAATCATGGTGATGAGTACATGAATGCAATCAGCCATACCAAGGCTATGCGGTGCAAGATATGAATGCTATTGGCCATAACACAGCCATGCAATGCAAGATGCAACTTAAGCATGCTAATCCTCATCATGTATCAGTACAGTTCTCATTCTGGATAATCACCGGTGTTTAGTACACTCCGAGTGGCACTGTCGCTCTCCTAGCTGAACGGTCCAAGTGAGCGTAAGAAATCTCACTATCCGCCTGGCCAATAGTCTGCTAATACCTATCCGGCATGTTGATAGCGGACCCATTCACGTGCTGGTCAAACTCAGCCTAGTATTGCCCCCTACCCTCGGGCGAGTAAGGCCACACCCCTTTCCAACCGACCACGACACAGTGGGAGACGCGGTCTCCTAGTATTCGGCCCTCGTGTGCTCATATATCCACTCGGTCTCGACGTTGGAGTCATCCTCTGGTACCATCGGGTTTAGGAATTTTCACCCAGGAACATCTATGGCGCCCCGATGCTAGAAACAGTATTTTTGGTATCCAATCCAGCTACCCACAATGTATCTGTGGAGGCTATGGCCTTGATGTCGCTAGGGCATACAATAATCATAATCACACAAATGTAAGTGCATGAATCATTCTACCACACATGCATCAAATCCTATGCATACCGCACGCTCATGTAGGCAACTCCACCTATCAGGGAACCCATAAACAATCTGCCCGAGGGCATATGCTATGATCAGTCACTCCTCATATCAAGCATACATATGATGTGTATGATTATGGATCTATACTAAGCCTGTTATATAATGATGGGCTCTGTGCATGGCGAAGATGGGCCTAGATGGCCTACACACTACAAGTATGGGCCTATCAATGGGCCCTAAGGAGGGTGACAATGCAGACATTTAACCAACATCGCCTTACAATGTGGACATCAAACCAACATTGCCCCCAAGGTACTGCCGCTATAAAGGTCAATACATAAACCATGGTGGAATCGTGTTATAATGGACCTCAAATACATGGGTATTGTATATATCAAGATGGGCCCCAACTGATGGGCCACAACTTCATTAAGATGGGCCTAATCACATGAGCCTTACATACGTCACAATGTGCCTCATAATATGGGCCTTATACAAATCAAGGTGGGCCTCAACGGACGACCCACAAACACACCAAGATGGGCCTTATCACATGGCCTTAAAATAACCTTCAAAATGGTTGGACGGCTTGGATGAAATATATGCATCATGGTAGGTCCCATTGGGATGGAAGGCATAAATAAATCACATACTTCATGGTGGAGGTCCACACTGATGAAAGGTGTGGACACAATTCATACACAAGTGGGTCCCAAGTAGGACCCACCATAATGTTTATTTCCCACCTAACTTGGGGCCCACCGAAATGTTTATTTTCCACCCAACCTAGGGCCCAACATAATGTTTATTTTCCAACCAACCTAGGGCCCAACATAATGTTTATTTTGCAATCCAACTGTTCATAAGGTCACGTGGACCAGGGTAGGGCCCACTGTAATATTTATTTATCATCCAATCTATTCATAAGGTCACGTGGACCTGGGAAAAAAAGGGGCCCACTGGAATGTTTATGTGTCATCCAAACTGTTCATAAAGTCACTTGGACCTGGGCCCACTGTACTGTTTATTTGCCATAGAACCGGTTGATAGGGTCACGTGGACAGGGAGTCCACCCTGATGTGGATCACAAATCCAGCCCACCCGTTATGTGCGTCCCACTTGGCTGAGGGTGCATGCCATGTTTCAGCTGCGTTCAAATTTCAAGTAGGCCCCATAAAGTGATTTTATATGTTTTAGGCATGTCTTCACATGATTTTAGATGGTGTGGCCCACCTGAGTTCTGTATACGGCTGATTTTTGGGGTGGCCTCTTGGTCTGAGGGGACCTATCAAATGCATGGTGTTGATGTTCGAAATGCATCATGGTGGGGCCCACAGCTGAGGCCGTGAGGCCCAGCTCGTCCGTCCATCTGCCTGCCTGCCTGCGCAGGACGCTGCTGCGTACTCAACAGTAGCAGCGGCGACTGCCCTTTTTTATTATTTTTTTAAAATCTGTTTTTCTACAGATTTTCCTAGGTGGGGCCCGCATCAGGCAGATCCACTCCAGCCATTGTATTCCACGGTCCAAGATTGACTAGATGAGTCCAATATACGGCTTGTTTTTGGCGAATAGAAGGATCAAGGTGGGTTTTAATGGTAATACCGCTATTTCCTATGGTATGGTTCGCTAGAACATGGGATCAACTTCATTTTTCGGCTCAACACTTTAAATGAGCTGAAGAATGGAATGGATGGCGTGGATCGGCCCCATACATCAAGGTGGAGCCTACATGGGTAGCCTATCCCAAAAGTAAAATTTTTTTTGTTAGCTTTATTAGTACACACCCATGTCAGTACTTACACTCCCTGTTAGCCAACCCTCTGCCAAGGTGGGTCCCACATAAACGTGGCCCACCTGATTTGGATCAATCTGATACTTGTGTTTTTCCTTCATCTTGGTCGTCCAATGGATCCGTTACAAGGTGGGCCTCACGATTGGATGGTCAGGATCGTCTTACACCATGTTGGCCACAAAACATCATACAAAAGAGAGATAGAGAGAGAGAGAGATACGATGAGACAGAGGGACCCTGCCACTATGGGCCCTTCTTGATTAAATCACATGCATCAAAATGGGTCCCACCAACAAGTGGGCCCTAAGATAAGAAATAATGGTGGATCACCCACCTCTAGGCCTTCTCCTTAGTCCCTTAGCCTCCTTAGCTCCTATGCTTAACCTTTGACGGTAGATGATGTAATTTTGATGGTAGGGATGAGAGATGGGAGGGTGGGCCACACTTGATGTTTTTTTAGAAAAACTTGAGTATGCTTGGACGTGTGAAGCTTTGGGTTGCTTGGGAGATTTGAGAAATGAGAGAGAGAGAGAGAGAGGTGATGGGAAGGATAAGAGGTGATGGAGTGATGTGTGATGGGTGATGGGTCATAAGAAAGGGATGGGTGGAGAGAGAGGGAGAGTTGACTTTGGGAATGGGAAGGGATGGGTTGATGTACTTGGGGTATGGAGTGACTTGACTTATACTTGACATTGATTGATTGATTGATGGGATATATCGTAGAGATTCCCTCGATATTCGCAACGCGCGGCGTTTCTTCGAAACAAACGTTGGCCTAGATCTCCTGGCCTGGGTATCGGTTCGGTGCGCGAGTTTCGGCGTTGAAACCGCGATGACGACACGATCGCTAAGTTACAAGTTTCGGGTCGAGCCATCTTTGGTATGCAGGACTCGGCTTAGGATTGCGCGCAATCGTCGGATACGGTGCGAAGGTTGCCGAAATTTGACCGAAAGGACTGCGGAAGCCAACGAAACGGTACGGACTAGGACATGGGTCTTACATATGGGTTTTTATACTTATGTTAGGCTATATTTCGACTAGTCTATGCTTAGGTTCGACTAGTCTAAGTTGTGGCTCGACCAATCTAAGAAATCTTCAACTAGTCCATGTTTAAGCTTAGAAAAATAGATTTTTCGTTACTTTCTTGACCAGTCGAGCAGGCTGCTTGACTAGTCGAAGAGAAGTCTTTGACCAGTCAAGGGGTGCTCAACTCGAAGTCCAACAACTAAAATTTGGCACCCTCGACTAGTTGAAGCCCATGCTCGACCAGTCGAACAAGGCCCTGGACCAGTCGAGTAGGGCCTTTGATCAGTCAAAGTTCTATTTTATCCGATCGAGCTCAAAATTTGTAAATTCATTAGACCTTAGAGGAGTCGAAGAATGTCTTAGACGAGTCGACGCAACAACATTTCAGCCTATAAATAGAGGCCTTCTCTCAATTCGAAATTACTAATTCAAGTTGATAAAAGCCGTCATCAAGAGAGAGAGAGAAGTCCCCATTATTGTCAATCTATTGCATGGCATTTTTAATTTTTCTTTAATTAATTTTTATTTTAATTCCTACATGTAAGTGTTATTCTGTTTAATGCACATGTTACACCCGGTTTGTCAAATTTTGTCTTGTCAAAACAACTTAGCATAGTGTTCTTCAAGTTAAAGACAAGCTCATGTTGAAGTTGAAGTCTAACTTATGTTCAAATTGAAGTCAAGCTAAAGTTCAAGTCATGTGGATCAAGATGAAAAGTTCACCTTCAAGTTCAAGTTCTACTAAAATTGCTAGTAGAAGATCAAGCTCTGAGTGTAAGATCAAGCTTCAGGTTTAAGTTTAACTTTTACTAAAAATGCTAGTAGAAGATCAAGCTCCAAGTGCAAATTCAACTCCTACTGATGAATCTTCTAAGTAGAAGATCAAGCTCGTTTGAGAACTTAAAGTTTTTACGAAGTTCAGTCCATACAGGTAATTTAAACCCTAAAAAGACCTTAGGTTTAGGGGCTTTCAAAACATATTTAATTTGAGTTTTTCTACTTATAATTGACTGAATTTTGACTTGTCAAAATTCTACTTCGATTAATCTAAGAAAGTAGTCCAAGGAACAACTGAAGTATAATAGAATTTTTGTTGCATCTTCGACCGGTCGAAGGACCTCCTTCGACTAGTCAAAGGTTCCTCAACTCGAAGTCTAACAACTATAATCTAATTGGATTTAGCTTGCTCGACTAGTCGAAGGTCACCCTCGACCAGTCGAATAGGCTCTTCAACCAGTCGAAGATTTGTTGAAACTTATCCCGCTCGAATTTGAAAATTTGTTGGAATTCAATCTGGTGCTTGGACCAGTTGAAGACTGCCTTCGACTAGTTGAAGGAACATATTTTGTGACATAAATTAAGGTTATTTCTTAATTCAAAAATACAACTTAAGCTTATCAAAGCCCTAATTCAAGAGAGAGAAGCCTCATTTATTGTGAAGCTATCAAGCGGTATTTATAATTTTATTTTATAGCTTTTTCATTAATTCCTTTATCTCAAAATTTTATCATTCTAATTTATCAAAACGAGTGTTTACTCTTATTGAGATTTGAGGGAATAAATGCAAGTAGCCTTTGAGTTTAAAACTAAGTAAATCAATTAGAACCCTGGACCTTTTCTATTAGACTGAAGATAGAAAATTCGTCATTCAAGAAAAGTGATCTACGGTTACAACTTCTTCTTTGGTGAAGATAAGTATCATTTTACTCTTTGTATTTGATTTTTTATGAGATAGTGAGAAAATCTCATTTGTTGATTTTTCTGAAATAGCTAGAAAATCTCAGTGTGGGGTTTTTTGTTTGTGATAACCATTTAAAATCACAACTGTATCAGGTTTTAAGGTGACCCTGTGAAAACCTGGTTTTCTGTGATAGCCAATATCACGTGGATTGTGATTATTAGGAGTGGAGTAGGTGTGGTTGTTTGAGAACAGTTGGTGTGCATACCGAACCACTATAATTCTTGAGTTGTGGTGAATGTTTACTTTTTACATATGTGGAGAATGGTTGTAATTTTATTTATACAAATGTGGTGAATGCTTGTAATAGATAACTCTATTGTTTCTTACTTTGATTTGAGATCTTGATCCTTACGATTGTTCGTAAAATAAGGATGTCCTGCCTAAATCTTGTTTTGGGTATAGGTTGTCCAACGAACTATATTTGAATCAAATTTTCAATACTAGTGAGAGTATATTTTCTGATTTATTTATTATTTTAGCAATTTAATTTTTATTTGGCATAGTCCTATTCCCACCCCCCTAGGACTGTTAAGCTCGCCCTTTTCACTAGATTTCCTATTTTATGAATCTTATTCTATAAAGAGAGTAGATACTCTTTTTTGAGATGTTGAGGAATTCAAACAAGTAGCCTTTGGTTTAAATCTATTTAAAATCAATTTAGAACCTAAAACCCATGTTTATATGACTGGACATTGAACAATCTATTTTAAGAGAAGTGGTTCTACAGGCTACATCAAGAGATACGTCTTCAAGGTGAAGATAAGTATATTCTATCTTTTGTATTTTGGTTTTATTGAGATAGCCAGAAAATCTTAGTGAGGGATTTTTTGTTTGTGATATTCCTTTAAAATCACAATTGTATCAGGTTTTAAGGTGACCCTATGAAAACCTTATTTATAGTGAAAGCCAATATCACGTGGATAGTGATTATTGGGAGTGGAGTAGGTGTGGCTGTTTGAGAGTAGTTGATGTACACAGCAAACCATTATAACTCTTGCTATTGTGGTGAATGTTTACTTTATGCATTTGTGGAGAATGGTTGTAAATTTATTTATGCAAAAGTGGTGAATGCTTGTAATAGATAGATTTATTTTCTCTTTCTTAGTTTGAGATCTTGATTCTTACGATCGTTCGTGAAATAAGGTTGTCCTACGAACTAGTTTGAATCAAATTTTCAATGCTAGTGCGATTGAGTTTTCTGATTTATTTATTATTTCAACACTTTAATTTTTATTTGGCATAGTCCTATTCACCCCCTTAGGACTATTAAGCTCACCTTTTTCAATTAGTATCAGAAATAAGTTGCTCATTTTTATTTGGATTAATTTCCTTGAGTTAAAAGATCTAAAGCTTTCATTATGTCAAATTTCGATAGCTTATCTATTACTGGGCCACCACCTTTTGATAGTTATAACTATGCATACTAGAAAGCCAGAATGAGGATTTTTCTAAAATCCTTGGATGAAAGCGTGTGGCAAGCCACTATAACCAAATAGAAACCTCCTATGACTGAAGTATTAGGCAGTGATGGAACTAAATCTATGAGAGAAACTGCATTCTTTTTATGGACTGCAGCTTAACAAAGCGAAAGCAGTGATAATCCTAAGGCCTTAAATATCATTAGTTATGCTCTATCACTTGATGAATTTGAGAGAATTATTTCATGTGATACAGCCAAACAAGCTTGGGATATTCTTGAAATGACACATGAAGGAACTACTATAGTTAAGAAATCAAAAGTTCAAATCTTCACTACTAGATTTGAGGAAATTCGTATGGAAGAAAATGAAACTTTCATGAACTTCTATACGAAACTAAATGATATAGTAAATTCCATGTGGGGTCTAGGAGATTGAATCCCAGAAAGCAAGGTCTGTGCAAAAATACTGTGATCTCTTCTTGAGAAATTCAATTATAAAGTAACTGTTATTTAGGAATTAAGAGATACTGATTATATGAAGGTTGAGAAGTTAGTTGGCTCTCTTCAAATGTATGGGTTAATTTTAAAGCTCCTAAAGGTAAGTCCATTGATCTTAAATCGTCTAAATCTGTTTCAAAAGAAAATTGTGTTAATTCTGATGTTGAAGATACAAAAGATGATATGACATTACTTGCTAAGAAATTTTATAGAATTTTCAAAAACAAGAAAAGATCAGATTTTCAAAAACTATCAGACAAAAGAAAAGGAAAATCTAAATCTTGGAAATCTGTAAAGGACAATCAATGTTTCAATTGTCATGAATATGAGCACTTGGCGAATAAATGTCCTGAAAAGGATAAGTCAAAAAGAAAGGGGATGATAGCTACTTGGGATGAATCATCCGGCTCTAAAAGTTCTTCTGACTCTGATGAATTAGAATAAGGAAATACAAATGATGTAAAAGCCCTGATGACTATTGCCAGAGTCACCTCCTCAGATAGCTGTAACTTATCTAATTATGAAAATCTTAGGAGTGATCCTAAAAATGAGAATGAAGTTGATCTTCAAGACGCCTATAATGTCTTATACAGGGAAAGTTATAAAATTGCTATCAAACTAAAAATTCAAAGAGAAAAATATCTTAAATTAAAAGAAGAACTTGAAAACAATGTTTTAGAAAAATATCATCTTTTAGATTGTTTTGAAAAAACAAAACAAAACTTAAATTTCAAAATCTCTAAGTTAGAAAAACTCAAAATTAAAAATAAGAATCTAATACTCAAAGTTTCTTCTCTTTTGTGTTCTAAGGATACTTGGAGATATGCCTACGGAGACCCATAATTGGAAAAACTGTTAACCTCATCCAGAAAATGTGGTGACAAATCAAGTCTAGGATATATCGAAGATAATTATCTGAAAAATAAGAATTCATCTCCTATATTTGTAAAAGGAGAATCCTCAAACTCAAAAGGTAAGAATTTGAGAAATTATGGTTGAAATGATTTCAAAAATTTAAAACCTTTTCAAGTTTCTAAGATTAATTCTAATGCCATCAGATATAGAAATCAAAGATATAATAAACCTCATTTAGTTGAAAAAATAGTGGACTTACTCGAAGAGCTTCTAAAATCCAACTTAGATGGAATCAGAGTTAATAGAAAGGGGAGAAATTTCAACTCCTAGAAACAGAGAAAATCTAATAGAACTCCCAAACCCAGAACCATAATGAAATGGGTTCCAAAGGTTACATGTCTTATTGCCCACCCAGCCTTCAAAGCCACTAACCATTCAAAATGGTACTTGGATAGTGGATGCTCAAGACATATGATATGTGACATATCAATATTCATGACGACTTAATTACTTTCGATGATGAAAGCAACTGTAGAATCATAGGCCAAGGTACTGTTCAACTCTCTAATCTTCCTCCCTTTATGAATGTACTGTATGTCAAAGGTCTAAAATATAACCTCCTAAGTATATCTCAAATCTACGATAACAAACACAATGTAAAATTTATAAATCACAGATGAGAGATTTCAAATGAGAAGGAAAGTGTGATATTAAATGGTCGTAAGACTTCTGAGAATTGCTATATTATTAATGACTCATGCTCTTCTACTTTTCATGTTACATGGTCCAAACAGACGAAATAGAATTATAGAATGAACGTCTTGGACATGTTAACTTTAGAGATCTTTATAGATTGAGCAAGAGAGATCATATTCATGACTTAGCCAAATTAAAAAAGGTAGAAAAAATTTGTGGCGCATGTCAGATTGGCAAGCAAATTAGGAGTAGTCACAAGAAAGTGATCTCCTTGGCCACAACCAAACCTCTTGAACTACTCCATATGGACTTGGTAGGACCAACGAGAATGGAGATTAGTGGTGAAAAGAAATATTTTCTGGTTATTGTTGATGATTTTACTAGATATACTTGAGTAGCCTTCTTGAGAGAGAAATCAGAGACTCTCGATGAAGTCAGAAAAATTCTAAAACGAATTCAGACTGAAAAAGAAGTACATGTGATCAAAATTAGAAGTGATCATGGTATAGAGTTTGAAAATAAAAATTTTGAGAAGTATTATACAGACCATAGTATATCACATGAGTTCTTTACTCATTTAACACCTCAACAGAATGGGGTTATTAAAAGAAAGAATAGAGTGTTATAGGAAATGGCCAATGTAATGCTAAATAGCATGAACTTAACGAAAAATTTATGGGTTGAAGCTGTTAATACTGCTTGCTATATTATAAATCGTGTATGTTAGAAAAACCAAAGATAAAATAGCCTATGAGTTATGATTCAATAAGAAGCCGACAATCAAATACTTTCGAACTTTTGGAAGTAAATGTTACATTTATGTGACCGGAAAAATTTGGAAAAGTTTGAAGCCAAGAGTGATGAGGGAATATTCTTGGGTTATGCTCTGAATGATCGAGTATATCATGTTCTTAACAAAAGAATAGGAGTGATTCAGGAATTTATTAACGTTGTAATTGATGATCACCTGATCACACCCACACCAAGTCAAGATGATGATGAAGTTAACATTATTGATAAACCTGACTCTTCATCTAAATTAGATAATACTGAATTAAGATCAGTCAAAGGCTTGGGTGACGCAGCCTACTGGTATTCGGCACTCGGGCACTCATGTATCCACTCGGTTTAGACGTTGGGGCGTCTCCTGGTCATGAAGGTTTAGATATTTTCACCCATGGACATTTATGACACCTGTATGTTAGAACTAAACATTTTTGGTGTCCCATCTGGCCATCCAGGATATGCCTGTGGAGGCCACGACCCTGATGTCGTTAGGGTGTACAGTAGTCATATCCCAAAATGTGAGATGTATCAGTCATACCATCCAGTCATGCATCAAACCTGTGCATACTGTACGCTCATGTGGGGCAACTCCGTCTGTCAGGGAGTCCCATAAACAACTTGTCCTATGACATATGCAATAGTCAATCACATCTCATAACAAACATGTAAATGATGCATATGGGCATGTATCATGATGCTATGCTGTTATATACTCATAATCGGCATCGATAATCGGCCTTGACAATCGGAATTGGTGAGAATGGGCCTAACAAGGCCCATGGGAAGGTCACAATGTGGACATTTAACCATCATTGCCCTTCAATGTGGACATTTAACCAACATTGCCCCCAAGGAGTGGCCTACATAGAGCCTAACATATAGTGGGCCCATGGCCTCACATAAGGGCCTAATATTCATCACAACGGGCCTTGTATATATCAAGTCGGACCTCATCATATGGGTTAGAAATATATCACAATGGGCCATGTCCCATGGGCCTCGAATACATCACAATGGGCTGCACCACCCAGGCCTTACACATCAAGTGGGTCGTATCACATGGGCCTCACCAATGGGCCTTATATTCATCAAGTGGGCCGCATCAATGGGCCATAAATAAGCAACAGGTGGGCCCTGCACATGGGCCTTATATAGCACATCAGGCCTTATCATATGGGCCGAAAGTATATCACAACGGGCCGCACCACTTGGGCCTTGAATGCCTCACAATGGGCTATAACCCATGGGCTTCAATACATCACAATAGGCCACAACCCATGGGCCTCAAATACATCATGATGGGCCTCATCACATGGGCTTCAAATACATAGCAGGTGGGCCCCGCACATGGGCCTCAAATACAAAATAGGTGGGCCCCATCACATGGGTCTCAAATATATGACATGGGCCTCGTATACATCAAGTGGGCCGCATCAATGGGCCACACCAATGGGCCATGAAACAAATACATCACGGTTGCCCTCAGAACTTGCTGATGTGGTACAACAGCTACATAGCTGGAGTGAGGTACGCCAGTCAATCCAATCCCCACCATCCAAGGTCTAGACGATGTAGATATACAACATATCATCAAGGTTGGCCCCATTGTGGATGGACAATGTGTAGATACAACACAAACATCTAGTGGGGTCCACGTGCACATGCTGGACACAACACACGTCAGGTGGGGTCCATAGACAAGTGGGTCACACCATCCCACATAGTGGACGGTGTGGATATAAGACACTTACATCAAGGTGGGTCCCACTAGATGGACGATGTGATATAATACATAAATCAAGCAATTAGGGTTCAAGTATTAAACCAGTTCATGTTAAAGAATAGGCCTAATGATGGGTACAAGCTGAATTACAATAACCGAGGTCAGTGTATCTACAAATGTGCTTGTTGAATACGAACTTAATAGAAGCCATAACTAATTTCAGGGTAAAAAAGTTTTAAGGGGGGTTGACTAAAATGAGCCACACTGGCATAGATAGTATACACCCTACCATACATATAAAATTAAAATTAATAAAACTTAGGCAAATGAAATAATAAAATCTTTACTTGTTACCCCTAGGCAATTTCAGAGACGAAATTATTTTTAAGGGGGGTAGATTGTAACGTCGCGGATTTTTGCCAACTTGGAGTTAGATGTCCTTAAGCAATGGGTCAATCATAACACCTTATTGACTTCTCAGAACTCAATCCCAAAGTCTTAAATCCCCTTTTCAACCCATTTCCTTCAAAATCTCACCTTTCACTACCTTATTTTTAAAAATTTTTCAAGTACTTTCATATTAGACACGAATCCTAAAGTTTAAATGATGAAGAACAATACTTAAACTACAATTTACTATAAATAGTGAATATATAAATAAAATGGGTTTTTGACCATTAAACTTTTAAAATCTCATAAAATAAATAGGTTATTTGGATAGAGCAGCTTCTCCTACCCCAAAATCATATATTGCACGTCGAATAACTATTCCAGTTTGCAAAATACACCCATTTCAAATATCAAGTGGTAAAACCACCACTAGACAACACAGCTGACCGCGATGCCATCGCGCCAACCGCGATGCCTCGCCGGTGCACCGAAATTCGGTGGATCCTCGCTGCAATTTTCTACACTTTTTGACTGACTTCAAAAAGTCATATCTCTCTTAATATAACTCCGATTTATGTGATTCAAAAGTCAGATTGAAGCTTGATAATATAGTTTCATATAAAAATAAATAAAAATATAATAAAAATTTTAATATAGTTAAATCTAGGTTGATGTGACAACTGTCCAAAAATTATTATTTCGGATAGCTGCTACTTCTAAAATTTTTAGAATTTTCATACAACACAAAATCTAGTGAAATTTGGTATAAATAGAGTAGACTTAATGATGAACTACTATAAAAATAATTAAAATAATATACAAACTAAAAGTGCCAAAAAAGGGCATAGAACTACCTAAGACCTTATTCTGTCATAATTAGAGCGGAATTTAGTTAAGTACTAAACTAAACAATCAATGGATTTGGCTTGAACCACTTCTTATACAAACTATAAGACCCAAAACTATTAAAATCACTAACTCAACATTACTTGCAAACCTAGGACAAATTGCAAAACCCAGTTGCTCTCGGGAGCACGTTGAAATTTCGTATCGGACCTAGACCACGCGTTGAAAGTCCAATTACCGCGAAACTATAAAGTTATGACCACCATACTAGGCTTGACAAGTATCACAAGAATTGATCCCAAATAGTATCTAAAAATGCACAACTTGAGCCCTAAGCAAAGAGGGTGAGGAATGCGAATATCCTAAGAAAATGAACTCAAACTTAAGTAAATTTGACCATTCGGTTGCGGGTGAAATTGAAGGTCTTAGACCGTCAGTTTCTGACCAAAATATACCCTTGGATCAGGGAAATTTTCCTACACATACTGGTATACTTGTGGCCCCGATCGAGTGACGATGACCGTTGAACTGATACGGGTCCTCCACGGTCGATCCACTAATCCGATTGGACCGAAATCGTAACCTGGCTTCGATCCATCGCCAGGGAACTTGGTCCGAGCCATATGCGAGCAATGGACCTCCAGATGAGCTTCGTTTGCCCGAAATGGACACCCTTTGTCTATAACCCAAGTATACCATGGCCCTGGGGCCATTGACATCAGTTTTGAGCCTATATAAGGCCCTTAAACCACCCCTCTCTCATTCCATACGATTTTCTCAAACCCTAGGTGAGAGAAGAGAGAAAAGAGGAGGAAAGAGTGAGGAGAAGAGAGAGATATAGGGAGATCGTTGCTGGGATTCACTCCCACGACTCCATACACCGAATCGCCACCCCACCATCGCTACACCATCGATTCCAACTTTGATTTGGCTAAGAAATTCTAACCTTAATCTGTTTTAGGAATCCAAATAGAGAAACCGGTGAAATAGCTAACCTATTTCAATAATTAGGTAGCCGTTGTGCCGTAGACAAAGACGTGGTGTACGAACCGAGTTCATAACGAGCTAACCGCCGAAAGGTGCGAACTATAAATGTTTAGGTTATGATTTTCAAGACTTTTAATGTCAGCTAATGATTTATGTCTGACTTGTTTTCCACAATATGATCTTAGTTACGATGTATTCGATAAATAATACATGTGGGTGAACTATGTGAATATATAATGCATTCCATGTGTTTGTTGAAGTGTTAGAATGAAATTGCTATCATGATTTGTGCTTGCCATGACTATTAACATAGAATATTTGATTGTTGTATGTATGACAACTCCTTTGTGAAAGGATTTGCCATAATATATACTATAACTAATTTAGTTCATATATGTGGTAATGTGTAGTCTAAGTGTTTAATAAAATGTCAAAATGAGAAATTGTCCGATGAATTGTATTTATTAAGGGCGTTGAGATAGGATTCTCAACTACCTTATCTAAATGTATAATTTCCTTCATGCAGTCTAAATTTCAACTACGATTTTTATGTATAAAATGCATATGTATAATAACATGTTCTATGTGTTTGATAAAATGTTTGAATGAGATATTGTTTAATGAATTGTATTTAATAAGGATGTTGAGATAGAATTCTCAATTAACTTATTTATATGTATAATTTCCTTCATGTAATCTTAATTTCAACTGTGCAATTTATGGATGAATTGAAATGTTTGGCAGCATGTTCAATATATTGATAAAATGCTCAAATGAGTATTGTACTTGGATTGTTTGTTAAATGCCTATATGATTATCACATGTCACCACATGTTGCATTTGAATTATTACCAGGCAATCGGTAACAATTCCTGTTTGAGTGGCCGAATTAGTCTCGCCACATTTGATGCATTTTAGTGAATCCGAGTCAAACGATGATTATCGACAATGGTTAGGCCACGTGGAGTGCTTATGCACTCCATGTCGATTAATTCAGCGTATGCTCATCCCAGTCGAACTTGTTTAATAAACTGATTGACCTATTGTGTGTTTACCATATATGGATGCTACTGCTTGAATCTAAGGTACCATTTACCAATGTAAAGCCTGTTCAACCATAGTACCATGATCCGCTAAGACTCATGAGCCAGGCATGGTGGTATGGGACACCGTGGTCAAGCTGTCATCCTACGTTGGGTGACGAGCCTCCCTGTAATGACCAGTGAGCAACCTAAACTCGTGAGCCGAATACGGTGGTATGAGATGTCATGCCCCGAACTCAAACATCGGGCTCACAAAATTCCCGATCGCCGAATCCGGCACCGACAACTTCCATAGAACTCCATTCTCGACTCCCGGCACCCATTTACTAGGTTCCGATCCTGGGATATTAAAAAGAGGATTTATAATCATCAGTCTGATTCATAATGAGCATAACCAAAAGCATAACCCACGAACAATAACCACAAGAGCACCATCACAAAATCCACTATGATAAAAAACTTTTGGATAGAGTGCGTATGAAAGGAAAATACAATATGACAAAAGCAACAAAACTCTAGAAGCTTATCTGCACACTCCTGCTGTGTCCTGGCATCACCTGCACGCATCAATTGCGCATAAGCTTATAGAAAGTTTAGAGGGTGGTGTAAGTATGTGTGCAATATAAGCGTGCTCAGAATGTAAGGTCAGAGTAATGTGGAATCATGGTGAGGGGTACATGAATGCAATCACCTGTACCAAGGCTATGCGGTGCAAGATATGAATGCTATCGGCTATAACACGGCCATGTGATGCGAGATGCAACTCAAGCATGTCAATTCTCATCATATATCAGTACAGTTCTCATTTTGGATAATCACCGAGGTTCAATACATTCCAAATGGCACTGTCGCTCTCCTAGCCGCACAGTCCAAGTGAGCGTAAGAAATCTCACTATCTGCCTGACCAATAGTTTACCAATACCTATCCGGCACGTCGATAGCGGACCCATTCACAAGCTGGTCAAACTCAGCCTAGTATTGCCCCCCACCCTTGGGCGAGTAAGGCTACACCCCTTTCCAACCGACCATGACACAGTGGGAGATGCGGCCTCCTGGTATTCAGCCCTCATGCACTCATATATCCACTCAGTCTCGACATTGGAGTCATCCTCTGGTACTATTGGGTTTAGGAATTTTCACCCAGGGACATCTATGGCGCCTCGATGCTTAGTAACAATATTTTCGGTATCCAATCCAGCCACCCACGATGTGTCTGTGGAGGCTATGGCCCTGATGTCGCTAGGGCATATAATAATCACAATCACACAAATGCAAGTGCATGAATCATACTATCAGACATGCAACAATCCTGCAGGTACCGAGCACTCATGTGGAGCGGCTCCCCCTATCAGGGAGCCCATAAACGATCTGCCCGAAGGCATATGATATGATCAGTCACTTCTCATATCAGGCATACATATGATGCATATGATCATGAATCATGGATCCATGTTATACATGTTATGTGGTGATGGGCTCTGATCAAAATGAAGAGGGGCCTACACGGCCTACACACTGCAAGTATGGGCCTATCAATGGGCCCTAGGGAGAGTGACAATAGGGACATTTAACCGACATCATCCTTACAATGTGGGCCTCTAACCATCATTGTTCCCAAGGCACTACCCATTATAAACATCATTATATACACCACGGAGGAATCACGCATTACAATGGACCTAATTGCACCCTATTGGGCCTTAAATACATCAATTGGGCTGTATCATATGGGCCTTATATTCATCAAGTGGGCCGTATCAATGGGCCACACCAACGGGCCTTACGTACATTGCAATGGGCCATAACCCTTGGGCCTTGCATACATCACAATGGGCCTCATAATATGGGCCTTATACAAATCAATGTGGGCCTCAATGGACGGCCACAAATACCCCAAGATGGGCCTCATCACATGGCCTTACATGTTTCAAGGTGGGCCTCATAAGGTAGCCAATGGTTTAGCAAACAAAGATGGGCAGTGGGTTAAACACGTACATCACAGTCGGTTCCACGTGTTATGGCGGACGACGTGGATAAACATTCATCATGAGGGGTCCACTGCCTATGGATGGTGTGGATAAACACCACATTAGTATCAAGGTAGGCCCCACAGACCTTAGCAACATCACTATAGCAGCCATATAGCTGCAGTGACGTCCACCCCAACCACCCCACTCCCCACACGTGGGGATAGAGTGGATAAAATACTTACATCATTGGGTCTCACGTGGGGCCCACCATAACATTTATTTATCATCCAACCGTTGATACGGTCACACAGTCCTAGGTGAACAGGAAAAATAAATTTCATATTTGATTCCAAAACTGACGATAACCCAGAAGGGTTTCAACAATAGAAGCTCAATCAACACTGTTCATGTGGCGTGGGCCACCCATGTCTCATGTACAGCTGATTTTTGGGAGGGGGCCCACTCACCCAGGAGTCCATCAAATGGATGGTGTCGATGCACACACACATCATGGTGGGGCCCATGGCTGGGACCGTGGGTCCCTGCCTCTTCTGTCCATGCGACAGTAGCTGGCAGCGGCGGACGCTGCTGCTGCTTTTATTTTTTTATTTTTTCAAAAATTTGTTTTTTCTGAGGAATTTCCTAGGTGGGGCCCTCATCAGTGAAATCCAGCCCTGCCATTGGTCCCCACGATTCAATACAAACCTATCAAGCCCAATATTGGATGGGTTTTGATGTACAGCAACATCAGAGTGTATTTCAATGGTAGGAAACTTTGTTTGCTATGCTATGGCCCACCAGAAACTCGGATTGAGTTCTTTTTTTTTGGCTCAACGCATGAAATGAGCTGGGGAACAGGATAGATGGCGTGGATTATATATACATCAACGTAGGGCCTGTATAAGTGGCCCACCCTTAAAGCATACTTTTTTTTTGTTAGCTACCCCTGTCAATACACGAACTCCCTGTTAGCTACCCCTGCCTCACATCCAGCGTCCAGAGGCGCTGGACGGCTGGGATAAACACTGCATCATGGTGGGTCCCACATGCACGTGGCCCACCTATTCGGATCATCATGATATTTGTGCTTTTCCTTCCATCCAGGCCCACTAATGAGCTGGATGGTGTAGATCCATTACATCTGTTAGGTGGGTCCCACATGAAAGTGAATGGCATGGATAAAATTTAATCTTCATGGTGGGACACACACAACAGATGGGCCACACACCCATTCATCATCACCATCATACAAAGAATGAGAGAGAAAGGAAGAGAGAGAGATATGGTGAGATAGAGGGACCTCGCCACTATGGGCCCCTCTTGATTAAGTTACATACATCAAAATGGGTCCCACCAACAAGTGGGCCCTAAAATAAAAAACAATGGTAAATCACCCACCTATCTTCCTTCTTCTTGGTCCCTTAGGCTCCTAAGCTCCTTGCCTACACTTTTGATGGAGGTTGATAGGGTTTTGATGGTGGGGATGAGAGATGAGAGGGTAGGGAAAGTGGGCCACACTTGGCTTTGGAGAAGAACTTGGACGTATGGAATTTTAGGTTACTTGGGAGATTTGAGAAATGAGAGAGAGAGGGAGTGAGGTGATGGGAATAATATGGATGGGGTGATGTAAGGAAGGGTATGGGTTGGGTTGAAAATTTATAAAAGTCGTATGGGTGAGTTTAAAAATTATAAAAGGGAATGGTGAGGTGGAGAGAGAGAGAGTGGACTTTTGAAAAAAGTAGGGATGGATTGTTGTACTTGAGGTATGGTTGTACTTGACATTGATTGATTGATTGATTGATGGGACATCGTAGAGATTCCCTCGATATTCGCAACGTGCGGTGTTTCTTCGAAACAAACGCTGACCTACATCCCCTGGCCTGGGTATCGGTTTGGTCTGCGAGTCGCGGCGTTGGAACCGCGACGACGACGCGGTCGCTAAGATATAGGTTTCGGTTCAAACTGACTTAGGTATGCGGGACTCGGTTTAGGATCACGCACAAATGTCGGATACGGTGCGAAGGTTGTCAGAATTTGACCAGAAGGACCGCGAAAGCTAACGGAACGGTACGGATTAGGACACGGGTCTTACATGGGATACTGTATTCGAGCTATCGGCCTACACTGGCGCAGTCTGGCTGTGGTCCCAGCGTGGGTTGAGGTGTACCGTCTGATCTGGACCCCCTTCGAAAATAGTGCTTCAGTTGGTAGGGCGTTGGTGGAGTGACCTCGAGTATAAACTCATGAACTTGTCTATTCACTGCTTTTAACCAGGAGTGATGACCCCACAACTTGCCTATTATATGCGATTAACTAGGATTGACGACCCTAGATGGATCATTTGTTTGGGTAAATGATATAAAGGGAGGTACCTTAGCTCCCGAATCTACTGTATGAATAAAACTAACTAAGTACTTGGTTAACACGACCATGCATTGCATTGCATCTAACACCTAGTTGCAGCTTGGCTGTGGTCCCAGCGTGGGTTGGGGTGGGCCGTATGATTCAGACCCCCTTCGAAAATAACGCTCTAGTTGGTAGGGCGCTAGGTGAGGTTATTTAGGATGTGCTTTGGCGAGGAAGTGCATAGTGGGATTTGCCATGCGTGACCGTGAGATGGTGTCGCTGAGGGAGTATAAGAGAGGGCATGCATCATTACGCATATCATTCCTGCATTAACAAGAGTACTTAGGATATGATTGTTGTATTGCTTTATCATTACTACTTGGCTGAATTGATAATATGTTAACCCTTGCTTTATAGTTCCACTGAATTAGCTACTCATTCCCACCTAGGATGTTGTTTTAAAACAATAACCAAACTCTGTTGTAGATGTAGGAAATGACGGAATCTATGCAGCTAAAATGGATGTCATGGACGAGGATAAGGAATTCTCCTATGTTCAGCTATCAGGTGGGTCTTCGTAGACCTTGTTCTGATTCAACAGGCTTATAGGGTTACATGGATTAGTTGGACAGTTACACTTTGATATTTTGTAAATTTTGGAATCATACATGTATGTATTCAACCCTGTTACATTATCATACTCTAGAGGTAGATAACCACTTACTTATCTCAATACGTATATTTTAGTCTTCCACTTGCTAAATTACATTATCTTTGGAGTATGATATGCTGTTTTAGTGTAATCCTACTCATGTTTAATGCACTAATACAGACAACATTTAAACATCATTATCTATGTTGCATAAGTGCATTAGAACTTGGGAGTTGAGCTTTGATCGACCCCCGATTTTCAGGGCGTTACAGGCCTGCATGAAACACATCTGTCACAGTGTGCCTGACACCATTCAAGCTAGTCCAGCATTGTCCAGATGGTCTGGACGGTGTGGATATAGAATAAATAAATCAAGGTGGACCCCACCTTATCTGAAAAATGGATGGACGGTCTGGATGAAACACAGACCTCATGATGACACCCACAGAACTTGCTGCGTCAAAGCATCAGCTGTAGTTGATGGCTGCTGGTAGCTGGCCCACCAGAAAAATGGATGGACGGTGTGTGTAAAACACATATATTAAGGTGGGATCTACTGTCCAGATAGATGGACGGATGGTGGATATGGAATACATACTTCAAGGTGGTCCATCCCACACGTACAGCATGTGTGGGGTGGGCCCCACACGCTGCTGGATGGACAGTAGAGATAAAATACATACATCATGGTTGGATGGATGGCGTAGATGTAATGCACATATGTCCAGGTGGGGTCCACGTCAGTGTGGCCCACCTGGTTTTAAATCAAGCAAATATTTATTTATTTATTATTATTTTTAAAAGCTGCTCTAGTGTCCAGATACCCATCGTCTAGGATTGGACGGTGTGGATACAATGCAAACATCAAGGTGGGTCCCACCCATACATGTCACACGTGTGGGGTGGGCCCACGATCTATAGATGGATGTACAATTTTGATACAACACATACATCGTGGTGGGGCCACATAACCTGATGATGTCGGATAGCAGCGGGCCCCACCGTCTCCAAATGGACAGACGGTATGGATATAACAAATACATCTAGGTGGGTCCCATCCCACACGTGCAACACATGTGGGGTGGGCCCCACACGTGCCAATGGTTGGGCAGCAGGGATAAATACATATATCATGGTGGCTCTGCACAGCATCGTCCAGATGTACGATGTGTGTATAAACGAGTATATCTTGGTGCGTCCCACCTGGATGGACGGTTTGGATGAGTCACATACATGGTGGGTCCCACGTGGATGGGGTTCATGGCTGGACGGTGTAAATAAGGCACATACATCATGTGGTGCCATGAGGATGGCCACCACAGTTTAGATCAAGCTATTATTTGTGATTTCCTCCATTCAGGCCTGTCCCGCCACGGACAGCAATGTGGGCTCCACCAACTGGATCAGGTGGGCCACACACACACACATCAGGTGGGCCACACCTCACTATCATCAACACCAAACAAAAAGGTAAAGAGAGAGAGAGAGAGAGAGAGAGAGAGAGAGAGAGAGAGAGAGAGAGAGAGAGAGAGAGAGAGAACGGTTGTGGGAGGGGCCCCGCCCTATGGGCCCATCTCATTTACAACACATACATCAAATTGGGTCCTATCACAGTGGGCCCTCCAATCATCAAAATTAATGGTAGAAATCCTAGATCACCCACCGATTGCAAATCTTCTAGGCTCCTTGATCTCCGGAGCTCCTAAGCTTACTCTTTAACGGAGGAAGATGAAGATTGGATGGTGGAGATTGGGGTAGGGAAGTGGGCAACACCTAGCTTCTTTCTCTCCTTGGAAGCCATGGACAGTTGCTTAGGAGGAAATGAGAGAGAGATGAGAGAGAGAGGTTGTAAGAGAGAGAGGGATGGGTGAGTGAGTGATGGGTGTACTTGAAAAGGGATGGGGGAGAGAGAGAGTTGACTTTGGGGTAGCTTGTACTTGGTGATGGGATATGTACTTGACATGACTGATGTGATTGATGTGATATGTTCTCTTGAATTTGTAAATGCATGGTGTTTTTCTCGAACTGAACGCAAGCTCACATCTCCTGACCTAGGTATCGCATCGGCGTGCGAGACGTGACGTCGGAACCACGACGACAGCGCGATCGCACTGGTACAAGTCTTGGTTCAAACTGACTCAGATCGACAAGATACAACTCAGGGTCACACGCAAATGCTGATTATAGATTGCAGGTCACTGAAATTCGATAGGGAGGACCGCGGGAGTCAACGGAACGGTACAGTCTAGGATACAGGCCTCACATGACTGCTAGTAGACCTGATATTGCTTTTAGCATTGGAATATGTGCTATCATGCCCCAAACACAGAAATCGGGCACATAAAATTCACGATCGCCGAATCTGGTGCCGACAGCCTTCGTAGTACCCCATTCTCGGCTCCTAGTGCCCATACACCAGGTTCTGATCTTGGGATCCTACATGGAGGATTTTTCAACGTACGTTTATCTCATAAGAAGCATAACCACAAGTATACCCAAATCACAAAGGCAACATTATCATCACATATCCACTAATATAAATATTTGATTACAGTGCTGAAAGGGAAATACAAATATAAAAAATCAAAGCTCTAGGAGTCCGCTGCCAACTCTAAGCTCAACACTGCTGCGACCTAATGCCACCCGCACGCATCTATTGTGCATAAGCTTATAGAAAACTTTGAGGGTGGTGTAAGTGTGTGCACAAGGTAAATGCCAAGTATACAATACAGTCCATAAATCATACGATGTCAAAAATACTGGCAAGATCATGAATCATATGATAACAGAGTAAGCGAAAATACTGGCAATCCATAAATCCATGAACACTATCAGCCGTACCAAGGTTATGCGATGCGAGGCATGAATGCTAATGACCATATCAAGGTTATGCGATACAAAAATGTAATAAACAAATATCATATAATGAGAATGCAAAGCAAATGCAAGTCCTTCTAAGTCCGTTTAGGCCATATAAGTGCTGAAACATAACAACCTAAAATGCCATATGCCACGGATGTAATGCAGTATGTGATGCAAATGAAATGACTAAGCTGGAGTGTGAAGTCGGGATGATAGTACGTAGTATCACAGGCTAGGGGTCCACCACAAGGGACTTCTATCCAAACCAGTCTCATACCTAAATTTGGATAGTTAGACTCTATTGTAAACTCCTGATCTCAGGTTAGTCGTGCACCCCAACCAAAATCCTTGCTATTGCGAAGGTAAACGTAACAAATAGTTGCGCACCACCAGCCCGAGTGGATAGTGAATGAATGAATAAATGAGTATGCAACTCCTACTCAATAAGTCGATATATCAGTACCGTACATCTCTGGGATCATCACCGGGGTCTAGTACACTCCAAACCAGATTGCCGCTCCATTCGTGCAACAAGGTGAGTGAAAAAGATTTCACTGTCCGCCTGCTAATATCGGGCCCGACTCGTCGATAGCGAGCCCATTCCTCGAGTTGGTTAAACTCAGCCTAGCTTTGTCCCCTCCTCTCGGGCAGGTAAGGCTACACCCTCTTCCAATTGACCATGACACAGTGGGAGACGTGGGCTAGTAGTGTACAACCCTCATGCACTCATGCATTTACTCGGTCTAGATGTTGGAGTAACCTCTGGAACCAAGAGGGTTTAGGGAATTTCACCTAGGGATATCTATAGCACCCCATATAGAACAAATTTTCAGTGTCCCATCTGGCCATCCACGATATGCCTGTGGAGGCTATGTCCCTGATGTTGTTAGGGCGTACGGTGGTCATATCACAAAATGTGAGATGCATGAGTCATACCATCCAGTCATGTATCAAACCTGTGCGTACCGCACACTCATGTGGACAACTCCTCCTATCAGGAAGTCCAATAATAATCTGCCCAATGGCATGTGCTATGATCAATCATTCCTTATATCAGGCATACATATGATTCGCATGGGCATGGGTCGTGAAGCTATACTAAGCATGTTATATGATGATGGTGTACTTTCCTCATATTAAGGATAGGCCTAGACTTCCTACTCATAACAAGAATGGGCCTCACAATGGGCCCAAGGGAAGGTCACAATATGGACATCTAACCATCATTGTTCATCAATGTGGACATTTAACCAACACCGCCCCCAAGTAGTGGCCTACATAAACATCATTACAAACATTATAGTGAAATCACACATTACATCAGTCCGCACATTCATCGCATTGGGCCTCACTCAAGGGCCACATATACACCATATCGGACCTCGCCATACTAGCCACAAATATATCACAATCGGCCTTATCAACTGAGCCACAAATACATCACAACGGGCCACATACCTGGGCCTCAAATACATCACAACGGGCCACATACCAGGGTTTAATACACATCACAATGGGCCGCATGACATAGGCCTAATACACATCACAATGGGCCACATGACATGAGCCTAATACACATCACAATGGGCTTTATGACATGGGCCTAATACACAACACAATGGGCCTAATATACATCACCATGGGCCTTACTAAATAGGCCAAAAAAACATCACATCGGGCCGCTCAATGGGCCGCACCAATGGGCCTCATATACATCAAGTGGGCTGCATCAATGGGCCATACCAATGGGCCTCATATACATCAAGTGGGCTGCATCAATGGGCCGCACCAATGGGCCAAACATATACATCAACTGGGCCGCATCAATGGGCCGCACCAATGGGCCAAGTATATATATCAAGTGGGAGCTTGGATTACACCTAAAATTATTTCAATAGTTGCAGGTGCAACATGTGTATCATTGTACACAATCATTTTCTGGGGCACATGGCACTCTAATGATGATCAGCACTGTCCAAACATTATCCAGCACCATCCAGCACAATTTGGACTATGTGGATGAAATAAATACATCATGGTGGGCCCCATGCTGGCAAAACAGATGGACGGCTAGGGTAAAACACATATACCAGGGTGAGCCCCACCCCTTGGATGATGCAATCATGATAAATACATCTAGGTGTGGTCCACGTACATCATGTTAGGCCCCACAACTTATTGAATAGCTGGGTGTGCGGTACCCAGCCAATCCACATCCCACCGTCCCATGGATTAGACGGTTTAGATGGAATACATCATTACAAGGTGGGCCCCACATGCTGCCATGGTGGGGTCCATGTCTAATAGATGGATGGTAGGGATATAACATATACCTCATGTGGGTCCCACACATGCAACAGTATGCCTACATGGCACCGTCTAAATGGACGGTGCTTATGTAAAATACATGCATTAAAGGTGGGTCCCATGTGGGGCCCGCCAGATATAATATATATTATATTATATATAATATATAATATAATACTATATATTATATATAATATATAATACTATATACATACCAGCGTCGTCCTGGCCCTGGACGGCCTGGATGCAATACATACTCTAGGTGGGTCCCATGACCCTGTCCTGCTCTGGGGAGCGGTTCTGTCCAAGCCTCATGATCAGAGAGGTCTAAGGGTGGATGGTCTGGATACATCACATAAATCAAGGTGGGTCCACACGGGTGGGACCCACTAGCCTTGGTCAAAGTTAATATTTATATATTCCCATTGGATGACCATGCACGACAGGCCCTATGATGGTAGCAAGGTGGGCCCACTCGGTGAATGGCATGGATAAAGTACATTCATGGTGGGCCACACACGCACATCAGGTGGGCCACACACCTCATCATCACCACAAGAAAATGAAAGAGAGAGAGAGAGAAAGAGAGAGAGATCGGTGAGAAGGGGAGGGACCCTGCCACTATGGGCCCTCCCCATACAATGCATACATCAAGATGGGTCCTACTATAAGTGGGCCCTTAAATCACAAAATCAACACATAAAATCACCCACCTTCGATCATGGACTTCTCCTTCCACCGATGCTTTCTAGAGCTCCAAGGGATGCATTTCAACGGTTGAGATGATCTTTGGAGGGTGGGATTAGATGGTAGGAAGTGGGCCACACTAGCTTTGCTTCCTTGGACGTTGGAGTTTTCTCCTCTCCTTGGGGTTGCTTGAAAATGGAGAGAGAATGAGAGAGAGAGGGGAGATGGGAGAGAAGTGATGGGAGAGAGGGATGGGTGAAAGGTGATGGAGTGACGGGTGTACTTGACATGTATGAGTTGTGTAAGAGAGAGAGAGTTGACTTTGGGGTTGCTCTTGTACTTGACATGATGGGATGTGTACTTAATTAATTTGATAAAAATTCTCTTGGGTTTTGCAAAGTGTGGCATTTTTCTCAAACTAAATGCCAACCCACATCTCATGGCCTGGGTATCACCTCGATGCACGAGACGTGGCATGGGAACTGTGGTGATGGCACGGTCGCAAGGATACAAGTCTCGGATTGAGCTAACTCTGGAATACGGGATACGACTCAGGATCATGCGCAAATGCTGATAACAGATCGTGGGTCGCTAAAATTTAATTGGGAGGACCGTGGAAGCCTACAGAATGGTATGGGCTAGGATACGGGTCTTATATGTGATAGATATCAATATGATCCTAAGGAATCACATCTAATCGCTGTTAAAAGAATAATCAGATATGTCGCAAGTACTGCTAATTTTGTTTTATGGTATCCGCATGATACAACTGTACAACTTGCCGGATATACTAATGTAGATTGGGCAGGAAACATCGACAATAGAAAATCTACTAGTGGTGGATGTTTCTACGTAGAAAATTATTTAGTTTCTTGGCTCAGCAAGAAGCAGAATTCTGTATCTCTCTCAACAGCCGAAGCTGAATATATTGCAGCTGGCAATGCTAGCACCCAACTGATATGGATGAAAAGGATGTTAGCTGATTATGGGATTGCATAAGATACAATGATATTATATTGTGATAACTCGAGTGCAATTGATATTTCAAAGAATCCTATTCAATATTCTCGTACAAAACATATCGACATTCGATATCATTATATTCGAGAATTAGTTGAAGACAAGAGCATTTCATTAGAATATATTCAGATTGAAAAGCAGTTTGTAGACATTATGACCAAACTGCTTGGCAGGAATAAATATTCCAAATTAAAACATGATATTAATTTGTGTACTTTTAATTAATTAAATTATGTTGTTCATGCATTTTTATTTATTATATGTTTGTAATTTTTAATATAAAACAAACGAATTTCAAATTTTAAAATATGAATTTTTTTGGCTGCTCAACGAGTCGAGTATGTCCTCGACCAGTCGACCTTCGACCGGTCAAGGACCATAGTCAACCAGTCGAGGTGTGCGGGTTTGCTTATTAAAAGAGGGAAAAATACATTTTTTATTTCATTTTTCCTTTCTTCCTTTATTAGCTGTGGCTTCACTCATCGAACCCATCTCCATATCTTCATTGTAAGTGATTTATTTCCAATTTCCTTCTAGATTTGGGTTTCCCGTTCTAGTTAATCTTTCATTTGTGGTTTATTTTGTGATTTGCATCCTTTCCATAGTGGGTTTTGTGCAAAAATCTGATCTAAGCCAAACTCATCTATCTTCTTTAATATTCTCTATTGCAATCTCTAAATGGAGCATCATACTAAGAGGAAGGTTACTCGCAAGGGCCCTAGCGGCTCCTCCTCCAAGTCGACTCCAGTTAGAGTGAGAACCCTAAGATCTCCTGAAGAAGATTCAGAGCATGTTAGGGATTTCCACTCTAAGAAAATTATCATTGAAAGGACTATGAACTTAGACCACATTGCACCATTCCACCTCTTGCCTATCCTTACTGCCATTGGTTGGGAAAATATTCTTGGTTGGGACGGAACGACATACCTCTCCATAGCGCAAGGCATGTATGCTTCAATAGGTGAATTGTCCCTGATAATCTGACATTCTCTATTAATTTTAGAGAATGGACAATTCTCATTGATCGACACGTGATTTCAAGTCTCCTTGATGTTAATATTAATATTGATGGCATACCCATTGCCACCCTTACTGAGAAAATGACTGAATTTGAGTGATGGAATTTTACTCGCAAATTATGTCGATTTAATGTTGAATGGAGTTCTGCAAATGCCCTCCGTGGCAACAAAATGCTTCCTAAATACAAAGTCCTTCATCTCCTTTTCACATCTAATGTCTATCCACGGTTTGGGAATAAGTCTGAACTTCCTCCCTTCATGACTCGTGTCCTTCACGCTGTTGTGTCTGGTATTTCTATTCGTCTTCCCTCATTGAAGTGTTATTTGATTATCCAATTTCGTATCCATCCTGGCCATGGGTCGATACCTTTTGCCTATCTCTTGATAAATATTGCTATTTATTGCAATATTGTCATTCCATCAACCAAGGCACCAGATTTTTCCCTCCCATTTGATAATACAAATATCCATAAGATGAACCTGGCATTCCTTCCCGGCCAGAGAAATGAAGATGAAGAAGAGGAAGAAGACGCACCCTTTACCTGAGGACACATCCGTGGATGGCATCTTTGCTGAGTTGGATGAATCAGATGATGAAGCTGATCCTGACTATCAACCTTCCCAGGTTGATGATCGGTTCAAGTCTTTAGAAGAGAAAGTTGTTGAGTTGAAGGTATCCCAAGATAGTCTGGCAGAAAGTCACAAAGCTTTTATGAAATATATGCGAAAATACTTTCATCGCATTACAAAGAGACTTCATCAGATTGATCCTTTCATACCTCCTCCATCTTCCTGTGGATCCGATTAGACTGATTTTCATTTATCTTTGGGTTGTATAAACTTTAACTTTGTGTGTGCTTGGTGATAAGTCTCAATGCTCCTTGATGACATTTTGATAACTCCTTTTAATTAACACGTTTCTATGCATTTTCTTCTTATTATTCTACTGAATCTGCTATAGTTTATTGATTATAATCACATGAATGATCTTCCCTTTGTCATTTTGTGATAAAAGGGGGAGAGAATTGCTAATTTTATAAGTAGAAAGTAGAATGAATGAAGATGGCATTTTATGAATGATGATATATGGTTGGAATGAAAAATGTTGATATAATATTGATATATGGTTGTTGGAGTTTTGTATGTAAAATGTATATGTCATAATATAGGGAAAAGCTCACATTGAGGGGGAGTAGTAAAATCTTTGCACATTCATTAAAGCTGCACATTCGACAACATGGAATTCTAGATGTTATTCTAGTTGTTGTTATATTAAGTGTTTTGTCACGAATTTGATAAAGGGGGAGATTGTAAGTGCTATATTGTATAAAGCACGCCTTTGTTTGTTAGATTTCGTTTAGACAAAACAACTTATGGAGTGGTCCGTCTAATGTGGATCAAGATGGAAAGTTCAAGACCTTCAAGTCAAGATAGTTCAAAATCTACTAAGGTCAAGACTCTATAGAATTTCAAGTCATGAAGTAGATCAAGATGGAAAGTTCAAGCTTTACTAAGTTCAAGATGAGTGAGTTCAAGTTCTACTACATTTCGACTAGAAGACCAAGCTCCATCTTCAACTACAAGTTCCATTGAATAATCAAGTAGAAGAACAAGTTTCATGAAGTTCAATCATCTCATCTACTTCAATGTTCAGTCTTTTTAGGTATAACAGACCCTAGAAAGACTTTAGGCTTAGGTTCTTTCAAGATATAAACTTATATAGGTTTTTATACTTATGTTAGGCTATATTTCGACTAGTCTAGGCTTAAGTTCGACTAGTTTAAGCTGTGGCTTGACCAGTCTAAGAAATCTTCGACCAGTCCAAGTTTAAACTCTAAATCCGTTACTTTCTTGACCAGTCGAGAAGGCTGCTCGACTAGTCGAAGAGAGGCCTTCGACCAGTTGAGGGGTGCTCGACTCGAAGTCCAGCAACTAAAATCTGGCACCCTCGACCAGTCGAAGCCCATGCTCGACCAGTCGAACAGGACCCTTCACCAGTCGAGCAGGGCCTTTGACTGGTCGAAGTTCTGTTTTATCCGATCGCACTCAAAATTTACAAAATTTGTTAGACCTTAACGAGTCGAAGAATGTCTTAGATGAGTCGAAGCAACAACTTTTTAGCCTATAAATAGAGGCCTTCTCTCAATCCGAAATTACCAATTTAAGCTGATAAAAGCCTTCATCAAGAGAGAGAGAGAAGTCCTCATTATTGTCAAGCTATTGCATGGTATTTTTAATATTTCTTTAGTAGTTTTTTTTTAAAATTCTTAAATCTTCTATTTTTTGAATCTTATTCTATAAAGAGAGTAGATACTCTTCTTTGAGATCTTGAGGAATTCAAACAAGTACCTTTTGGTTTGAATCTATTTAAAATCAATCTAGAACTTAGAACCCTTGTTTGTATGACTGGACATTGAATAATTTACTTTAAAAGAAGTGGTTCTATATACTACATGAAGAGATACATCTTCAAGTTAAAGATAAGTATATTCTATCTTTTGTATTTTGGTTTTATTGAGATAGCCAAAAAATCTCAATTGTTGGTTTTTTTGAGATAGTAAAAAAATCTTCGTGAGGGGTTTTTTGTTTGTGATAGCCCTTTAAAATCACAACTGTATCAAGTTTTAAGGTGACCCTGTGAAAACCTTGTTTATAGTGAAAGCCAATATCACATGGATAGTGATTATTAGGAGTGGAGTAGGTGTGGCTGTTTGAGAGCAGTTGGTGTACACACTGAACCACTATAACTCTTGGTGTTGTGGTGAATGTTTACTTTTTGCATTTGTGGAGAATAGTCATAATTTTATTTATGCAAAAGTAGTGAATGTTTGTAGTAGATAGCTTTATTTTATCTTGCTTAGTTTAAGATCTTGATTCTTACGATCGTTTGTAAAATAAGGTTGTTCTACCTAAACTTTGTTTTGGGTGTAGGTTGTCCTAAAAAATAGTTTGAATCAATTTTTCAATACTAGTGCGATTGAGTTTTCTAATTTATTTATTATTTCAGCATTTTAATTTTTATTTAGCATAGTCCTATTCACCCCCCTCTAGGACTGTTAAGCTGGCCTTTTTCAGTCTAGCTCCTAAACCTTCGAGCTGATCCAACCACAAGGCCGACGTCAACAAGTCAGCCATCATCGCTATGATGCGTGGCCGACTAACATTACAAAAATTAGGTACTTCGGCCGACATTATATCTTCTTTTGAAAAATATTTTAAACCTAAGTATTAGGCAAGGCTCTCCATTAAAGATTATGCTAAGGAAATTGAGGAAGGCCTCAATGGTCATAAATATGCTCATTATAATCGATGTTGGACCAAATGGTGGCAAGATAGGGAGAGATTGAATAATCAAAATCTTTCTTTCAATGACAAATGTCTCACTCCCTATAAACCCAATCCACCACCATTCCTAACTTCTGCTCAACCGACAACAACAATCATTAAAAATCCTCGGTTAGTAAACAATCGATTTACCACAATATCTGTTTGTTTCGACTTAGGTAGATGTTATTTTCATACTAGCCTTTTCACATTTCTTCATCTTTTAAAAAAAAAAAATCATTTTTCTTTCTATCTTTGCTTTCTTTACTTGTAGTAAATAGGGAGTTGTCAGTTGCATAAAGGCAAGCTGTTCCAAAACCAATACATCAACAAATCGAACAAGCTGTCGAGGCCATCAAAGCAATAAAGCTGCAGGCTACTGATTCTGAAGGAACTTTGAGTAATGAACTTCTTCATCTTCCTCCAATTTAAGAAACAACAGCCAATGAGACGAAATTCGTTCACACGATTGATCAACCCCAGACGCCCACAATTGTTATTGACCAAGGGGACATAAAGGATGAGGTTGAAGTGAATACTCGCCCTTTAACTGCCACTCCCCAAAGCTCTCGAAGAGTGTCATCCTCACGATCCACTTTGGCATCCACTTGACAACCATCTCCAGTCTTGGGATCCTCCCATGATGAAGAAGAACCACTTTAGTTATGTACAACACACAAAGTCATCGTCTTTGACCAATTAATGACAAGAGTTCAAGCATCATGTGATGAAGATGTGCTTCCAATTGAAGACATTCTCTCATCCTAGTAAGCTCTTAGCAGTGATATTTTCATGATCGAGTCCCTCGTGCCCTCTACTGAGCTACAATAGTTTAAAGAGAAAATTAAGGTGCTCGAACGCTTGGGGGTACAAGAGGCTACATCGAATGAACTGATTGAGAAGCTTATTGAACTGATCAATCGCTTTCAAGCCTTTTCTCGCTCAGACGACAACCTTGCAGTCAAACTGCCAACACTTGGAGAGTTTTTAGATATGATAAAATAGTATCGCGAGCTCCACACCATGATGAAACATCTTGAATCTGATCAAGCAAATGCGACTTCTCAAGTGGCTATGGTTAGCAATGCTGCAAAGAAGCTCTTAGCCAAATATAAAGAGTTAAAGAAATCTAATGCGAAGTTGGAGGATATGAGCACACAGATTATCACTCTAGAAGCCCAACTGAAACTATTGAAGAGGTGTTTCAAGGAGAAGAAAGCAAAGCATGATCAGAGGAAGAAGGCAATTAAGGGCATGGTCGTGTTTGCTAAAGCACAAATAATGGTGATTGGCTAGGTTAGACGGACCACCTTGAGACATTAAGTTGTTTTGGCCAAGAAGAATGATAGACATGAGAAAGTGAAGGATGAGATTGCTAGATTTTCTTCTTTTAAGTTCTAACCTTCCTCCTATCCATTCAACAATTAATAAAGTCGGCCTCTGATCCACATTTGTTTTGTTTCCTCAATCATCTTTTACTTGGCATTTTCTTTACTGTTGCAATCAATAACTGACTTTATGATGTGAAACATGAAAAACAAGGAGTTGTGTGCTGCCTTAGCCGAAGTAAATGTCACGACGACTACACGTTCCGACTCCTTAGGAATACAAGGCATCATTATATGTCATTACTACCTATAATGCATCAAACATGGGGGATGGCATAATCGCCTATATAAATAACACTTGACTTTATATTGTGACTAACTAAAAATCCACATAGTTTCCAAAACTTCGATCTTTAATTTACGAATATGGCTTCCAACTAATCCTCTTCTTCTTTCCTTAGTTAGGCCAAGGCCTACCTAAAAGAGATTCTCGATCTCGGCCTTGTTAATTATGGCTAGTCTTCCTTCTTGTTTGATACTACTCTCTTCAACAATGATTCCTCTGAAGCTATTGATACTAATGCACCTCAGGGAGAAATTTTGGAGATATGGAGGAAACTCCACTACCTTGGAGATAGATACTTCCATCTCGAGTTTAAGTTGCAAAGGGTTCCTGAATATTTGAGACAATAAGCCTTTGCCTAGGAAGAATCTAATTCCATGGGCAATGCGAGTCCTTCAAGCTTAACATACTGAGCTCATGGATGACATAAAGGAGAAAGAGTGTGCTTATGCTAAATAGATCTTGCCATCTTAGAGGATCTTCTTTCCTTCTTTAGACTCACAGATTGCTGACTACCAGGTTCGGTTGTGCTTGAGTCTTACTGGTAACAGAGAGGCAGAGTTCATAGTTTTCTCGATCGGCAGCCGCGTCGATAAACTCCTATACTTCCTGAACATCTTTATGGATGAGCGGTTTTAGTGAAAGAGTCAGGAGGATACTCTAGAGACCGATAACTCTGCATTGTCCATGAGTTTGAGGAAATAAAGGCAGCATATGCCTAAAAAGCTTTTTTCGACCGGTGGTCATTCCTCTTTTTTTTTTATTTTTCTTTTATAACTCAGCTTATGGTCCATCTTTCCTTTAATAAAATCACTTTCTTATCATATTTTACGCATCACATATGGATCCAATCTCTCCCGAGAAGTGCGTTGCAATTGAACAAAGTATCGACCACAAAGAAATGAGCCAATACTCTTTTAGTTCCTACATTCAAGTCAACCAATAACACACCACGTGTATTCATGACATGCCCAACAAAGTTATTGACTGTAACCTCAGATGAGATCAAATCATTAGAGTTTTTCTTAATTTTGGCATCATTCTTACTAGTAGAATATTAACGATAGCCCCATTATCGACCAAGATTCTGGTGACTGGGGCGCTCTCGAGGTGGGTGGCTATGTACAACAATTTAAGATGCTAGGTCATATCATGAGTGAGCCTTTCTATGACTACTCTTTCGAATGATGCCCCTGACACCATAGTAATAGTATTTACCTGTGGTGTTTTGCTCGCTCTCGGTGCTCCTTTAATTGCATCTTCTGGAGGAAAAGAAGCATGTTGTATCACTGGAGGAGGACCAAGCTCCTCTACATCATCTAGGAACCACTCATCGCTGTGTCGTCGTGATTGCCAATGTTGCCCAATTTTGCTGGATTGTTAGGCTAGGTACCATTTTCCATGACCTAATCGTGCATGACAGGTTTTAAAATTGCTTCGACCATGTTTACGTCAACTGTTCCTCTAGTTGAGGAATTCTCCATAATGCAGCATGGCTCCTAATCGAGATGTATTCTCGATCTTTACCAATTCTCTTCTTCTAACTACTTAATGCCATTACAAACGACGTTTCTCGGTTCGAGTCATTACTTCAGGGGCAGTAGGGAATTTGGGATGCCCAACCCTTTTTTAGACTTCCTCTTGAGTTGGTGGAGGCTTGACCATTCTTTAACTCAGAGTCCTTTGCTGATGCTGGTAGTCATGGGGCAAGAATGCTTTCCGTGGTTGATAGGGCTCTCTCTTGTCAGTCCGTTTCGAAATTGCATGTCCGACCTGCATCGCTAGTTGAGGTGGAGTTTCTATGTCTTGGGCCATTCTGGCACATTGGCCGCATAGTTGTGAGTCTCGACTGCTACACTGTAGTGCTCTCGATTGTTTTGTGAAACTTACGATCGTTGCATAGGACTGATATCACCCTGACGTTGGTCGTCGTGACACACCATGGTAATTACTTGGACCAAGATCAACCTTTGCCTTGGTTGATCCAATTTTTGCAGATTCACCGTAGCCATGTTGATGTCCAGATTAGGCAAAAATGGATCAGTATTAATCAACATTGCTTCTTTGCCATTCTCTGGGAATTTCAATAATCCGCGATGATTTTTATATTGAATGATGTTCTTGAACACAACACACTTGTTAGTGGAATGAGAACACGTCCCATGCCATTTGCAGTACTCAACCTTTTTCAATTCATTGACCGTGGGTATTTTGTGATTACTGGGAACTTTAATAAACTTTCCTGCTAGTAGTATATCAAATATCTCATCAGCCCAGGTGATATCAAAATTATATATTTTTTGAGCTTTTTCCATGGTTAGTGTAGTTTTTTAGACCTTGATCAACACTAAACATATGAGTATCTGTTTTACCACTACCTTGGTAATCGCTCATAGTTAGGGTCATGATAATATGTCCTGATTGTCAAGTACTTTTTCCTGGTTCCTTCCTGAAGAAGCTCCACATATTTGGAAACTTTCCTGGTTAGATAATACAAATCCACAAACTTCATTCCAATGAATTTCTTTTCGAGTTTGTATTCCAACTGTCTTGCACAAGTTGTACAAATTCGGCCTCGATCATGAGGACCTTGCACCGACTTTTCGCTCTCTTGATCTGGGTAATGTAACTATTGTAAGAATTCCCCTGGTAATTGTCAGAAGTGTGCAATATGAGCCATGGTCATCTCCCTGTCATTGGAAAAGAATTGAGCATGGAATTTTTCCTCCATCTCCAACCAGGTATGGATTGAATTTAGCAGTAAGTTGAAGTACCACGTGAAAGCTGTTGCCGTCAATGAATGACTAGATAATTGCAACTTGTGATAGCCATTGTTAGCTAGTTCACCACACTGCATAGTGAATCGACATATGTGTTCGATGGTCGATTGACTAGGATCGCCCGAGAATAGGAAAAAATCTAGTTGATAGTTCCTTGGCAATGGGTGTTGTCAGTCAATCCATTCGAGATATGGCTTATGGTAAATTGTGATAATATTACGGCCAAGGACTTGACTTGCTACCTTTTGGACCATTTGCATGATCTAGTCACGATCCACCTGTTGAGGTTCAACCATTGGCGGTGGATCAAGAACTATCCGGTTCTGTCCCTCATGGAACAATGGATTTCTGGGAAAATGCTAGAAAGGCTGTCATCCCAGCATACCTTGATTTTGAACTTCAGAGACAAAATTCCTAACCTCCCCCTCTAGTTGCCTGAACTTAGTGGACAACGGAGCATTTTGCCCATCCTTGATCGCAGCAGGAGTTGTGTTCTGCTGTAGAGAATGTATCAATGGTGGTTGAACCATGTTACTGATTGAACTTCATTCGATATGATACTAGGTTGTTGTAGGTTCTCTTTCGGTGATGATGGACATCAATCGATGAATGGCTTCGGTGTGGTTAGCCACCCATCTGTTAACATTCTTAGTCTAAACATGGAATTGCTTGGCTTGGTTGGGTACTAACTCTGCCTGAGCTCTCAAATATTCCTGAACATACTGAATACTCAGTTGCACATCTCGAAGTCCAACTGTTATCTCTTTAATAAAAATGGCCTGAGAGGTCAATGCCCCTTCCCGGTTTAACGGGTTTGAGTGTCGGACTAGTGTTTAAATTCAATGATTCAGGGGCCGCTTGAATCGACACGTTCTTGGTCGGAGGTTGTGCGGTTGGTGCCAAGGGTTCTGCCCTAGCAATTCAATTGTTTCTTCTATTCATATTTCATATTGGTTGATTTGCAATGTCGTACCGGTAAGTAAACTAGAGACCACCCACCAGGTGTGCCAAAATATGTATTGTCCCTTTTTTGTTTTAATTTCAGTCATGTGATTTGTGTGAGCATGCCTGAATTAAATGTGCAGCTCAATTCAAACCGAACAACTACAACCCCAAGTGCCAAGATAGGCAGATATGTTGGAAATCAACCGTATGCAACCAAGATCGAATAAGATCGGTTGCCTATTCAACCACTTACACAACATTGCTTAAGATGATGAGGCGATTATCAAAGGGTGGGGTTCGTCCTCTAAAAATGGGTTACACCTCTACCTTCCATACAAAAGGACTTTCTTTTAATACGGATAAAATAAAAAGGAAATTCTTATAGTCGGTTGCAGAGAACAACTGTAGAACACCTCTTTAGATGGAAAATTTGCTTGATACTCAAACTGAATCCAGCGTATGAGCATATGTTCGAATTATAGCTAAATTTAACAACTACTTGATTATGCTACGGATTACACTAAGGAATGTAAATGACAGATAATGTTAAGGAACATAAAGTAATTAAAAGATAGATTTGATTTGGTTTGGTTGGTATGAGATGCCTTCTTATGCTGAATTCCCTTGCTATTTATAGCCTTAAACTAACCATCTGGATGTTTCTCATATTCTGACAATTGTTATAACCACTTTTAAGCTTCATTATCAACTCAACCATGTTCCTCTCAGCCACCCTTGCTTTGTGGATGATGTAGCATTGCTCAATAAATGTCAACTATATCATTGCAAAATCCTCTTTGGATATCTCTGTCGATTTCAAATATACCACGCAACTCTTGTAAAATTATACATGTCCCTCTCTGATTGGCTCTCATATGAATGAACATAAATAGAGTACAACATGCATCACCTTAAAACTGAAGTAGATCCAAATCTTAGGTGAACCCGTTTGAATGCTCCACTATTAGAAATTCCCTAGGGCCCATCATTTCTGTAATGTTTATTTTCCATCCAAACTATTGATAAGGTCACACAAACTTGGATAAATGGAAAAGAAGTAAGCTTGAAACGAAACTTTTGCGGCCCACATGAAGGTGTTAATGGCCAATCGCCACTTTTTCCTATGGTGTTGTCTACCTAAGGTTTGGATCTACTTCATTTTTGGGCTCATGTTTTAAAATAATCTAGCAAAATGGATGTACTAAGTGGATATACAATACACACATCGAAGTGGGGGGGTATGGTAGAGGCCACACCTAATTTGCCTATCTTTTCCTCGATTATCGTCATTTTCTCTCTCTCCACCAAGCTTTCAACAGTTAACTTATTATTCTCATTATTTTCTGAGGTGTGGTCCACTTGTGCTTTGGATATGCCTCATTTATGGGTTTATGCCCTAAAATAATTGTTCCAAAAAGATTGACGGTGAGGATATAACACATACATCATGATGGGCCTATAGAACTTTGCCATGTCTGTTGAGTGTGAAATATTACATATTTTTTTCCTATTTATACCTTAGTTTTATAAACATGATAGTGCTTAATCAATTTAATTATGCATGTTTTCATGTGCGAGGTGATTTCGAGAGCTTAAGGTGAAATTAATGCCAAAAGGGAGATTTATGCTCAAAAGATTACTAAATAAAAATTTGGAGATTTAGAAGTCATTAATGAAGAATTCACATGCCAAAGATCCAAGAAAACCAAGTGAGGAATGAAGAGAATCAAATATTTGAAGTGAAGAAAAGGAATCCTGAAATTGACCTGAAAACAAACATATTCTGAAACACGAAGTCTATTTTAGCGATGCAGAGTGAAGGATACTTTGGGAAACTGCGTAGAGTGAAGTGTAATTTAGCAAACTGTAGAAAGTGCATAAATTTGAGGCGGTTTCTAGATTTTTCCAACTAGGTGTGAAAGTTGGAGTTCCACAACTATAAACAGGACTCCTTAGGATGCTCCAAAGTATCTTCTTGGGTTTGAAAAGGTCTTAAGGAGCATAACAAAGGGGTGGAGCAGCCGCCAAAGAGTTTTTCTTCTTCCCTAGTTTATTTTTCATACTTTGTTTAAGAGATTTGGTTTCAATCATGTCTATGGTTGTCTAAACCTCTTAGCTAAGGCTAAGAGGTGAAGCTTATAACATGTTGGGATGTTTATTTTACTTTGATTCTTGTTCTTATTGAACTTCATTGATTTCTAGTTTGATATTAAATGAATATTTTCAGTTTTCTATGATTTATTGTGACTTAAATTATAATAGATGTTGTGATAGCTTTGAATATCTTCTTTTCCTGTTTTGAGATAGTGAGATTGGTAAATCCCATTGTTCACCTTCATCTCCTGGACATCGTAAGGTGATAGAATCCCTTCTAATCTTCACAATTCTCCTCCATTGATAATTAGGTCAATGAAAAGTTCAAATTTGATTTAAATTGTTTTATCTTCCAATTGGAGATAGGACTCCAATTCCAATTGAGTTTATTAAATCAAGCAAGGTAGCATCTTAATATCTACAAGTGGATCCTTGACACCCCAGTTTCCATCTTTAATTGATAGTTTAAACATTATTCACAATTACTCTCTTTTATTCCAGAATTCAGATTTAGATCTTCTTCTAGTTATAGTTATAGTTCTTTTCAGAATACGTACAAATTTAGTCCCTGTGGATTCGAACTCGTTCTCATGAGTTATTACTACATCGCAACCCTACACTTGGGGTTGTGAACAATGTTAACATTAACCAACGCTAAAGCCCATTCAATTCCGTATTTACATTCAAGTAAAAACATGATGGAAATGGTATAAAACTAACAGAAGGTATAACTTTGAGAATTATATTTATTAATGAGGTAGTTTAATAAAAAGTTAATTTTAAAAAATATCTGAATGTAAATATGGTATTAATGAGGTAGTATTTTATAAAATTCCCTATTTTAAAGTAATTTGAAAATATCACAATAATATTATTCAGTATATTTCATGTATTATCCTGATATTTCAAACTTTCTTGCAACTAGTGTAAAAAATGTTATAGAGATACCCATGAAAGATTCAATTAAAAGTTATTGTCATGAGAATATCCGAATATTTTCAGATGCTTCATAGTCTTTTTATTTCTTACAATTTTTATCACGAAATTATCATGATTTTTATAAAAATATCTAAAGGTAAAAAAAAAAATGATTTTTACTAATTTTAAAATTTTAAAATAATTTATTAATCCGTAATAAATATTTGCTAATATTTTATTTATTTTTAGCCAAAATATGAAAATTTCTTAAGAAAATTTAGTGGTGAGATAGAGATTTGCTACAATGCTTGGAAGTTAATGCATTTGGATCCCTACTCATGGCTCAGTTGTGAAATTGCATGTGGTGGGCCCACGGGCTATACACGAAAGCTTAATGGAGCGATAGAATGAAGGATATGTCCTAAGAGGGTGATTAGGAAAAAAATAAAATTTTAGCCAATTAAAACACAATTGCCTAACTTAAACTAATATGTAAATTAAACTAAGTAAGGCAATTAACTCTAAGGCTTCCAAGCTAATAGAGGGTCCAATCACATATACTACAAATCATATTCCTATGAAGCAAATAGTCTATAAACATGATAATGTATATGTGTGTATGGGATGTGCTACCTATCAACACCTAACATTCATCTAATCATACATGCATATATAATTCATCTAAACAATTACATAAGCATAATTAAACAAGTGCTAAAATAACAATCTCAAACACTAGCATGTATAGTGGTTCAGTTTTCCTACTACACACCCGGTAGATGTGCTCAACCCATGAGTATATCGGATTTCACTATCAGAGGTTTTAAATCAGGTTCACCTCTAACCTTTACAACCCTACATAATGACCCTAGCGTATACTCCCATAGGAGGTTCCCACACAAGACTTGAGTTATTTTTTTTATCGGCCAACTAACAACTTCAGTCCTAATCTAATGACCTACATTTACTCCCGCCGGAGGCTCCCACGGAGACTAACACATACACACCCGTGTTCGATGAATTAGGCCCTATATAAGAGCCTAAGTCCTACAAAGAACTTATCACGTTTGGATCACAAACTCTTACCCCTAATCCTACACAAGGAAAGAGATTATTGACTCACTCAATGATTCTTGTCGAATTGAGCCCTATTGATGCGTCGATTTTGAGTCGCTTCTTCAAAGCTCTCCAGTGCTTGAATTTGCTCCTCGATTATTCCCCCGATCATGATGCTGATGTGTTGCCAATACTTCAAGTCTAAGATCAAACACCTTGCATGTGATGCTCTGATGCGGTAACTAATGTAATGAGAGGTATGGTGAATCTCCTAAAACTAATGGAATGTTATAATTCCTAGGAGATTCACCTAAATGGATCTTCTAGATGATTTGGACAAGGGGTATACCGATACAGTTGAGTCTAATCTCTAGAAAATGGTAGAGTTCAAGCTCTTCTTGAAGGTGGAGGTTGAAATCCTCATTTGAGTGTTAATCTCAAGGAAGATTACTTAGAAGTCATTGGTTTAGAAGCTTAAGATCAGAGATATGAACATAGAATCACATAAACTTCTATTGCACCAAAAACCCATCCAAATACCCAAGAACCGAATACACTTTTATAAGAACGATTTACAACGACTATAAAATGACTAATTAACGACTCTTTCAATGGAATCGAAGGACCTTCAAAGGGATTGAAGTACATTTAAAGGGATCGAATAATGCGTCGTTCCCATCAGGAAAATTTAGGAATTTCACTAATGGTTGTTGGACTCATTCTTCGATTTGATCGAGTGGACCTTCGATTGGATTGAGTCTTATCGACAGCTTATCGATAGGATCGAAGACCACTAAAAATCTACTATTTTAGGCATACAATTTCACAACAATTAAGCACATTTTCTACTCTTATCATGTTCTAATTAAGATTTTAAGGCTAAGGGATGATCAACAAGATTTACCTATAGGGTTAGGATCATATAGAAGTTCAATGGTTGTTTTGGGTCAAGGTTAAGGTCACCAAGACATTTCATTTACCTGTTTCTTTTTTTTACTCATTGATACTCATGTCCACTTGTGTCTTCAGTCTTCAGCTTCTAAGGGCACAACCAACTATCACATGGACTCACATGATTGACAAAAAAGGTGCACAGATAAGTGCACTAACAATCTCTCCCTTTATCAATTACGTAACAAAAACCTAAACCTACACAATGTCATGGTCCATACTAATGACATACCAAAATAACACAAAATATTACATGTCCAAAATTATAATGATTTACAAATTAAAATGCAAGACTTGAGATATCTAACACTAGCAACACTCCCCCATAATTGCTCATCCTATCTTCATCAATCATTGTATATAATAAATAAATCTTATAAAATAAAATTTATTAGTTTGGTAGGACTAGATCTTTCTCCCCCTTTTTATCAGTATTTGACAAAGAGTTAGTTCCATAGATATACGAATAAAAACATAATATGGAACAACTCTATAATCATAGATTCACAGATCAATGCAGGTATATCTTTCAGTCTTCCCTTTCTCTGTGGTTTGATGCATGTGGTTACTGGTTGTGCTAGCAACAAGTTCACATATGATTATTTTTTATTAAATGTTCTTAGTGATGATTTCAACCATCATTTGAAAGCTATATGAGGTCTCAAGGATTGGATATGAAGTAGACATTAGTTCCACACTTTGTTTCCAAGTGAAATAGTACTTTTACCACCAGCTATCCAGGCTAAGAAAAATCAAACTTTCGAACAGGCCCGGCCCAACCACTTAGCTAACCCTATGCTTGGGTGAATTGTCATGCCCCAAACTGAGAAACCGGGCTCACAAAATTCCAGATTGTCGAATCCGGCGCCGACAGCCCCCGTAGAACCCCATTCTCGGCTCCTGAAACCAATTTACTAGGTTCTGATCTTGGGATCCTACAAGGAGGTTTTTTGTCGTGAGTTTGATTCTTAAGAAGCATAACCAAAGGCATAACCCACAAACAACAACCAAAAACTCCATCACATTTCCACTATGATAAAAAACTTATAAGTATAATGCGCATAAATGGAAATACAATGATGATAGACAAACAAAACTCCAAGATGATCTGCTACGCGCTCCTACCTCTGCGCTGCTGAAATCCAACGTCACCTGCACACAACGGTCGTGCATAAGCTTACAAAAATCTTAGAGGGTGGTGAAAGTGTGTGCGCAATGTAGTAATATAATTATGCAAAATCAGAGTAATGCGGAATATGCTGATGAATCCATAAATACTATTGGCCGTACCAAGGCCATACGATGCAAGGCATGAATGAAGTTGACCATACTAAGGCCATGCGATGTAAGATGTAACCCAAGCATACCAATCCTCATCTGAGTCCACCTACCAATACAATTCAACTCTAGAATATCACCAGGGTCTAGTAACTCCAAACCAGATTGTCGCCCCATCGTGCGCAACAAGATGAGTGAAAGAGACCTCACTATTCGCCTGCCAAAATCGGGCCCGGCATGTCGACAGCGGACCCATTCCATGAGCTGGTCAAACTTAGCATAACTTTGTCCTCCCCTCTCAGGCGGGTAAGGTCGCACCCTTCCAACCGACCATGACATAATGGAAAGTACGACCTTCTGGTAATCGACACTCGGCGCTCATGCATCCACTCAGTTTAGACGTTGGAGCAACCTCCTGGTACCATAAGGGTTTAGGGAATTTCATCCAGGGACATCTATAACACCTCATGTAAAATAAAATTTTCAGTGTCCAATCTTGTCAACCACGATACACCTATGGAGGCTACGACCTTGATGTCACTAGGACCATACAGTAATCATGTCACACAATGCCAAATACATGAATCACACTATCCAGTTATACAACAGTCCTGTGTGTACCGCGCGCTCATATGGGCAACTCCCCCCATCAGGGAGTCCCATAATAGTCTGCCCAATGGCATGTGCTGTGATCAATCACTCCTCACATCAAGCATACATATGATGCGTATGGGCATGGATCGTAGAGCTATTCTAAGCATATTATATGATGGTGATGATGTACTCCCCTTATATCAAGGTTGGGCCTAAGCGGCCTACCCATAATCCTAGGGATCAGGAAAGGGTTCCTTCACCATACTATTGAATGGCCCGGTAGATGCCTTAGGGAGCCCAAATGAGTCCTAGATGGACTCCAAAATAAAAGAAGTAATCTTATAAACAACCAATGGGGGCTCAACCTCTTAGGATAGCCCAATGAGAATAGATGGATCATGAGAATGGGGCCCAATAATTAGGGTCAACCCACTTAGAGAATGATGTGAATGGGCCTAACAAGGCCTAAGGGAAGGTCACAATAAGGACATTTAATCATCATTACACATCAATGCGGACATCTAACCAACATTACTCCCAAGGAGTGGCCCACATAAGGGATTCATACACAATGTAACGGCCATACATACATCACATTGGGCCTCACTCATGGGCCTCACATACATCGCATTGGGCTTCATACAAGAGTCTTAAATGTATCACAATGGGCCACGCCTATGAGCCTCGAATACATCACAATGGGTCTTGCCCATGGGCCTTGAATACTTCATATTGGGCCTTAACGGATGGGCCGCAAATACGACAAATGGGTCGTATCAAATAGGCCAAATCGAATGGGCCGTTTCAAATGGGCTGAATCAAATGAGGCGAATCAAATGGGCCATTTCAGATGGGTTGAACCAAATGGACTGTTTCAAATGGGCTGAATCAAATGGGATGCATCAAATGGGCCATTTCAAATGGGCCGAATCAGATGGGACGCATCAAATGGGCTGTTTCAAATGGGCCAAATCAGATGGTCTGAATCAAATGGGCTGAATCAAATGGGCCGAATCAGATGGGCTGAATCAAATGGGCCAAATCAAATGGGTCATTTCAAATGGGCCGAATTAGATGGGCCGAATCAAATGGGCCGAACCAAATGGGCTAATCAAATGGGCTGAATCAAATGGGCTAAGTCGAATGGGCCCAAACCAACCACACCATTCATCTATTGCTAGAGATCATTATAGAGCATTATTAAAAAAATGAATCATATCCAAAGGATCATTTGGACCATACCAAACCTAATAGTGGTGATGATGATTTCCATTATTAAATTCCAGTAGGCCCTATCATAGTATTCATTTCCCCTCCAGTCGGTTCATAAGGTCAAAAGGACTTGAACAGGGAGGAAAAACAAATATTATATTGATTCAAAACTTCTATAACCCAAAGGGGTTTCAATGGTAGACATTCAACTCCACTATTTTCTGTAGTGTGGTCCACCTGATAAATGGATCTGTTTAATTTTTTTAGTCTCGAGCCTTGAGACGAGCTCACCAAATGGATGGTCGGTTGAGGTGTAACACATACATCGGTGTGTAGGTCCCATCGTCCAGCTATATGGATGGTATAGCTAAGACCCCTACATCACGGTGGTCCTCATGAAAATGGATGGACGGAGGAGATATGGGGACCACAACATTATATATATATATATATATAAATATTATATTATATTATATATATATATATCACAGCAGGTGGGTCCCTACATGGGGCCCACCATATACAGTATTATATATATATATATATTATATTATATACATATATCAACATATATATATATATTGTATATTATATATATATATATATATATATATATATATCTCTCTATATATATATATATATTGAAAGTGCCCTGGTTTGTCAATTAGCATGAGTGTTGAGTCGGACAAACTGCAAAGCCTCATAGGAAGATCAATTCAAGCGTCTGCCTCAACCAGGATGTGTGCAAGCTCACCTCAGGTAAATCTAAGCCTCACATCCCATGTCCCAAAACACTAGGTATATAAACCCTTAAAACAAACTAGAACATCATAGGGTTTAAAGTTGAGAAAAAATTTTCAAAATAAGAAAATTCTTTAAGTTTTCTTGCTTTGTCGATTTTATCGATACACTTCTCGATAGAATTGACTTGTGCTGTCAATGTCCTCGATGCTTAAGGGATATCATCGAAATGAGGACAAAATATGTTCAATAACCACATACTCATCTGGACTGATTTATCGATGTATCAATATACATATCGATATCATCGATATTTGAATATCGAGTCCATCGAAGGTGACTCAATAATATGGACAGACAGATTTCCAGCACCCCTATTTTTACTTAAGAAAATCACATGTGCATCGATATATCGAAGTCATTCTCGATTCCATCGAAGTTCAAATCTCGATGATATCAGAAGGCTCTCGATGTTATCGGTCATGGGCGCTTAAGTTCTCCAGCAATTATTTCAGGATTGTTTATCTGCGATTGAAGAGCACTCGATAGAATCGATATTCATATATCGATGATATCGGTAAGATTTCGATGGCATCGAGCAGGGACAGAAACTGTCCAGCAAGCTTAAACACAAGTCCTTTAGATTTATCGATGCATTGACACTTTATCGATATCATCAACATTCAAATCTAATGATCTCAAAGGTCCTTGAATCATTCTTGTAAACTTAAAATATTTCATAGCAAGTCTCTCTCATTTTCATGTGTCGATGAATCGAACCTCTCATTGATGACATCGAAGTTCGAAATCCGATGACATCGATACATGTTTCGATTCCTCAACCAGTTGACAAAAGGTTTCAAAAGCGTATGATATTTGAGTTTGTGTCATCGAGCGGCCAATCGATGCATCGAGAGTATACGCTCGATGATATTGACCTCGCTTGATGATATCGAACTCTGTCATAAATGTGACCGTTTTATATCCATTGGAACCTTTTGCCTATATAAAGAGAGCTTGTAAATGGTTGCTGGTGGAGAAAGAAGAGAGTGCTTTTGAGTGTTTTACCTTAGATCATATACCCAAAGCCCTTTCTCTCAAGGGAGTTCATCCTCCAATCCACCCTCATCATTGATATTCAATAGAGTGGATTGGGGAATGAACTTCTACATTCAAGGATCCTCCAGCTACTACCTTAATGGCAAATCATTAAGCTGGGATGCCTTGAATGTATAGATGATTGGAATCGCTCAATCTTCTTAATAGAAAAACATTTAGAGAGTAAGATTCTATCATAACCTTGACCCAACCCGTCGCCATATATTGGTACATCATTTGAGTTGCGGATCAAGGAAGTAGAAGACCTTTCATCAACAAAGGAGGAGATCTTCATCAACGAGCTGAATGGGACTCATCCACTTATCTATAAGTAACTAGAGTCTAGAGGACCCTTTGATCATTCTTCTGTAGGATTGGGTCTAAGGTGTTTCTCACCCTTGCAAGCCCTCGTAGGAGGCCTTCCGTGGGAGTGTACATGGTGGGTGCGTTGTGTGGACCCTTGCTCTGTGGAGAGCATAAACATCCAGTTGAAGGTGAACCTGTCTAAAACCTTAGGTTAGAGGTGAACCGTGTGAAACCTCAGTTAGGGTCTTATGGAAGATCCTTGGCCAGTGTGCCTAAAAGTGGGTGCGTTGTGTTGACCCTTACTCATGAGAGCATAAATAGTCAGCCTCAGTGTAGGTTGTAAAGGTTGAAGGTGAACCTGATTTAAAACCTTAGGTTTGAGGTGAACTGCTGTAAAACCTCCTTAGTGAAATCCGGTACACTCAAGGGTTGAGTGTGGTTACAGGGAGTGGAGTAGACAAGTAGTCGAACTACTATAAAAATGACTGTGTTTGAGATTGCTATTCTTTGGTTTGTGTGATTTGCTTTAATATTTTCATATCTGAATATCTGAGATCACACCTCACACACATACACAGTCATATTCATCATAAACTAGTTTGCCTATTGTTCACTTATTAAATAGTTTGTGATTGGATCCTCTACCGGGCTTGGAAGCTAGTAGAGTTACTTTTGAGTAATCCTAATATGAGCTTGTTGTTAGGATTAGTGCAATAGGATTTTAAATAAACCATAAAAACTTTAAAAGTCCTATTCACCCCCTTCTAGGACATATCGGCATATTCCTACTTCAACTAAAGCTGTCTTTGCCATAATTTCAATTGGTATCAGAGTGGGTCTCTCTTTAAGGGCTTCACCGCTTAGAGAGTGATCTTGATTGAAGTTGGGAATATGGCCAAAGGAGAGGGCTCATTGGTCACTAGGCCTCCAGTGTTTGACGGATCAAATTATGCATACTGGAAAGCTAGGATGCACTACTTTCTCGGATCTTTGGATCATGATGTTTAGGATATAGTTGAAAGTGGATATGTGCCACCATCTGAACAAGTTGTACTTGACAGTGGCACAACCATCACAAAACCCAAACCGAAAGAAAAGTGGACGACGTTTGATAAAGAAAAATAGACTGCTGAAGCTAAAGCTATGAACGCCATCTACTGTGCCATGTCCCAAGATATATTCAATCAAATTAGTATGTGTGGGACATCACAGAAGCATGGGATCTATTGGAAACAACCCATGAAGGCACAAGCATTGTGAAGAGATCTAAACTTTAACTCCTAACCTCATAGTTCGAAAGTCTCAGAATGGAAGAGCATAAGACCTTTATGGATTTTTTTCACTAAGTTGAATATCATTTGCAACTCCATGGGTGGTTTGGGAGAAAAAATTTTGGTTCCTAAAATCTATAGGAAAATACTGAGATCACCGTTGGAACGGTTTAATCCCAAAGTAACAACCATTGAAGAGTGTAAGAATATTGATGAAATGAAAGTAGAAGAACTGGTAGGTTCCCTACAAACTTTTGAAGTACACTTCAAACAAACCTAAAAATCCAAAAATACTGTCCTAAAAACTTCAAAGAAAACAATAAATGAGGACAGTGGAAGTGAAAAAGAAGATGAAGATGTGGAAGTGGCTCTGCTGGTACAAAGATTCAGGAAATTCTTTCAGAAGAATCATGGCTGTCCATCCAGAGGAAAGTGGATAGACAACAAACCTTCTATTAGCAAATTTGGTATAAAGACCAAAGAACCACAATGTGCCTGTCAGAAGTATGGACATCTGTCTACCGAATGCCCAAACAGAAAAACTAAGGGCAAAGCAATGACTGCCACATGAGATGATATAGAAGAGTCAAACTTAGAATCTAGTGACTCAGAGAGTGATGGAGACTAGAAATCCTTGAAAATTCTTATGGTCTCCACTACTCTGATCATCCTCGGTGAATCTGAGAACGAGATAGAACAACAAGCCACTGAATCATTCTCGTCAGATAATGAGGAAACTGAAAAGGAAGAAGAAGAAGAACAAAACAAGTTACAAGATGCTTACAATCAACTTTATATCCATAACATCAAAGTGGTTAAAAGACTTGGAATATCTGAGAACAAAAAGGAATTGTTGCAAAAAGATTTGGATAAAACTTTAGAAATTAATACACATCTAATAAATGATTTACAACAATATCACTTAGATAATGATAGACTTGAGAGAATTAACTCCTTCCTTAAATTTGAGTCCGAAAAACTAAACAAACAGGTTGAGCAATTAAAAGACAAAAATATGTTCCTTCAAAATGAAAATCATACACTCCTGTTTGATCTAGAAGAGTCCAGAAAAATTGCCAAACTAAATTGTAACTTTTCCCAGAGTGGTGAGAAGCTAGAAAAACTTTTAGGCATGGGAAAATCTGGAAATAACAAAAATGGCTTAGGGTATGAGAAAGTTAGAGCAAAAACTGGGTATGGAACACAAATACTTGAAAAATCCGATGCCTCCAGTAGCAACACAGAAACTACTCAAGTAGTTGAATTAAATATAAGTAAGAATCTTGTCACAAAATGGGTTATTAAAGAAAAGAAAAATTGTCTTACCACTCACTCAATTCACTTAACAGGCAATAACGCTAAGTGGTACCTAGACAGTGGTTGCTCAAGACATGTCACAGGTGATAAGTCCCTTCTTACAAACTATAAGAATCTTTATAATGGGATAGTCACCTATGGAGATGGAACCACTGCTAAAGTAATTGGACAAGGAATCATAAAAGGGATTAATTTGCTAAAAAATGAGATTGTTTTCTGCATAAAAGAATTGGCACATAATCTCCTAAGCGTATCTCAAATCTGTGATAATGGGCATGTGGTCAAATTCAACAAATAAGAATGCGAAATCCTAAACCAATCAGGAAAATCTATAATGAAGGGTCATCGCACAAACAACCACTACTACATTATCAGAGGCAAAGAAAGGACTGATGCTTAAAAGTACTGAGCATAGAAAAATAAGTCTAGGTCATGCATCTAGATCTGGATATTTACTGAAATGATGCAATTTTTGCTGAGCTCTAAATGATATATCTGAGGTTCCTCACCACAATCTTTTTTATATAAACATTCAAATGTTTATTATTTTGATATGTGCATTGAATGTACAAAATTTTCTGTGTATACTGTTGATACATAGATATACTTATAGTATGCATGGAAAATTGTTTAAATGCTGAAAACTGAAAACATTCACTTTTAAGACACCCACCGATAATTCGAGTAAATAGTTCGATTGCATCGATCTAGAATCGATACCATCAACGATCTCTTGAGAAGCTGAATTGTCGGGACGGTTGAACTTCCTTTTGATCTTCATTGAAAAAATCAACAAGGAACCCTGATGTCATCAAAATGATGCTCGATGATCTCGACGGTTACTGAAAAATTAAAGACAAAAGAACAAAAAAAGAGACTCACTAGCTGATCTTGGAATAAGATCATAATTCTCAGAACAGGCTTCCCTTCAAAAAAAATGTCTAAAAATCTGGTTCTTTCATAACAACCCTCAATGAAGAGCAAGAAAGGAAAGAATAAAGCAACTGGCTCATCTCCACTTTTCAACTTGAACCTTGTGGCAGAAAGGTCAGTTCAGAGGAAGAGCATTGCACCTTTTGGAATCATCAACCTCTTAGAATTGATTGGATGGGGGAATACCATGAATTTTGGTGGAAGATTTCAGCATAATCTGGTGCATCAGTTTTTGAGTCTAATCTACAATGTTGAAAATAATCCTCCAAATGTTTCATTAGCTGTTGCAAATCAGACCGAGCACATCACTCGTAGACAGATAAGATGATTGATTGGGGTAGAGGTCACTAGAATACCTGTATCAGAATGAAATATTAAGAATACCTGTATCAGAATGAAATATTAATGGTCTTGGTGTATGGGGTGAAGTTACTCGAGCATTGTGTGATGGTGCTACTATACCGAGAAATGCAAAGAATATCCTTCATGCTAAATATCTCAATCCCGCATACAAAATTCTTCACAGCATTTTTAGCACAAATGTCTATCCCTATGAAGTCTCTGGCAACATGCTTTCTCCATACATGCTAAATGTCTTGTATGATGTTCATCTTGGTATTCACATCTGCCTACCCACCCTTATTCTATAACAATTAATTCGGGTGTCCTCAGATGAATCCATCACTGTACTTCCATTCCCATGTCTTATATCCAAGTTATCTCGACAATTTGGGCTGTCTCCTACTAATGATCTCCCACACCCGTGTGCCTAGTTTAATCATGAAGACATCTGTAATATCATTGCCAAAGTGCCTCGTAAGGGAAAAATTGATTCAAGCTGTAAGACCCGTATCCTAGTCCGTACTGTTCCGTCGACTGCCGCGATCCTTCCCGTTGAATTTCGGTAACCTGCGACGTATAATCGATGTTTGCGCGTGACCCTAAGCCGTATCCTGTAGATTTGAGTAAGCTTAATCCGAGACTTGTACCATTGTGACTGTACCATCGCTGCGGTTCTAACGCCACGTCTTGCATACCGATCCGATACCCTGGTAGGGAGATGTGGGCCGACGTTTATTTCGAAGAAAACGCTGTGAGTTTGCAATCCCAAGAGAATCTCTACAATATGTCCCATCAATCAATCAATCAATCAATCACCTTATGTCAAGTACACACACCCATGCTTTCTTTCTCCACAAGTCAAGCAACCACCAAGTCAACTCTCTCACCCTCTCTCTTACACACCATACATGTCAAGTACACCATCACCTCACCCATCACTCACATCCATCACCCATCTCTCACTCTCTCTCCTTAAACCCCTTCTCTCTCTCTCTCTCTCTCTCTCTCTCTCTTTCTCAACACACAATTCCAAGCAATAAAAAACCACACATCCATGCATTTCTAAGGAGAAGAAAAAAGAGTTGTGTGGCCCACTTTTCCATCTCAAAACCTATCATCCTAACCCTTCAACTCTCATCACCTTCCATCAAATAGGAACACAAGGAGATCGGCTTTCAAACGGACCAAGAAGATCGAACAGTGGGTGCTTCTATAGGCTAGTTTCATGTTTTTATGATGGGCCAAGTGAGGCCTATTGATCAATGGTATGGATCACACTTTGGACCATAAGATGTGGCCGATGGCCCACCTTGATCCTCATGATCATTTCATGATGGGGCCATTCTTCATGGACCCCATCATGATGTTTATTTTCCTTGTATGGATAGGGTCATCTAGACCTTACATTTGGTGGAGAAAGGATCTCCACTATTGATTTTCGATTTGATGGGTCCACATGTATTGGGACCCACTTGATGTATGATTGAATGTAAGGGAGGGATCATAGTGGCGGAGCCCTCCAACACACGTGTCCCGTCTCTCTCTCTCTCTCTCTCTCTCTCTCTCTCCCCCTCTCTTTGATCATTTTGTGGCCCACATGATGAGTGTATGTGGTGTCCCAACCGTCTATCAAGAGGACCTCATGGCCGTCTAAGCCATGTGGGCCCTACCCTTTGATAATGGGGAAAACACAAACATCAAATTTATATAGGTGGGCCACATCCACGTGGGGCCCACCTTACATGTATATGTGTTATGGCCAAGCCATCAAGCGTCCCTAGCGTGAATTGTAAAAAGAGAGAGAGAGAGAGGGAGAGAGAGATTTCCTTAGTTTTGGGGTGGACTGCCCATGCAGGCTCCACCTTAATGTATGTTTCAAATCTAAGCCATCCATTCCATTCCTCAAAGCATTTTAGGCGTTGGGCCGAAAAATGAAGCTGATCCGAATTTTGTGTGGGCCATAGCATAGCAAACAGTGTGTCTACCATTGAAATCCACCTTGATGTTTTGATGCACCAAAATATATTGAATATTGGAATCGTTTGGTCTGTCGTGAGTAGTAAAGACCAATGGCTGGGGTGGATTTACCTGATGCGGGCCGCACATATGAAAAAACGTAAAAAAATACATAAGGCAGCACAGGCACTGCTGCTGGGCGGTAAGAGAGGCTAGGGACGTGGGTCCCATACGTGGGCCTCACCTCAATGTGTTTTGAATATCCACACCGTCCATTTTGTAGGTCCCCTTTGGGACAGTGGGCCTCCCAAAAATCAACCGTATGAGGCACTCAGGTGGCCCACGTCATTGGAAATAGTGGGACTGAACGTCTGCCATTGAAACCCTTTTTGGGTTGATAGAGGTTTTGGATCACCATGAAATTTGTTTTCCCTTTTCATCTAAGTCCGTGTGACCTTTGGATTGCAAATAAACGTTATGGTGGGCCCCATGTGGAACCCACCATTGATGTATGTGATCTATTCACACCGTCCACGGCTGTGGATGGTGGAAACCACCCTGGTGCATGTGCTGTGTCCGCAGCGTCAAGCACTAGACGGTGGGACCCACCTGATGATGTATGTGTTCTTGCCTCACCATCCACACCACTGGACGGTGGGACCCACTGTGATGTACGTGTTCTATCCTTGCCATCCAGCCGTCAATCAGGTGGGCCACCCTGCAAAGGTAGTGTGGATTGAACGTCAGCCATTGAAACCCATTTGGGCTTTTCACTAAAGTTTGGATCATTATGTAATTTGTTTTTCCTCAGGTTTGTGTGACCTTATCAATGTTGGATGGAAAATAAATGTTATGGTGGGCCACACGTGTGGACCCACCTTATGAAGCAGATTGGCTGGTGTGCCACACACCAGCTATGTAGCTGGTGTATGTCATGTCACCAAGTTATGTGGGCCCCACATGTTTCACCCTCGCCGTCCATCTATGGGACCCACCATGATGCATGTGTTGCATCCAAACTGTCTAACCAATTTGAAAGCTCATTTTGTAGCAGGGGCTAAAGAATGAGTCAGATCCATGGTTCAAGTGGATCCCCACCACTGTTATTTGAACTGAGGATTAGTTGATCTTTTGATATGATTCATATATATATATATGTACTTGTGGCCATCCGCTGAGGCCCACCTTGATATTTATAAGGCCTATGTGATGGGGCCCATATTGATGTATTTGTGGCCGTTGTTGAGGCCCACCTTGATATTTATAAGGCCCATGTGATGGGGCCCATATTGATGTATTTGTGGCCGTTGTTGAGGCCACCTTGGTATATATATGAGGCCCAAGTTATGAGGCCCGTTTGATGTATTGGAGGCCCATGGGTCAAGGCCCAATGAGCTGTACATAAGGCCCATTGAATGTGATCCCACCATGGTTTATGTGTTGACCTTTATGGCGGGCTATGCCTTAGGAGCAATGATGGTTTGACGTCCACATTGTAAGATTAATGTTGGTTAAATGTCCGCATTATAACTCTTCCTAGGGCCCGCTGATAGGCCCATACTTGTTGTGTGTAGGCCCATCAACGTTGTAAGGATAGTTCATTACTTTATAACATGCTTAGTATAGTTTTATGACTCATGCCCATATGCATCATATGTATGCTTGATATGAGAAATGTTTGATCATAGCATAAGCCAGTTGGGCTGAGATATTTATGGGACTCCTTATGAGATGGAATGCCCCACATGATCGCGTAGTACACGCTGGATTGTTGTATGATTTGAGGGTGTGATTCATGCATCTTACATTTGTGTGACATGATCTTTATAGGCACTTAGGATGTCCTTGGGTAAAAGTTCCAAAACCTTTTTGGTACCAGGAGATGCTCAAACGTCTAGACCGGGTGGATACACGAGTGTTCGAGTGCCGAATACCAGTAGGCTGCGTCTCCCACTGTGTCGTGGTCAGTTGGAAGGGGGTGTGGCCTTATCCGCCCAAGTGAGAGGGGTATAAGCTAGGTTAAGTTTGATCAGCTCGTAAATGAGTCCGTTATCGATGAGCCAGGTAGGTATTGGCAGACTATTGGTCAGGCGGATAGTGAGGTCTTTTCCACTTGCTTGGATGTGCAGTTAGGGAGGAGGCAGTCAGTGTGAAGTGTATTAGACTCCGGTGATATCTAGAGAGGAACTGTACTGATATGTGTACTTGATGAGGACTGACATGCTTGCTTTGCATCTCGCATATGACATTTAGATACATAGGCCTCGCATCGCATGGCCTTGGTATGGCCGATAGCATTCATGCCTTGCATCATATAGCTTTGGTACAGTTGATAGCATGTATGGACTTACCGTATATTTTCACATTACTCTGATATTGTACACTTGGAGCTTGCCTTACGCACACACTTACACCCCCCTCTAAGCTTTCTATAAGCTTATGCACGATAGATGCGTGCAGGTGGAGTTAGGTTGCAATAGTGTTGAGCTTGGAGTGTGCAGAGGACTTCTAGAGCTTTAATTTTGAAACATATGTATTTCCCTTTCAATATTATATTCAAATGATTATATTAGTGGATATGTGATGATGATGTTGCTTTTGTGATTTGGGTAAACTTGCAGTTATGCTTCTTACGAGATAAATATATGTTGGAAAATCCTCCTTGTAGGATCTCAGGATCGAAACCTGGTGTATGGACGCTGGGAGCCGAGAACGGGGTACCACGGAGGTTGTTGGCACCGGATTCAGCGATTGAGAATTTTGTGAGCTCGGTTTTTGAGTTTAGGGTGTAACACAAGCTCAGACAAAGGCTATCCTGTGCACAGCCCCGTCTCTTTTAAGAACATTCAGGCTATTCTCGAACAAGATACTATCCAGGATCTGCTTGAGAGACAATCCTACATCATGAAGCAGCTGGATGACTGTGAAGCATGTCTATTGGAGATCAAAACCATGCTAGTAACTCAGCAACATGCTACTCAACAAATTCTCAATGCCTTACTAGCACAATAAAGGTTTTTGATGGTCTAACGTATAACCAATGCATCACACACCTGGAGTCTCCCTGAAATATGAAGGGCATAAAATTTTTTTTGAATGCTCTTCGCTCATATATATGTGTGTTATGCATTACTAATCCACCAAGTGTAAATAGTTTTTGTTGATATCCTTGAAGTAAAGAATATACTTTGGTGTTAGGGGCCCGTGAAGTTTACTGCTGTCTAGGGGTAGTATATCTATATGCTTTTGGATATTTATATTTTTGGCTAGCTGAATATAATTCTAGTTTTATTGCCATAATTATGAGTTTAGATCCCCTGGTTCATCTAGGCTCTGACATGGAATGCATGTGATTTTAATGATTATTCTATCTGCTCATATCACTGCTTTACTTGGTCTAATATGTATCCATAGTTTTGAAAATGATGATTGCTTAAACTGATTTAATCATTACACATCTCTGCTTACTTTTCTCCAAAATACTTCAAACTTCAGTCAATATCAACTGCTACACCTTTGTCAATGACTGATAAAAAAGGGGGAGAACAGTTAAACACCCCGAACGGGAAATTATATATCTGCTTGAATGGTGTTGCAGGTGTTAGGGGGAGCTGTTGCACCAAGATGGGGGGAGTTTGCAGTCAGGGGGAGCAGATACTGGGTTGTATACATTGTTTCACTAGAAATTGTAAAATTGTGTAAAATGCATGTACACACAATTTGGGATGTGGTTGTCTAGATATTGGTCTAGGGTGTTTTGGTATTTTGTCACGTAATTGATAAAGGGGGAGATTGAAAGTGCCCTAGTTTGTCAATTAGCGTGAGTGTTGAGTTGGACAGACTGCAGAGCCTCATAGGAAGATCAATTCAAGCATCTGCCTCAACCAGAATGTGTGCAAGCTCACCTCAGGTAAATCTAAGCCTCACATCTCATGTCCCAAAACACCAGGTATATAAACCCTTAAAACAAATTAGAACATCATAGGGTTAAAAGTCGAGAAAGCTTTTTCAAAATCAAAAAATTCTCTAAGTTTTCTTGCTTTGTCGATTTTATAGATATACTTCTCGATAGAATTGACTTGTGCTGTCGATGTCCTCGATGCTTAAACAATATCATCGAAATGAGGACAAAATATGTCCAGCAACCACATACTCATTTGGACTGATTTATCGATGTATCGATATACATATCAATATCATCGATATTTGAATCTCGAGTCCATCGAAGGTGACTCGATAATATGGACAGATAGATTTTTGGCGCCCCTATTTTTACTTAAGAAAATCACATGTGTATCGATATATCGAAGTCGTTCTTGATACCATCGAAGTTCAAATCTCGACGATATCGGAAGGCTCTCGATGTTATCGGTCATGGGCGCCTAAGTTCTCCAGCAATTATTTCAGGATTGTTTATCTGCGATCGAGGAGCACTCGATAGAATCGATATTCATATATCGATGATATCGGTAAGGTTTAGATGACATCGAGCAGGGATAGAAACTATCCAACAAGCTTAAACAAAAATCCTTTGGATTTATCGATGCATCGACACTCTATCGATATCATCGATATTCAAATTTCGATGATCTCAAAAGGCCCTTGATCATTCTTGTAAACCTGAAATATTTCATAGCAAGTCTCTCTCATTTTCAAGTGTCAATGAATCGAACCTCTCATCGATGATAACAGAGTTTGAAATCCGATGACATCGATATATGTTTCGATTCCCTCGATCAGCTGGCAAAAGGTTTCAAAAGCGCATGACATTTGAGTTTGTGTCATCGAGCGGCTAGTCGAAGCAATCGAGAGTATACACTCAATGATATCGACCCCGCTCGTTGATATCGAACTCTATTATAAATGTGATCGTTTTATATCTGTTGGAACCTTTTACCTATATAAAGAGAGCTTGTCTATTGTTGCTGGTAGAGAGAGAAGAGAGTGCTTTTGAGTGTTTTACCTTAGATCATATACCCAAAGCCCTTTCTCTCAAGGGAGTTCATCCTCCAATCCACCCTCATTATTGATATTCAATAGAGTGGATTGGGGAATGAACTTCCGCATTCAAGGATCCTCCAGCTACTACCTTAATGGTAAATCATTAAGGTGGGATGCCTTGAATGCATAGATGATTGGAATCGCTCTATCTTCCTAATAGAAAAACATTTAGAGAGTATGATTCTATATATCATAACCTTGACCCAACCCGTCACCATATATTGGTACATCATTTGAGTTGCAGATCAAGAAAGTAGAAGACCCTTCATCAATAAAGGAGGAGATCTTCATCAACGAGCTGAATGGGACTCATCCACTTATCTATAAGTAACTAGAGTCTAGAGGACCCTTTGATCATTCCTTTTGTAGGATTGGAATCTAAGGTGTTTCTCACCCTTGCAAGCCCCCGTAGGAGGCCTCCGGCAGGAGTGTACGTGGTGGGTGCGTTGTGTGGACCCTTGCTCTGTGGAGAGCATAAACATCCAGTTGAAGGTGAACCTATCTAAAACCTTAGGTTAGAGGTGAACCGTGTGAAACCTCAGTTAGGGTCTTATGGAAGATCCTTGGCCAGTGTGCCTAAAAGTGGGTGCGTTGTGTTGACCCTTACTCGTGGGAGCATAAATAGTCAGCCTCAGTGTAGGTTGTAAAGGTTGAAGGTGAACCTGATTTAAAACCTTAGGTTTGATGTGAATCGCTGTGAAACCTCCTTAGTGAAATCCGGTGCACTCAAGGGTTGAGTGTGGTTACCGGGAGTGGAGTAGACAAGTAGTCAAACCACTATAAAAATGACTGTGTTTGAGATTGCTATTCTTTGGTTTGTGTGATTTGCTTTAATATTTTCATATCTGAATATCTGAGATCACACCTTACACACATACACAGTCATATCCATCATAAACTAGTTTGCCTATTGTTCACTTATTAAATAGTTTGTGATTGGATCCTCTACCGGGCTTGGAAGCTAGTAGAGTTACTTTTGAGTAATCCTAATTTGAGCTTGTTATTAGGATTAGTGCTATAGGATTTTAAATAAACCATAAAAACTTTAAAGTCCTATTCACCCCCCTCTAGGACATATTGGCATATTCCTCCTTCAACTAAAGCGATCTTTATCGCAATTTCATATATATATATATATATATCAACAGGTGGGTCCTCGCGTGGGGCCCACCATAATATAATATAATATATTATATTATGCATATATAATATACATATATCATGGGGCACCCCACCTAGACCGTCCAGATGGACGGTTGGGGAAAGCACTCACCCCAAGGGTGCCCACCATCTGAACAGCTCATGTGGGTCCACGTGGTGTGACCCACACATGATATATATTATTATCTTTTATATTTATATATATGTTTTTTTACTTGAGCAGTAACCAGCGTCCAGATAGATGGATGCTAGATGAAATACTTATAGCGAGGTCGCCCACTATCCAAGCCATGGACGATGAGGATCCATACGTGCATCATGGTGAGGTGCACCATGCTATGGACGGGGTGGATGTAAACCATCCTTATGGTCAGGGCAGTACAGCGTTGTCCAAACAACCCAGCATCATCCAGATCATTTGGACAGTGTGGATGAAACGAATACATCATGGTGCAGTCCACAGCACCATGGGCGGTGTGGATCAGATCATGCATCAAGGTGGGCCACCAGCCATCACATGAAGAGAGAGAGAGAGAAAGATACCGGTGGTGATGAAGGGGCCCCGCCACTATGGGTCCCTCTTGATATAAAGTATACATCAAGGTGGGTCCCATCATATGTGCGCCCTTAAATCACAAAAAGCCAAAAAGGAAAATGTGGGTCCAAGATCACCCACTGTCCACTTCTTCTTGGCCCGATGGAACATCGAACCCCTTGGCTTCAATCTTGATGGAAGATGATGAAAAATGGAGGGTTGAGATGGGAGATGAGAGGGTAGGAAGTGGGCCACACTAAAGCTTCTCCATGAGAGCTTTGGAAGCTTGGACGTGGGATATTTTTGGTTGCTTGGAAATGGGTTTGAGAAATGAGAGAGAGAGGGTTGTAAGGAGAGAGAGAGAGAGAGAGATGGGTGATGGAGTGATGAATGGGAGAGAGGGATGGGTTGTGTAAGAAATTGTTGACTTTTGGGGTTGCTTGTGTAAGAGAGGTATGGGTTGTGATGGGTTGAGTGATGTATTACTTGACTTGTACTTGACCCTTGATGGGATTGATTGATTGATTGATGTGACATTTTAGGTAACGATTCCCTCAGAATTGCAAATGCACGGCATTTTTCTTTAACTGAACATGGGCCCACATCTCCTGGCCTGGGTATCACCTCGGTGCGTGACACACAACATCAGAACTGTGGCAACGGTGCGGTCGCTAGGGTACAAGTCTAGAGTTGAGCTGACTCAAGTTGACAACGTGTGACTCAGGGTCATGCGTAAATGCTGGTTACAGGTCACGGGTCGTCGAAATTCGATAGGGAGGGCCGCGAGAATCTATGAAATGATACAGACTATAATATGGGTCCTACATCAATAGCCTTTAGAAAATTAGGTTAATGTTAGTAAGTGCTAAACTAGAGTGCTTGTGAAATTAGCACTAATCACTTAAAAAATGATCTGCAAGACCCAAAATGTGCAGAATCATTGACGCTACATTACCCTGAAATCTAGAGTCCGTCCTTAAATCCGGTTGCTCTCGGGAGCACACCGAAACTCCGTATCGGACCTGGACCGCACGTAGAAAGTCCGATGACCTTGAAACCATACAGTTATGATCGTATTACTGGACTTGACAACCCTTTAGGAAATCAAGTCCTAATTGTGTCTAGAAATGCACAACTTGAGCCTAGAGCAAAGTGTGTGAGAAACGTGAAAATATTTAGAAATAAAAATCTGAATTTAAGTAATCTGAGTCGTGTCACTTACGAGCCAAATATAAGGATTCATACCGTTAAAATCTAACCCAAATACACCATCGGATCAGGAAAAATGTCCCACACATGTCGATATACTTGTGGCCCTGATCGAGTGACCGTGACCATTGAACTGAAACTGGTCCGCTACGGCTAATCTGTAAATCCGATCGAAACGAAAACTCAGCCTGACCTAGATCCATGGTCAGGGAGCTTAAGTCCGACTGCACGTGAAAAAGGGGTCACCAGAAGTGCTCCGTTGGACTGGAAGAGTTCGTATTTGGATATAACCTAAGTATACCTTGGCCCTGGGGCTATTCCCATCAAACCTGGGCCTATATAAGGACCTTAAACTCTCTCTCTCACCCCATACAAATTTGAGAAATCCTAGGGGAGAGAGGAGAGAAAAGAGAAGGGAAAAGAGAGAAAGTGAGTGTGAGAGTTGGAGATTCTTCCTGAGATTTGATCCCGCTATTCCACGCATTCAACCACCACTCCTGTATTTCTATACAGGCGATTCCGATTCCGTTCTTAGGTAAGAAAACCTAACCCTAATCTGTTTTAGGGTTTCAAATAATATAAGTTATGAAATATCTAACCTAATTTATGCTATAGGTTGTTAATCTGCCGTAGACAAAGACTTAGCTTTAAAACTGAGTTCATTACGAGTCTACCGGCGAAAGGTGCAAACTATAAACGTATAGGTTATAATTTTCAAGGCTTTCAATGTCGGTTAATGGTTTATTACTGACGTGGGTGCTATTTCACATGCCAAATGCGTTGTTTGTTTCGCGCTTCAGATATATATGAACTATATTGACTATAGTGTATTTTAGGTATTTGTTGAAATGATTGAATGCGTGTAGAATTGGGATTCATGTTTGCCATGATTATCTGTCATGGATAGGGGGTAGTTGCATTTGTAATAACTCCTTGGTAAAAGGATCCACCCAAATACATGTTATGACCGATGTACGTCATGTATGTTGAAGGGTGTAGTTTAAGTGTTTGTTGAAATGACTGAATGAATATAAAATCATGATTGGTGCCTACCATGGCTATGGGATGTAAGTGCATGATGATGGTGTATCTGACAACTCCTTGTCGGAAGGATTTGTCCAAGTATATGTTAAAAATCAACATATGTCATGTATGTCGATAGGTGTAGTATAAGTGTTTGATAAATTGTCTGTATGAACAAGTAATTGGTGAATTGTATTGTATATGGGCATTGAGATAAGGTTCTCAACTCCCTTAACTATGTGTATAAATCCCTCTATGTACCATATATTATATTGTCTGATTACTTATGAAATACATATGTGTGAATTCATGTTTATATTGTACTTCATAAAATGCTTAAATGGTTGTAGGATTTGAATTACTTACTGCTTGATTATCTCACATGAACTCTTGTTGGTACTGAGTGTGGTTGGGACTATGTAATAATCCAGGCAATCGATAACAGGTTCTGATTTGGTGGCTGAGGTTGTTTTCGCCGACAGGGCGTGTTCGATGAGTCCAAGCCGTACTTTAGTTGTCGACAGTGGTTAGGCCACACGGAGTGCTCGTGCACTTCATGTCGATCAATTTGATGTGCGCTCGTACTAGGAGCAGGTCAAGTAACCCGATTGACCCAATATATGTTCACCATATTTGGATGCTACTGCTTGAATATAAGGTACCAAACTCACCAGTGAAAATCCTTTTAACCTTGGTACCTCGACCCGCTAAGACTCATGAGCCGGGCATGGTGGTATGGGACACCGTGGTCGAGCTATCAGCCTATGCTGGGGTGACAGCCTCCCCGCAGTGTCCAGTGAGCAACATAGTCTCGTGAGCCGAATACGGTGGTATGGGACATTGTATTCGAGCTGTCGGCCTACACTGATAAGGTGACGAGCCCTTTGTAGTGACCTCGAATGTACTCTAAGACTGTGTAGAGGCGATGAGCCCTTACTGTAACGACCTTGGAATTTTTTTGCTAATCTTTCCTTAAGTAGTTGTTTTTGGGGTAATTAGCGCTTTACTTGATTGCTTGTGAAATTCGCATCAATCACTTTAAATTGTATCTGCATGGCTCTAAACGTGTAGATTAGTGAGCGCTACGTTACTCTGAAATCTGGGATCCATCGCTAAATCCAGTTGTTCTGGGGAATTTTTGGAAGATCTGGATCGGACCTAGACCGCGCGTCGAAAGTCCGATGGTGATGATCTTAGGCCACTGAGTTGGGCTTGGTCTTCACCTCAAAAATCAAGTCGATCTGATGTTCTGGGTCGATTTGGTTGAGTTCGGAGTGAAGAGTGTGAGAACGGTTGGAATTTAATAAGCTTTTTATGAAATCTGAGTCGTGTCGCTTGCGCGACGATTTTAAGCTATCTGACCGTTGGATTCTGACCCAATTTCACCCTCTGATCAGGATGGTTGGCCCAGGCATATCCTAGTGCTTGTGGACCTGATCGAGTTTCCGTGACCGTTGAATTGAGTGTGGTCCGCCACGGCTGATCTGAAGAGCCGGTCGGTACGAAAACTCAACCTGACCTAGATCCATGGTCAGTGAGCTTAAGTCCGACCTTTCGTGGTTATAGGCCCACCAGAAGTGCTTCGTTGGATCGAGAAAGGCGTACTTTGGTTATAACCTAAGTATACCTTGACCCTGGGGTTATTTCCATCATTTTAAGGCCTATATATAGTCCTTAAACCCTAGCTCTCATTTCCATACGAATTTTCTCTAACCCTAGCTTGGAAAGAGAGTGGAAAAGAGAGAGGAAGTGAGAGAGATTGGTTGGTGAATCACCTTGATTCTTCCTTGTTCTTCTTCACCTTTGAACCTTCACTTTGAATCATTCCTCTGACGATTCTGAGTTCTTTTGGGGTAAGTTAACCTAACCCTAACCTGTGTTAGAGCTTAGATTAGACTTGGTGTTGTTGTATCTCATTTCTATCCTTATTTTAGGGTATTCTTGCGCCGTTGACGAAGACAACTCGTCTAAATCAGTTCGGCGGTTCTTTCTTTGCTTAAGGTGCGGACTTTAAGTGTATAGGTTATGGTTTTCAAGGCTTTCAATCCCAGTTAGTGATTTATTCTTGTTATGGATGAGATTTCACATGTCAAATGTTATGTTTACATTGCTTTCCTGATATGCATGTGCTATATTGAGATTTGTGTATTCTAAGTGTATTTATAAAGTACCGTATACGTATAAAATACGCACTTATGTTTGCCATGATTTTTGGTCATGTATGTATGCTAGATGCATGTATGACAACTCCTTGGGAAAAGGAATTGTCTAAGTGCACGTATTTCAACATGCGTCATGTATGTTGTTCCATGAATGCTAAGTGTTTGTAGAAATGCATGAATGATCTACGTGTAACTGATTACACTAAATGCAGGCGTTGAGAAGTGGTTCTCAATACTTCTATGGATGCGCATGATTTCCCTTATGCATTTACATTCCAAGTTATTTAAATTCAAGCATTCCTATGCTTACATTTATGTTAAGTTGATATTCTTCAGATGTGTATGCACCATGATTTGAGTGGTTGTTCCATTACTGTTTTACATTCCATATGAATATCTGTCGTAGTGTAGGATGTTTGGGACTATGCCTTAGTCCAGGAAATCGGTAATTGACCCTATGGTCGTGGTTGAGATTGCTTTCGCCACGTGAGACGCATTAGACGAACCCGAGTCGTATTAGAGTTGGCGGCAGTGGTTTGGCCACGCGGAGTGTTTGCGCACTCTATGTCGTTCAATTCAACGTGCGCTCGTGCTAGTCGAGTTCGTCAACTAACCCGATTGTCCAGTGTATGTTAACCATGTATGGACGCTACTGCTTGAATCTAGGGTACCGAACTTACCAGTGAAATCCTAATAACCATGGTACCTGATCCGCTAAGACTCATGAGCCGGACATGGTGGTATGGGACACCGTGGTCGAGCTGTCGGCCTACGCTGGGTGACGAGCCTCCCCGTAGTGACCAGTGAGCAACTAAACTCGTGAGCCGATTATGGTGGTATGGGACACTATATTCGTGCTGTCGGCCTACATTGATTGGTGACGAGCCCTTTGTAGTGACCTCGAGCATACCTGGATACCGCAAGGAGGTGACGAACCGATCTGTGGTAGTAAGGGCATGAAAGGCGTGCATTGATTGGTGACGAGCCCTTTGCTACGACCTCAACTATATGATCGTATGCAATGTCTAGGATTGACGACCCTAGTATGGATCACTGTTTGGATGGTGATATGAGGAAGGTATCTTAGCTTCCCAATCTGTATGAATTGGACTAATAACAACTTGGTAATCATATCCATGCACCGCATTTGCATGTGCTTTGTAGATGTGGCGCACTTTGATGCGATGTCATGCGTAACGTAAGATGAAGACGCTGAGGGTGTACGTGTGAGGGCACGCATCATATTGCATTCATACCTGCATTAACAAGAGTACTTAGGATTTATTTAATTATCCTGCTTTATCATTACTGTTTGATTGAACTGATAGCATGTTAACCAGTGCCTTATTGTTCCACTGAGTTGATCACTCACTCCCACGTTTCGGGCGGTGTTACACACCCACCGGACTCGTCTTAGGCCCCGATGTTGCAGATGTGGATGCGACGTCGAGGCAGAGCGGAGCTGGATGACGACGAGGCCGCCTTCTCCTATATGCGGTTTGAGACGGGTTCTAGCGAGCCTCGGTCTGTTGCGCGGGATCTATGGGATGACTATTTTGGGAACTGAAATAATGTAACTTGTACTTATAATTTTGATAAATAACACTTTTACACGATCTGGTTGTATATGTAATTCAGGGACTTACACTTGTACACAGATTTTACTATAAGTCTTCCGCTTGCTTTATTCACTTACCCCTGAATCATATCTGCGTTTTGGCTTAACCTATCCCATGTTTATGTGCTAATACAGTCAACATACATCATTCATTAATTATGTTGCATAAGTGATGTTTTGGAACTCGGGAGCTGAGTTATGCTCGACCCCCGAATTTCAGGGCGTTACAAGTTGGTATCAGAGCATGATCTGGATTAAACCGGACCTGGGTTATGGTCACACACCGAACGTTGTCGCCACTATAGTGTAATTGGGTGCGGGTCTATCATCGCTTTGTGTTTCTGCTCCGTAGTTTCTATCGGCGAAAGTTTCTTGAAAACCGTTGCCGAGATCGAGTCTGTACTCTTACCTGATCATACACAGCGACCCGAAACCTTTCCTAGACCCTCTATTAATGAGTGTAGATGGTCTGTCTTCCCATTATTCATTTTTAAACCTTCCAGAAATCGCCGGTTGAACCAGATTTCTGTCAGAATGACCCGATAGGCTTCAAACTACACAAGGGGCTAATCGGGGCATTTTCTGTGGGACCCAGGGGGGGAACCACATCATTTGGACCAAGGAGGACCAGGAGGACCTCGCCAAATCGGCGAGGCATCGCCGATATGTCCAGAGACCGGCGATGCCATCGCCGGTTCGGCGAGGGATCGCCGGCCCGGCCCGCCGGGCCGATCGTCCCTAGGCTCAATGTGGCCCACCCCTCCACGGTTTTCATTTTAAAACCCTTCCTTCCATCTATTTCCTTCACAACACCGACCTCCAAGCTTTCCTTTTCTTCCAAAACCTCTCCAAACTCTCTCAAATCTCTCCCAAATCTTCATCTTCCTTCCATTTTCGTGCAAACCCATCACCCCATTCTCAAATCTTCTATTCCATTGCTGATTTCTCCATCTTTCCCTCTCATTTGAGCCCTTTCATTCCCTTTTTGGCTCATAGTTGTGTGGAAGCTTCACCATCTTCCTATTTCTCTCTTTCTCTCATTTCTCATGGCCCTCTTTGAGATTGTGACGGCCATCTTTTCCATTTCTTCCCTTCTTTCCTTGATGGGGAAGAAGAGAGCGCCCGTGGATGAAGCCGGGCCGAGCCGCCCAACCCGTGCACGGAGGCCGAGAGGTGCCACCGCTAGCACGTCCACCACGCGCGAGTTCCAGACGAAGCGGGACCTCGATCCTCGAGCTCCTGTCAGTAGGACCTTGTTGGCGGAATTGTCGCATGGAGTCTATGAGGGGCGTAGAGTCCTTTTTGAGGCTCATGTTGATCCGCGGCTCTTTGGAGAGTTCTTTTTGTTGGAGCGCCTAGAAGGGGCCGGTTGGGGTCCCTTGTTCGAAGGCGAGTATCGTGCGAATGCTAGCACTGTTCGGGCCTTCTATGCCAACATTCTGGAGCCTTCGCTGGATCCTCTGCAGTTCAAGATTCCCTGTGGTAGCGGTCGAGTTGGAATTGTCAATGTTGCTTTGATATCCCGACTCTTGAAGGTGCCACTTGGGGAAGTGCATGCCAGCGAGAAGTGAACAGGGGCGCGAGAGGGATCGTCGCACCCGATCCTTGTGTGGTCGCTTGGTCGAATGGCAGCGAATAGGAGTCTTCTGGCTTCTTTCATGACGGACGACTTCCGCTTTGCTTCACCACATCTTTACGTTCAATGTGTATCCGAGGTGGAGCAACCGCAATGAGTGTACGCGCTGATGGTAGATTTTCTATATCGATGGGGGGCAGGATGGGAAGTTGTGTGTGCCGACGTCCATCTGCGCCCGATTATTCTCATCGCTCGTTCGAGTAGACGGACCGAGTCTCTTCCCTTTGGCCGCCTCATTTGCAAGATCGCACATGAGTTTGGCTATAGGCTTGAAGCTGAGAAGCCGGTCCCTGTTCGCCATATCAACTTGAGGACCCTTAAGTTGATGGAGGTTGGTTCTAGTCGGCTTGCCTCTGAGGGTGAGGCCGGGTCTGAGAGTGGTGATGATGAGAGTTATGCTGAAGGTGGTGCGGAGTCTGAGGAAGAAGCAGAGCAAGACGAGGAAGAGATTGAGGCACAGGATTCGAGTGATCGCTCTCCTCCTGTGGTGCCAGAGCAGGGCGCAGAGCAGGTTGCCAGAGATGCCCGTCTTACACGGCTTGAAGAAGGGCAAGCTGCTTTACGCCAGGAGATGGTTGATCTTCGAGGCTTGGTTAAGCACAAGTTTAAGAAGATGTCCCGGACTTTGAAGTCTATCCTGTGTTGCTTGCAGGATAAGGGTGCTCCGCCTCCGTCTCCTGACTCCGACGAGTAGCATCGTCGTGGCCGTCTTTGCTTTGTTTGGTGTTTCTTTCTGTGTGTAGCCATTGTTGGCTTGTAGTTGGTGTTGTTGTAGTGTTGTAGCTGTTAGTGGTTGTAGTAGTTGTGGTTGTTTGAATGTTAGATGTTGTTGTTTTCATGCTTTCCTAGTCGTGATTCATGTATTGCTGCACTACTTGTATTGCGACGATTTTGGTTAATGGAATGCATGTGGTTTGTTTTTGGAGTTGTGCTGTGTTGTTGTTGTGTGGATGGATTATGTGACTTAGAATCTAGTTGCATCCTTTGATTTAATGTAGGGATGCCTCCTAAGGGTTCAAGACTTCGGCCCGTCTTTCTCTGATTGATCGCTTGTCGGGGTTCCTCCCTTGAGCGATAGCGAGTCAGATCCACAGGCGGGTCCTCTCGTGCCGGTGTTGGGTCGACACCTATGGCTCCTCCAGTCACACCCTTGGTTCCCGAGCCGAGCCATGCACCTTCTTCTACTTCACTGTTGATAGGTTTGAGCAGATGATGTTGTTGATGCGGCAGCACCACCAGCAGCAGCAGCAGCAGCGGCAGCAGCAGGAGTTCCTCTCCTCCATGGTGGCATCTTTGCTCAGTCGAGGGGAGACTCCAACTGTTTCACCTATGCCTCCATCCGGGAGTGCCAGTGCGAGGGTTAGCGGCACATTCAAGCGATTCCAGCGCTTGCGACCTCCTACTTTTGCGGGTTCTCATAGACCCGAGGAGGCCGAGTATTGGATTGACCGCATCTCTAAGATGCCGAGGCCGTTGCACTGCTCTGAGGTCGAGCAGTTGAGCTTGTCACCTTCATGTTTGAGAAGGAGGCCGGTTTGTGGTGGGACAGTGTGCTTCGCACCATTGTCGAGGAGGACTTCGTGTGGTCGTGGCGGGCTTTGAGGCGCGCTTCCATGAGAAGTATTTCCTGACGCACCGACATGAGAAGGAGAGTGAGTTCCTTCACCTCCGCCAGGGAGGGTTGTCGGTTACGGAGTATGAGAACCGGTTTACTGAGTTGGGGCGGTATGTTCCTTTGATCCTGGGTGATCAGCCGATGAGGATGCGGCGTTTTTCTGAGGGGCTGCGACCTGAGATCCGATCGAAGATTTGCTGTGGCAGCATTTCTTCATATGCGGAGCTAGTGAGCATGTCCTTGCGAGCAGAGAGCAAGACGGAGATAGAGCGTCCCGCATGCGAGCACCGATGCCTCCTAGGCCGAGACCGGATTTCCATGGTGCACCTTTCCTTGGCAAGAGGCCGCGTGTTGATTCTCCTCCTAGGCGTTCAGCGCCGCCCGCTCAGCAGATGAGAGCTGATCTGAGATGTTCTTATTGTGGGAAGGTTGGGCACTTGGACCGTTTCTGCTTTTCCCGTATGCGAGCATGTGGTTTTACTCCACCGCAGAGGGTTAGCCGTCCGATGCCTCCGGTTATTTCTCCTCCTCCTCTTCGATCAGCGCTAGCTCATCCATCCTTCAGACCTGCAGTTCCAGGCAGGCCACCTCAGCGGGCCCATGGTTCCTCCGCCGAATCGTCGGCCAGCAGCTCGTGTTCATGCGCTTTCAGCAGACGCCTATGTCTGACTTGGTGCCGAGGTCCTTTGAGGTGACAGACATATTGAAGGTATTCCCGTTTCTGTGCTAGTGGATACAGGTCCACTACTTCTCTTATTTCTTATGCGGCGATTAGGCGTTTGGGTTTGAGATCTGTTCCTATACGGAGTGACGCTTACTACCGCTACGGGGATGTCCTCTGCCTTAGGCAAGCGTTGTATGGATTGTTTGGTCGATCTGGGAAGTGGATCGATCCGTGTTGATTTGCTAGTCGCACCGCTTTATCACTACGATGTTATTATGGGTATGGATTGGCTCACGAGGATGCGAGCCGAGATTGATTGTGAAGCGAGATCAGTGACGATCCATGGACCTGAGGGCGTGTTACTTTCCCAGTTCAGGTCAGTTACCCTATTCGTATTGATTTTTATTCTTCTCTGTTGGAGAGTTCCGCCGAGTCGGCGTTGGTTAGTACGCCGGTAGTTCAGGAGTTTGAAGATGTGTTTGAGTCGATTCCTGGATTACCTCCTCAGCGTGAGATTGATTTTGCTATCGATCTTATGCCTAGTGCGGCGCCCATTTCTTTACCCACCTATCGGATGCCTCCGAGTGAAATGGAGGAGTTGAGGAAGCGGATAGATGGTTTGCTAGAATTGGGTTTTATTCAGCCTAATGTGTCTCCTTGGGGAGCAACTGTTTTGTTTGTGAAGAAGAAGGATGGTTCCTTGCGATTGTGTATTGATTATCGCTGTAATCGTGAAGAATAAGTACCCCTTGCCCGGGATTGATGATCTGTTTGATCGGTTGAAGGGGGCACGGTACTTCTCGAAGGTTGATCTGCGGTCAGGATCAGTTGTGCGTCAAGGATGGAGACGTGCAGAAGACCGCTAGCTCCGGTCATTATGAGTTCCTTGTGATGTCGTTGGTCGAACGCACCGGCCGTGTTCATGGATCGATGAACAGGGTATTTCGGCCTTTCTGTTTCGATTCGTCATTGTATTTATTGATGACATCTTGATTTATTCGGCGAGCCGGCAGAGCACGAGGAGCACTTAAGAGCGGTTTTGGGTACTCTTAGGGAGCATCGGCTTTTCGCACAGTTCAAGAAGTGTGATTTCCGGAAAGAGGAAGTCAAGTTCCCGGGACATGTGGTGTCCAAGGAAGGTATAGCCGTCGACCTTGCCAAGGTAGCTGCTGGTTATCGAGGTGAGGAGTTTTCTTGGCCTTGCAGGATATTATCGACGCTTTATTCAGACTTCTCGAAGATTGCCGGACCGTTGTCGCGGTGACACGGAAGGATTTGAAGTTTGCTTGGAGTGAGCGGGCGGAGTTGCAGGAGGTGAAGGACAAGTTGACGTCCGCCCCTGTGCTAGTATTGCGAGCAAGGGGTTAAGTATATTATATATACCGACGCCTCTCGCGTTGGCCAGGGTTGTGTCCTTATGCAGAAGGACGGGGTGATTGCTTATGCTTCGCGTCGATTAAGGAAACACGAAGAGAATTACCCTACGCACGACTTGAATGGCCATCATCTTCGCATTAAAGCTTTGGAGACATTACCTCTATGGTGAGGAGTTCGAGCTCTTTTGCGACCACAAGAGCCTTAAGTATATCTTCACGCGGCGTGATTTGAATATGAGGCACAGATGGATGGAAACATTGAAGGACTTCAAGTTCGATGTTTCTTACCATCCTGGTAAGGCGAACCTTGTGGCGGATGCGTTGAGTCGCAAGAAGGCTTTGGAGTTTGCGGCTCCGCTAATGATAGCAGAGTGGGAGATGTTGGAGTTCGTGCGCGATTTTGAGCGAAGCTTACGGTGGTTGAGCCGTATGAGGTTATCGCACACATTCGTGCACCGCTATCGACGAGAGGATCGTTGCGGCTCAGGCAGATGATGAGCTTTTGGTGAAGATGAGGAAGCGGGTTGGTACAGATGAGAACTCCGATTGGAGTGTTAGTTCTGATGGGGGCCTACGCTTTCGTGGCCGGTTATGTGTTCCCTGACATCCCTGACTTGAGACGTGAGGTTCTCAAGTTAGCCCATAGTTCTAAGCTTGCGATGCATCCAGTAGCACGAAGATGTATCGGGATATGAAGATGTCTTATTGGTGGGACAATATGAAGGTCCAGTTGAATTTGTTTCTCGTTGTCTCACGTGCCAGGTCAAGGCAGAGCATCGCCGACCTCTGCCCATGCCCATAGCCGAATGGAAGTAGGATTTCATCTCTATGGATTTTATTTCGGGTTGCCGAGGACGAGAAAGGGATTTGACTCTATTTGGGTGATCGTCGATCGATTAACGAAGTCGGCGCATTTCTTACCGATCGAGTCACTTACTCGCAGACGAGTTGGCTAGGTTGTATATCAAGGAGATAGTGCGTCGACATGGATTCCCCTGGAGATTGTGTCCGATAGAGACACGCGTTTTACATCTATCTTCCGGACTCGTATCCAGTGGAAGCGATGGGTGTGAAATCGAAGTTCAAGACCGCGTTTCATCCGCAAACAGATGGGCGGACGGAGCGCGTGAATCAAGTCCTGGAGGATATGTTGCGAGCTTGTGTTTTGGATTTCAAAGACAGTTGGGATGATTGTCTTGCTGCCGAGTTCGCGTATAATAATAGTTTCCGGGTATCGGCAGGGGTCCCTTCGAGGAGTTGTATGGTCGCCCGGTCGAGCACCACATTGTTGGGCGAGATTGGTGAGCATAGTTTGCTTGGCCCGAATTGGTGCAGTGACTTCAGAGAAGGTTGACATCATTCGACGTCGACTTCTAGCAGCACAGAGCAGACATAAGAGTTATGCTGATACGAGGCGTCGACCGCTTGAGTTCGTAGTGGGAGATCATGTTTTTCTGAAGGTCTCTCCTATGAAGGGAGTTTTGCGGTTCGGTAAGAAGGGGAAGCTGACGCCGAGATTTATTGGTCCATTTCAAGTTCTGGATCGAGTGGGAGCGGTAGCATATCGCCTTGCTTTGCCCACACCTCTTGCGGGCATGCATAACGTATTTCACGTTTCTATCCTGAAGAAGTACGTTCCTGATCCTTCGCATATTATCAGTTGGGAGCAAGTGCAGTTAAGTGAGGATGCCACTTATGTACTGCAACCGACACGTATTCTGGATAGAAAGGAGCAGGTACTGCGTAGCAAGGTTATCCCTCTCGTGAAGGTGTTATGGTCGCATCATGGCGTAGAAGAGGCTATTTGGGAATCTGAGGTCAGGAAGACCTACCCTCTGATCCTCGAGGATTATATGAAGGTATGAATTTCGAGGACGAAATTTTTCTTTAAGGGGGGTAGATTGTAACGACCTTGGAATTTTTGTGCTAATCTTTCCTTAAGTAGTTGTTTTTGGGGTAATTAGCGCTTTACTTGATTGCTTGTGAAATTCGCATCAATCACTTTAAATTGTATCTGCATGGCTCTAAACGTGTAGATTAGTGAGCGCTACGTTACTCTGAAATCTGGGATCCATCATAAATCCAGCTGTTCTGGGGAATTTTTGGAAGATCTGGATCGGACCTAGACCGCGCGTCGAAAGTCCGATGGATCTTAGGCTGTTGCGGTCACTGAGTTGGGCTTGGTCTTCACCTCGAAAATCAAGTCGATCTGATGTTCTGGGTCGATTTGGTTGAGTTCGGAGTGAAGAGTGTGAGAACGGTTGGAATTTAATAAGCTTTTTATGAAATCTGAGTCGTGTCGCTTGCGCGACGATTTTAAGCATTCTGACCGTTGGATTCTGACCCAATTTCACCCTCGAATCAGGATTTGGCCCATGCATATCCTAGTGCTTGTGGACTGATCGAGTTTCCGTGACCGCTTGAATTGAGTGTGGTCCGCCACGGCCGATCTAACCAGTCGGTACGAAAACTCAACCGACCTAGATCCATGGTCGGTGAGCTTAAGTCCGACCTTTCGTGGTTATAGGCCCACCGAAGTGCTTCGTTGGATCGAGAAAGGCGTACTTTGGTTATAACCTAAGTATACCTTGACCTGGGGTTATTTCCATCATTTTAAGGCCTATATATAGTCCTTAAACCCTAGCTCTCATTTCCATACGAATTTTCTCTAACCCTAGCTTGGAAAGAGAGTGGAAAAGAGAGAGGAAGTGAGAGAGATTGGTTGGTGAATCACCTTGATTCTTCCTTGTTCTTCTTCACCTTTGAACCTTCACTTTGAATCGTTCCTCTGACGATTCTGAGTTCTTTGGGGGTAAGTTAACCTAACCCTAACCTGTGTTAGAGCTTAGATTAGACTTGGTGTTGTTGTATCTCATTTCTATCCTTATTTTAGGGTATTCTTGCGCCGTTGACGAAGACAACTCGTCTAAATCAGGTTCGGCGGTTCTTTCTTTGCTTAAGGTGCGGACTTTAAGTGTATAGGTTATGGTTTTCAAGGCTTTCAATCCCGATTAGTGATTTATTCTTGTTATGGATGAGATTTCACATGTCAAATGTTATGTTTACATTGCTTTCCGATATGCATGTGCTATATTGAGATTTGTGTATTCTAAGTGTATTTATAAAGTACCGTATACGTATAAAATACGCACTTATGTTTGCCATGATTTTTGGTCATGTATGTATGCTAGATGCATGTATGACAACTCCTTGGGAAAAGGAGTTGTCTAAGTGCACGTATTTCAACATGCGTCATGTATGTTGTTCCATGAATGCTAAGTGTTTGTAGAAATGCATGAATGATCTACGTGTAACTGATTACACTAAATGCAGGCGTTGAGAAGTGGTTCTCAATACTTCTATGGATGCGCATGATTTCCCTTATGCATTTACATTCCAAGTTATTTAAATTCAAGCATTCCTATGCTTACATTTATGTTAAGTTGATATTCTTCAGATGTGTATGCACCATGATTTGAGTGGTTGTTCCATTACTATTTTACATTCCATATGAATATCTGTCGTAGTGTAGGATGTTTGGGACTATGCCTTAGTCCAGGAAATCGGTAATTGACCCTATGGTCGTGGTTGAGATTGCTTTCGCCACGTGAGACGCATTAGACGAACCCGAGTCGTATTAGAGTTGGCGGCAGTGGTTTGGCCACGCGGAGTGTTTGCGCACTCTATGTCGTTCAATTCAACGTGCGCTCGTGCTAGTCGAGTTCGTCAACTAACCCGATTGTCCAGTGCATGCCCACCCTGTAAGGACGCTACCGCTTGACTCTAGGGTACCGAACTTACCAGTGACATCCTAATAACCATGGTACCGATCCGCTAAGACTCATGAGCCGGACATGGTGGTATGGGACACCGTGGTCGAGCCGTCGGCCTACGCTGGGGTGACGAGCCTCCCGTAGTGACCAAAGTGAGCAACTAAACTCGTGTGCCGTTTATGGTGGTATGGGACATTATATTCGTCTTTGTCGGCCTACATTGATTGGTGACGAGCCCTTTGTAGTGACCTCGAGCATACCGGATACCGCAAGGAGGTGACGAGCCGATCTGTGGTAGTAAGGGCATGAAAGGCGTGCATTGATTGGTGACGAGCCCTTTGCTACGACCTCAACTATATGATCGTATGCAATGTCTAGGATTGACGACCCTAGTATGGATCACTGTTTGGATGGTGATATGAGGAAGGTATCTTAGCTTCCCAATCCTGTTGTATGAATTGGACTAATAACAACTTGGTAATCATATCCATGCACCGCATTTGCATGTGCTTTGTAGATGTGGCGCACTTTGAGGCGATGTCATGCGTAACGTAAGATGAAGACGCTGAGGGTGTACGTGTGAGGGCACGCATCATATTGCATTCATACCTGCATTAACAAGAGTACTTAGGATTTATTTAATTATCCTGCTTTATCATTACTGTTTGATTGAACTGATAGCATGTTAACCAGTGCCTTATTGTTCCACTGAGTTGATCACTCACTCCCACGTTTCTGGGGCGGTGTTACACACCCACCAGACTCTGTCTTAGGCCCTGATGTTGCAGATGTGGATGCGACGTCTGAGGCAGAGCGGGAGCTGGATGACGACGAGGCTGCCTTCTCCTATATGCAGTTTTCAGACGGGTTCTAGCGAGCCTCGGTCTGTTGCGCGGGATCTATGGGATGACTATTTTGGGAACTGAAATAATGTAACTTGTACTTATAATTTTGATAAATAACACTTTTACACGATCTGGTTGTATATGTAATTCAGGGACTTACACTTGTACACATATTTTACTATAAGTCTTCCGCTTGCTTTATTCACTTACCCCTGAATCATATCTGCGTTTTGGCTTAACCTATCCCATGTTTATGTGCTAATACAGTCAACATACATCATTCATTAATTATGTTGCATAAGTGATGTTTTGGAACTCGGGAGCTGAGTTATGCTCGACCCCCGAATTTCAGGGCGTTACACTTACGTAGTAACAAGAGTACACTAGGCCTGCATCAATAAGGTGATGAGCCCTTTGCAGTGACCTAGAACCGCAATATCGTGTGAGAATTACTAGGATTGACAACCTTAGAATGGATCATTGTTGGGAATTGATATAAGGGAGGTACCTAAGCTTCCCAATCCTACTGTATGAAAAGGACTAATAAGAACTTGGTAATCATATTCATGCACCACCTTGCATGTGCCGTTTGGCGATGTGTAGAAAGCACGAGGAAGTGACTGATATGCGCGATCGTTAGATGAAAATCGCTGAGGGAGTGCAGGCGAGGGCATGCATCATTTATTCATAGCATTCCTGCATTAATCAGAGTACTTAGGGATGTTCAATTGTATTTCTTTATCATTACTGCTTAATTGAATTGATAACATGTTAACCTTTGCTTTTATTATTTCACTGAGTTGATCACTCACTCCCACGTTATAAGACGATGTCTTGAACACCTACCAGACCATGTTATAGGTTCAGATGATGGCGCAACCTGCAAGGTGGAGCCAGACTTTGAGGATGATGAGGAGGCATTCTCATATATGGAGTATTCAGGCGGGTTTTCATAAACCATTCTAAATCGACGGGGGCTTCAGGGTTATACTTGTAGTGGCCTATTACATTTTGATATTTTGAAATTTGAAATAATACATGTAATTATTGACCTGGCGATGCATACATACTTTGGGGACTTATACTGATTTGTAGAGTCATACATATTTAAGTCAGTCTTCCACTTGCGTATTACAACTATCCCTGGATTATGTTTTTCTGATTTGGCTTAATCTTATTCATGTTTTATGCACTAATATAGACAACATTTAATCATCATAAAATATGTTGCATAAGTGATGTGTTGCAACTCGGGAGTTGGACTTTTACTCAACCTCTGATTTTCAGGGCGTTACAAGTTAGTATCAACATATGATTTGGATTAAACTGGACCTGGGTTATGGTCACACGATGTATGCTGATGTATTTAGACCTAGGTGGTTGTGAGAAAAATATAGAGACAAGCTTAGGATTTTCAGTTTCGTCGATTGGCGAGAGTTACCAAAAATGATCATCGAGATCGAGTTTGTGCACATCCGCGATCACTTGAGATGACCCCGGATCATCCTTAGATAGTCAATCGACAGGTTTAAACCATAATTTGCCCAATCCCAGCCTTCAACAATCGAGAAAATATGTAGTTACATCAGAAATTACACGAAATGACCCGAAATGACTCAAAACGGAGTCGGGGCCCAAACGAAATACTTCCTGGGGGACCTAGGGTGGGCCCCACATATTTTTACAGTCCAGGGGGTAGGAGGACCTCGCCCCATCTGCGAGCCATCACCGAATAGTCCAGAGGTCGGTGAAGACCTCGCCGGCTGGCGAGTTTGGCCGGGCGGGCCGGTTCGGGCCGACACCCCTTTGGTGCTGTGTGGCCCACTGATGCATGTAAGGTTGGTTTTAAACCCTCCAAACACACCTCCCCTTCATAATCTACCCCTCCAAGCTTCCCTTTTTCTTCAAAACTCTTTGGTTCTCTCTCAAATCTCTCCTCCATTCACCCATTTCTTATTGCACGCTCCACTAGAGCGTCTGATTCGCTCCCATTCAGCCGACTCATATGCAAGATTGCACGTGAGTTTGGCTATAGACTTAGGGCGGAAGTGCCGGTGCCTATCCATTACATCAATGAGACTACTCTCAACTAGATGAAAATTGTGCCACGGTAGCGACAAGCCTGCCTCGATGAGAGTGAGGACGAGACGGCTAGTGAAGAGTATGAAAGCGAGGAGGAAAGCAGAGAGGAGATAGGAGAAGAACAATAAGAAGAAGTGGAGGCTCAGGACATGGATGAGAGCTCCCCATCTACGGCAATGGGGCATGACCCTGATCGGGCTGATAGGGAAGCCCGCTTAGCTCGACTTGAGGAGGGCCAGGTTGCCTTACGACAAGAGATTATCGATGTCTGGGCCCTTGTGAAGCACAACTTTAAGAAGGTGACCTGCACCTTGAAAGCTATCCTATGTTGCCTGCAGGATAAGGGCACCCCTCCTCCGTCGCCAGACTCAGATGTCTAGTCATCCATGCCGTTGCCCAGTAGTTTATTTTATTACTGTCTTAGGATGTTTGTGTTTTAATGTTTAAAAGCTTAGTAGTATCATAGGTAAATAGTGTAGTTGTGTTTGTTAGTTATCTTAATGTTTGCAGCTTTATTTGCAATAGCTCATATGAGTTTCCTGTCATGATTCATGTAATGTCATATTTCATGTATTGTGACAATTTTGGTAAATGAAATGCATGGAGTTTCTTTAAACTATGTGTAAATGTTGTGTGGTTGAGGTTGTGGGCATGCTGAATCTGACCTGGGTTGCACCCTATGTTGTTATAGGGAATGCCACCTAAGACCACATGGAGTACGATACATCTCACTCTTGGCGATTCGTTTGACGGGGCACCTCTCTTGAGCGATAGCCATATGGACCCTAGTTCGGGCCCGTCTCCCTCTGACACCATGCCGGACTCTCAGCCGGCCACTGGCCCCACTAATAGGCCTACACCTGTTGTACCACCGATTTTAGAGCAGAACCGTGCGTCCTCCTCGACGCCATCTTTACCTCTGTCGGCTCCTCCTACTGATAGGTTGGAGCAGATGATGTTATTGATGCAGCAGCAACAGGTACAGTAGCAGCAGCAGTAGGCACAGGAGCAGCAACAGTTTTTGGCCACCATGGTGGGGATTTTTGCCCAGAGCATGGGTATGACTTCGCTTGCTCCATTTACACCCCCTGCTGGGAATGCAGGTGCTAGTGGCTACCTTGAGCGATTCTAGCACTTACGGCCCCCTACCTTTGTCGGTACTCACAGACCCGAGGAGGCCGAGTTTTGGCTTGACTATATCTCTAAGATGCTAAAGCCGCTGCACTGCACAGAGCCCGAGCAGGTGGAGTTGGTCACCTTCATGTTCGAGAAGGAGGCCAGCTTATGGTGGGATAGTGTCCTCCGTACTGTTGCGGTCGGACACGTATAGATGTGGGCAGATTTTGAGACCTGCTTCTATGAGAAATACTATCCCATCACCTATCGCCATGAGAAGGAGAGTGAGTTCCTTCGCCTCTGATAGGGAGGGATGACAGTGGCTGAGTATGAGAATAGGTTCACTGTGTTGGGTAGGTACGCCCCGTTGATTCTGGCAGATGAGCCGATGCGTATGCGGCATTTTTCTGAGGGCCTGCGACTAGATATTCGCTCGAAGATATGCTGTGCTAGCATACCTAGCTATACTGAGCTAGTAAGCATGTCCATGAGAGCTGAGCAGGACGGGGACAGGCAGTCCCGTATGCGGCACCGATGGCCCCTAGGCCGCGACCAGCGATTCCGAGCAGACCATTCCTCGGGAAGAGGCCGCGGGTAGACTCACCCCCGAGGCTGATGGCTTCGCCTGCCCTTGTGAGGTGACTTAATGTGTGGTGTGCCTACTGCAAGAGGCCAGGCCACACAGAGGTGACTTGCTTCACCAAGATGAGGGATAGAGGCTTCTCACCGCCCTAGAGGATCAACCGCTAGCTTCCCTAGACTATATCACCAACACCTCTACGCTCAGTACCAACTCATCCATCATTCCAGCCACCCGTACCTCGATCTAGGCTGCCCCAGCGACCTATGACTCCTCAACCCAACCGGTCTCACTAGGTGCGCGTCCATGCACTTATAGTGGAGGCGCCTGATTTTACAGCTACCATATCTTTGGCCTTCGAGCTCACCACCTACATTGAAGGTTCCCCTATATTTCTATTGGTGGATACGGGATCCACTATATTCGTGATATCATGTTTTGCAGTCCAGCGCTTAGGGCTGAAGAAGACTCTGATGGTTGGGGTGCGAGTTATCGCAGCACCAGGGACTTTTACAGATGCCACAAAAATGTGTAAGGGTTACTTGACAGATCTAGGGAGCAGGACGATATGCATTAACTTGATTGTCACCACGATATACCATTTCGACATCATCCTTGGTATGGATTGGCTAATTAAAGTGAGGGCCGAGATTGACTGCGAGACCCGACTAGTGACAGCTCACGGGCCTGAGGGCATGCCCTTTACGTTCCCCATGCAGGTCAGTTACCCTTCTCGAGTCCTTTGTTATGCTTCCTTACTGAAGAATGTTGACGGCCCGGTACTTGAAGACACACTATTGATTCGAAAGTTTAAGGACGTGTTTAGTAAGATACTTGGACTACCTCCTCGGCGCGAGATCGACTTCACGATTGACCTTGTGCCTGGTGTGACACCTATTTCATTGTCGACCTATCGCATGGCTCCATGTGAGATGGAAGAGTTGAGAAAATAGATCGATGATCTGTTAGATGCTGGCTTCATACGACCGAGTGTGTCTCCTTGCGGAGCACCCGTGTTATTTGTGAAGAAGAAGGATGGATCACTGCGATTGTGTATTGATTAACGCAGGTTGAACCAAGTGACGGTAGAGAACAAGTATCCTTTACCCAAGATAGATGATCTGTTTGATCAGTTAAAAGGGGCGCAATATTTTTCAAAGATCGATCTATAGTCAGGGTATCATCAGTTACGTGTTAGGGATAAGGACGTGCAGAAGACGACTTTCAGGACCAGTTTTAGGCACTATGAGTTTCTGGTGATGTCGTTCGGTCTTACGATTCGTCATTGTGTTTATTGATGACATCCTGATATACTCCAAGAGTCAGGAAGAGTACGAGGAATACCTACGAGTAGTCTTGAATACTCTGAGGAAGAACCAGTTGTTTGCACAGTACAAGAAGTGCGACTTCTGGAAAGAAGAAGTTAAGTTCCTGGGACATGTGGTGTCCAAGGAAGGGATAACTGTGGACCTTGCTAAGGTAGCCGCAGTTCAGGACTGGGAGCAGCCTGGTTTGGTTACCGAGGTGAGGAGTTTTCTTGGTCTGGCAAGTTACTATCGATGATTCATTCGGGATTTCTCAAAGATAGCCAGACCTTTATCTCAGTTGACACGGAAGGATCTGAAGTTCGCCTGGAATGAAAAGGCAGAAGCACTTTTCAAGAGCTGAAGGATGGGTTGACGTCTGCCCCTGTGCTAGTATTACCAGAGCAAGGGGTCAAGTATGTTATATATACAAACGTGTCTCGTGTCGGTTTGGGTTGTGTCCTTATGCAAAAGGACAAGGTGATTGCATATGCCTCGAGACAGTTGAGGAAACACGAGGAGAATTACCCGACGCACGACCTGGAGTTAGCAGCCGTCATCTTCACACTGAAACTCTGGAGACATTACCTCTACGAACAGGAGTTCGAACTCTTTTGCGACCATAAGAGCCTTAGATACATATTCTCTTAGCGAGACTTGAATATGAGGCAGCGGCGATGGATGGAGACCTTGAAGGACTTCAAGTTCGAGTTTTCTTACCATCCAAGTAAGGCCAACCTTGTGGCAGACGCACTGAGCCGCAAGAAGGCATTGACTTTTACGGCTCCATTGATGGTAGCAGAGTGGCACATGGTAGAGTTTGTGTGAGACTTTGAGCAGAAACTCATGGTGGAGGAGCCGTATGAGGGCATTGTACATATTCGATTACAATCCCTCATTGATGACAAGATTATCGTAGCTCAGGCAGAAGATGAGCTATTGGTAAAGATGAGAGGACAGGTTAGTGCAGATGAGGACTTAGAGTGGAGCGTTGGTACGGATGGGGGCTTACGTTACTGTGGTCGCCTATGCGTCCTGAACCTCCCTGACTTGAGGAATGAAGTTCTTGAGGCTGTTCATGATTCAAGGATAGCTATGCATCTAGGCAGTACGAAGACGTATCGTGACATGAAGAGGTCGTACTGGTGGGACAATATGGAGGCTCACAAAGCAGATTACGTGTCCCATTGTCTCACGTGCCAGCAGGTCAAGGCAGAGCATCGCTGACCTCCTAGTTTGCTTCAGCCCATGCCCATAGCTGAATGGAAGTGAGATTTCATCTCTATGGATTTCATCTCAGGGCTACCGAAGACGAGGAAGGGTTATGATTCCATATGGGTGATCGTGGACCGGTTGACAAAATCGGTTCATTTCCTCCCTATTAGAGTTTTGAACTCTGTAGATGAGTTAGCTAGGTTGTACATCAAGGAGATTATACGTATGCATGGAGTTTCCTTGGAGATTGTGTCAGATTGAGACACGTGATTTACATCCATTTTCTTGACTCGCATCTAGGAAGCGATGGGTGTAAAGTTAAAGTTCAGTACCACGTTCTACCCATAGACTGACGGGCAGATGGAACGGGTGAATCAGATTCTGAAAGATATGTTGCGGGCCTGTGTGCTAGATTTCAAGGATAGTTGGGATGACTGTCTTCCTTATGCAGAGTTCGTCTATAACAACAGCTTCCAGGTAAGTATTAACATGGCTCCTTACGAGGCACTGTATGGGCGTCCGTGTAGGGCACCGCATTGCTGGGCAGAGGTTAGCGAGAAGAGCTTCATTGGCTTGGAGTTAGTTCAGGCGACTTCAGAGAAAGTCGACATTATCAGGCACTGACTTCTGACAGCGCAGAGCAGACAGAAGAGCTGCGCCGATACGAGGCAGCGACCGCTAAAGTTCGAGGTCAGAGACCATGTGTTCCTCAGAGTTTTTCCTATGAAGGGAGTCCTTCGGTTTGGCAAGAAAGGGAAGCTTACGCCTCGATTCATTGGCCCATTTCAGATACTTGATTGAGGGCGGTAACGTACCGCCTTGCTTTGCCCACACCACTTACGGGCGTGCATAACGTATTTCATATATCTATACTGAAGAAATACGTTCCCGATCCTTCCCACATTATCAAATGGGAGTAAGTACAGTTGAGCGAGGACGCTACATATATACTGCGATCGACGAGTATCCTAGACAGGAAGGAGCAAGTGTTGCGTAACAAAGTTATTCCACTTGTGAAAGTGCTGTGGACGCATCACATGGAAGAAGAGGCTACTTGGGAGACAAAAGTCGAGGTTCGAAAGAACTACCCTCAGATTCTCGAGGAGTATGAAAATGTACTAATTTCGAGGATGAAATTTTTCTTTAAGGGGGGTAGATTGTAACGTCTCGGAAAAACCCATATAAAGACCCGAGTACAACCTCAGGCAGAAATGACCCAGGACCAAAACCTTAAGAAAATTAGGTTAATGTTAGCAAGTGCTAAACTAGAGTGCTTGTGAAATTAGCACTAGTCACTTTAAATATGATTTGCAAGACCCAAAATGTGCAGAATCATTGACGCTACATTACCCTGAAATCTAGAGTCCGTCCTTAAACCCGGTTGCTCTCGGGAGCACACCGAAACTCCGTATCGGACCTGGACCGCACGTTAAAAGTCCGATGATTGTGAAACTATACAGTTATGACCGCATTACTGGACTTGACAACCCCTTCGGAAATCAAGTCCTAATTGTGTCTAAAAATCCATAACTTGAGCCCGGAGCAAAGTGCGTGAGAAATGTGAAAATATTTAGAAATAAAAATTTGAATTTAAGTAATCTGAGTCATATCACTTGCGGGCCAAATATAAGGATTCAGACTGTCAGAATCTAACCCAAATACACCCTCAGATAAGGAGAAATGTTCTACACATGTCGATTTACTTATAGCCCTGATGAGTGACCGTGACCGTTGAACTGAAACTGGTCTGTCACGGCTGATCTGTAAATTCTATCGGAATGAAAACTCAGCCTGACCTAGATCCATGGTCAGGGAGCTTAAGTCCGACCGCACGTGGAAAATGGGTCACCAGAAGTGCTCCGTTGGACTGGAAGAGTCCGTATTTGGATATAACCTAAGTATACCTTGGCCCTAGGGCTATTCCCATCAAACCTGGGCCTATATAAGGACCTTAAACTCTCTCTCTCACCCCATACAAATTTGAAAAACCCTAGGGGAGAGAGGAGAGAAAAGATAAGGGAAAAGAGAGAAAATGAGTGTGAGAGTTGGAGATTCTTCCTGGGATTCGATCCCACTATTCCACGCATTCAACCACCACTCCTGTATCGCTATACAGGCGATTCCGATTCCGTTCTTAGGTAAGAAAACCTAACCCTAATCTGTTTTAGGCTTTCAGATAGTGTAAGTTATGAAATAGCTAACCTAATTTATGTTATAGGTTGCTAATCTGCCGTAGACAAATACTTAGCTTTAAAGCTGAGTTCGTTACGAGTCTACCGGCGAAAGGTGCGGACTATAAATGTATAGGTTATAATTTTCAAGGCTTTCAATGTCGGTTAATAGTTTATTACTGACTTGGGTGCTATTTCACATGCCAAATGCGTTGTTTGTTTCGCGCTTCAGATATATATGAATTATATTGACTATAGTGTATTCTAGGTATTTGTTGAAATGATTGAATGCGTGTAGAATTGGGATTCGTGTTTGCCATGATCATCTGTCATGGATAGGGGATAGTTGCATTTGTAACAACTCCTTGGCGAAAGGATCCATCCAAATACATGTTATGACCGATGTACGTCATGTATGTTGAAGGGTGTAGTTTAAGTATTTGTTGAAATGACTGAATGAATATAAAATCATGATTGGTGCCTACCATGGCTATGGGATGTAAGTGCATGATGATGGTGTATGTGACAACTCCTTGTCGGAAGGATTTGTCCAAGTATATGTTAAAAATCAACATATGTCATGTATGTTGATAGGTGTAGTATAAGTGTTTGATAAATTGTCTGTATGAACAAGTAATTGGTGAATTGTATTGTATATGGGCATTGAGATAAGGTTCTCAACTACCTTAACTATGTGTATAAATCCCTCTATGTACCATATATTATATTGTCTGATTACTTATGAAATACATATATGTGAATTCATGTTTATATTGTACTTCATAAAATGCTTAAATGGTTGTAGGATTTGAGTTACTTACTGCTTGATTATCTCACATGAACTCTTGTTGGTACTGAGTGTGGTTGGGACTATGTAATAGTCCAGGCAATCGGTAACGGGTTCTAATTTGGTGGCTGAGGTTGTTTTCGCCCACAGGACGTGTTCGATGAGTCCAAGCCGTACTTCAGTTATTGACAGTGGTTAGGCCACACGGAGTGCTCGTGCACTTCATGTCGATCAATTTGATGTGCACTCATACTAGTCGAGCTCGTCAAGTAACCTGATTGACCCGATATATGTTCACCATGTTTGGACTCTACTGCTTGAATCTAAGGTACCAAACTCACCAGTGAAAACCCTTTTAACCTTGGTACCTCGACCCGCTAAGACTCATGAGCCGGACATGGTGGTACGGGACACCGTGGTTGAGCTGTCAGCCTACACTGGGGTGACGAGCCTCCCCGTAGTGTCCAGTGAGCAACACAGTCTCGTGAGCCGAATACAGTGGTGTGGGACATTGTATTCGAGCTGTCGGCCTACACTGATATGGTGACGAGCCCTTTGTAGTGACATCGAATGTACTCTAAGACTGCATAGAGGTGGCGAGCCCTTACTTAGCAACAAGAGTACACTAGTCCTGCACTGATAAGGTGATAAGCCCTTTGCAGCGACTTAAAACCGCAATATCGTATGAGAATTGCTAAGACTGACAATGTAATGATGTGAAAAATTTCGTGCCAAGACCCCAGTACTACCTCTATTTTCCTTAGAAGTTGTGTGGGTTAATTAACGTTAAACTCAATTGCTTGTGATATTAGTATCAATCACTTCAAATTTGATCTGTAGGACTCAAAACCTATAGAATCGTTAATGCTATGTTACCCTAAAATCTAGGATTCAACGCTAAATCCAGTTGCTCTCGGGAGTACTTGGAAACTTTGTATCAGACCTGGACCGCGCATCGAAAGTTCGATGGCGTTGATCTTAGACAATTTTGGTCATCTTGTTGACCATCACCTCAAAAATCAAGTCCAGATGATGTCCTGGGTCGATTTGCTTTAGTTCGGAGTAAAGAGTGTGAGAAAGCTGAGAAATTAAATATGAATTTATGAAATCTGAGTCGTGTTGCTTGCGCGCCGATTCTAAGCATTCTAATCATTGGATTCTGACCCAATTTCACCCTCGGATCAGGGAAGATGGCCCTAGCATGTCATAATGCCGGTGGACCTGATCGAGTTTCGGTGACCGTTGAATTGAGAGTGGTCCGCCACGGCTGATTTGTAAATTTGATTGGTACGAAAACTCAGCCTGACCTAGATCCATGGTCAGTGAGCTTAAGTCCGACCTCACGTGGAGAAAGGACCACCAGAAGTGTTCCGTTGGACCAATATAGGCCTGATTTGGTTATAACCTAAGTATACCTTGGCCCTGGGCCTATTTTCATCTATTTTAGGCCTATATAAAGACCTTAAAACCCTCCCTCTCAATTCCATACGAATTTTCTAACCCTAGCTAAAAGAGAGAGAGAGAGGAAAAGAGAGAAAAAGTGAGAGAGAAGTTGGTGAATCATCTTGAGATTCTTTCTTGTTACCCTGCATCTCTAAATCGTCACTCTTGAATCGTTATTCCGGCAATTCTAAGTTCATTCTTGGGTAAGTTAATCAAACCCTAGTCTGTTTTAGAGCTTAGACTTGTCTAAGTGTTGATGTAGTTCATTTCTATTCATGCCTTAGGTTATCTAGTCGCCGTTGATGAAGACTTATCGTCTGAATCATATCTATTGTGCTTTTCTGGTTTAAGGTGCGGACTATATTCGTATAGGTTATGGTTTTCAAGGCTTTCAATGTTGGGTAATAGTTTATTATTGTTATGGATACAATTTCACATGCCAACTGTGATGTTTATTTTGCGTTCCTGATATATATGTGTTATATTGAGATTTGTGTATTCTATGTATATGTAGGAAGTATCGTATACGTATAAAATATGAACATGTGTTTGCCATGATTAATTGTCGTGTACTTGTGCTAGTTGTATGTGTGTCAACTCCTTGGCGAAAGGAATTATCCAAATGTGTGTTATCACCAACATACATCATGTATGTTGGACTATGTAGTCTAAGTGTTTGTAGAAATGTCTGAATGGTTAAGTGTGTAATATATTAACCTATTATGGGCATTGAGAAGAGATTCTCAACTATCCTATTGGTGTGTATGATTTCCTACATGCAATTTACATTTTTTGTTGTTTAACTTCAAGTACTACTTATGTGTAAATCCATGCTAAATTGATATTCATCAAATGCTTCCATATTATGATTAGAACTGTTGTTCCATTACTGTTCTAAATTGTTAATATGAATATCTGTTATAATTGAATGTGTTTGGGACTATGAAATAGTCCAGGAAATCGGTAACAATCTTTGAGTTCATGGCCGAGGTCGTTTTCGCGACGCAAGGCGTGTTTGACGAAATCGAGTCATATTAGGGTTGTCGGCAGTGGTTTGGCCACACGGAGTGTTTGCGCACTCTATGTCGTTCAACTCAATGTGCACTCGTGCTAGTCAAGTTCGTCAAGTAACCCAATTGTCTCGGTGGATGTACACCATGTATGAACGTTATTGCTTGAATCTAGGGTACCAAACTTACGAATGCAATTCTGTTAACCATTGTACCTTGATCCGCTAAGACTCATGAGCCGGGCATGGTGGTATGGGACACCGTGGTCGAGCTGTCGGCCTACGCTGGGGTGACGAGCCTCCCCGTAGTGACCAGTGAGCACACCAGACTCGTGAGCCGATTATGGTGGTATGGGACACTATATTCGTGCTGTCAGCCTACATTGATTGGTGACGAGCCCTTTGAAGTGACCTCGAGCATACCTTGCTACTGCATTGAGGCGACGAGCCTTAGGGTAGTAACTAAGGTATGATAGACATACATTGATTGGTGACGAGCCCTTTGCAGCGACCTAAAACCATATGATCGTATGAGATTGTCTAGGACTGACGACCCTAGAATGGATCACTGTTTGGAAAGTGATATGAGGAAGGTACCTTAGCTTCCCAATCCTGCTGTATGAAAAGGACTAATAACAACTTGGTAATCATGTTCATGCACCGCATTGCATATGCGTTGGAGTTGTTGGCACTGTGGGAGGTTGTCATGCGTACCATAAGATGAAGACGCTGAGGGAGTGCATGCGAGAGCATGCATCATTCTTACATACATCCTTGCATTAGCAAGAGTAGTTAGGACGTGTTTGATTGTATTGCCTTATCATTACTGCTTGATTGATTTGATAACATGTTAACTTTTACTGTATAGTTCCACTGAGTTGATCACTCACTCCCACATTCTGGGATGGTGTTTCAACACCAACCAAACTCTGTCTTAGATGCAGATGATGACGTGACCCCTGAGGCAGAGCAGGAGTATGTGGATGATGAGGACGCATTTTCTTTTATGCAGTTCTCAGGTGGGTTCATGTGAGCCATGTCCTGATATGCGGGGATTCTCGGTTTTCTTTGTAATTGTAATAGATGATGTCATTTTGATACTTATATTGTGAAAATAACACGTGTAATTATAACCTGGAAGAGTACATGTATTTTAGGGACTTGCACATGTACACATATGTTTCTTTAAGTCTTCCGCTTGCGTCTTTCACTTATCCCTGAATTATGTTTGCAGTTTGGCTTAATCTATTCCATATTTTATGCACTAATACAGACAACATACATCCATCATTCAATATGTTGCATAAGTGATGTTTTGAAACTCGGGAGCTGAGTTATGCTCGACCCCCGAATTTCAGGGCGTTACAGACAACCCTAGAATGGATCATTGTTGGGAATTGATATAAGGGAGGTACCTTAGCTTCCCAATCCTGCTGTATGAAAAGGACTAGTAAGAACTTGATAATCATATTCATGCATCACATTACATGTGCCGTTTGGCGATGCCTAGAGAGCATGAGGAAGTAACTGACATGCGCGACCGTTAGATGAAGATCGCTGAGGGAGGCATGCATCATTTATTCATAGCATTCCTGCATTAATCAGAGTACTTAGAGATGTTTGATTGTATTACTTTATCATTACTTCTTGATTGAATTGATAACATGTTAACCTTTGCTTTATTATTCCACTGAGTTGATCACTCAGTCCCACGTTACGGGACGGTGTCTTGAACACCTATCAGACCCTGTTGTAGGTTCAGATGATGGCGTAGCTTGCGAGGCGGAGCCAGACTTTGAGGATGATGAGGAGGCATTCTCATATATGGAGTATTCAGGTGGGTTCTCATAGACCGTTTTGAATCGATGGGGGCTTCAGGGTTATACTTATAGTGGCCTATTACATTTTGATATTTTGAAATTTGAAACAATACATGTAATTACTAACCTGACGATGCATATATACTTTGGGGACTTATACTGATTTGTAGAGTTATACATATTTGAGTCAGTCTTCCGCTTATGTATTACAACTGTCCCTGGATTATGTTTTACTAATTTGGCTTAATCTTATTCATGTTTTATGCACTAATACAGACAACATTTAATCATCATAAAATATGTTGCATAAGTGATGCGTTGGAACTCGGGAGTTGGACTTTTACTTGACCCCCAATTTTCAAGGCGTTACAATAGCCCTAACTACCTCTGCTTTCATTTAACAGTCTCTATTTCAACTGATTTTCTAATGCTTGTGGTTTTTGTGCCTTCCAGTTCAAGACATGGAAGTAATCATGAGACTTTAGCAATAAGCCTAGTTTGAAGAGGTTCATATATGGAACGTCTAGAAATGATACCTGAAGCGAAAAGGAAATCTATAAGACATCTGTTGGACTTGCATATTATATGAGATTGTCGGCCAATTAAGAGGCAACCTGAACATAGGATGAACCCATAGTAAGGATGTTAGATGGATGTGTGGGAAGATAAGGAAGGATAGAAATAAAAATGAGGTCATTCAAAACAAGTTGGACGTTGTCTCATTTGAGATGGGATGAAAGAGGGTCAAATTGAAATGGTTCATCTATGATTTAAGAAAACAAAAGACAGTGAAGGAATGGAACTATGGTTAGGATTCAAGAACCTAAAAGGGGAGAGAGAGAGAGAGAGAGAGAGAGAGAGAGAGAGAGAGAGAGAGAGAGAGAGAGAGAGAGACCTAAAAGGACTTGAATAGAAGTGAGAAGCCATATAAAGGCCTTTTCACTTACTGGAGAAACAACCTTCATGCAAAGTCATTAGAAGCTACACTAACCCACACTACAGTCTTTTTTCATGCTGCCAGTGAGATAAGCTAGTACAATCCTACATGATCTGAGCCGGTCATCTGATCGTTAAATGCCAATTGAGGAAACCATCCCAATCTGCACTCCATTTTTAATCATGCAAAAATCATAGTGACCGGATGATCATAGCCATTAAAGGTTGGCCTCTTTTTATTAATAGTGTCCATTTCCCAAGCCATAGATGGAATCATTGGGAGCATTTGATGATAGTGATGCTTTATAATCATAAGCGATCCAGGATCTTCCGTACTGAATGGATGGTTTGAATGGATGCTTTAAGACAATCTTAATTAATGGTCTTATTTTGTTAGTAGTTGATTGGGTGGTCTGGAACATCCGTCCAGTGTGATTTTTGCACTCACAACCAAGTCCAAACACAAACAATTAGAATTTTACGTAGAAACCCTTGCTGGGAAAAACTACCGTACAAAGCGACAAGTATGTACTATGAAAGAAGAAATTACAACAGGGAGTGTTCCCGATTCAAACAAGCCTCGAATCCATTTCACAAGCCTTAGCTATGCCCTTGAAACTCTTATGAATGAATTAGAAAGCCTTGTAACTCTTCTACTATTATTAAATTTTGATTATACTTGATATATATAGTATCACAACCAGAATATAGAATACAAATCCCGAACTTATGCAATTATGCACGCGTACTCGATGGGTCTTCGATGGGATCAACAATCTGTCAATGTCATCGAAGACATCGAGTAGCAACATCAAAATGTTTCCGCAACCAACATGGATTTTTTTGGGAATTTTTCTGATCGCATTGAGCATCTATCGATGGCATCGAGTGGTCCGTCGATGGCATTGACATTCCTTGTTGATTACATATTTAAGACATCAATAACAATCTCCATCATGTCTTTAATAATCATTATTCATAACTCCTTATCATATATCTAATTCTCGTACACACTCCGTCTTCCATTTACGCCTTTGCCAAGCCCAAGGAAGTTGCATAGAACTTGAACTTCTCTATGGGAATTACCTTAGTAAGCATATTAGTTGGATTCATACTTGTGTGAATCTTCTCTTAAGTCACGCCTCCTTTCTCAAGCACCTGTCGGCTAAAGGTGATGCATATCAATATATTTATTACGTGAGTGATAAATAAAATTTTTAGCCAAATTGATCATGTTTTTGCTGTCACAATTGACTACCAGAACCTCCTGTTGAAGCTCCAATTGATTTATTATCCCCCCTCAACCAAATACTTTCCTTAAAAGCTTTTGTCATAGCCATATACTCAACTTCAGTTGTGGAAAGAGCCACCATAAACTGAAGCTTCGACATCCAACTGATCTCTCCACCCGCTAGCACAAATGAGTAACCGGAAGTCGATCTTCTAGTGTCCACACTGTCTACGTAATCAGAATCCATATAGCCTACTAACTTGTCCACTGATTTTTCAAATGATAAGACGTAGTCCTACGTACCTTGAATATATTGAAGTAGCCATTTGACTGCCTCCCAGTGTTTCTTGCCGGGGTTAGACATGTATCTTCTAACAACATCCACTACATGTGAAATATTTAGTCTTGTATACAGCATATCATACATCAAGCTGCCTAATGCTCTCGAATAAGGCACACATGACATATTTTCCTTTTCTTAATTGGTTTTAGGAGATCGTTAAGAAGAAAGCTTAAAATGAGCTGCTTGGAGAACGCTGACCGACTTTGCCTTGTTCATCCCATACTTCATCAATACATTCTCAAGGATTTTACTTGAGATAACCATAGCATGCTCCTCTTCCCGTCTCTGTGTAATTCAATGTCGAGAACCCTCTTTGCATTCCCCAGATCTTTAATCTCAAATGTCCCTAATAACTGAGTCTTCAGTATGTCGATCTCAGAATGCTATGACTGGCGAGAAACATGTCATCGACGTACAAAACCAGAATAATGAATTTTCCATCACTCGGAGTCTTGTAATAGACATAATGATCATACTTATTCCAGGTAAACTTCTGACTCACCATGAAAGAATCAAATTTCTTGTATCACTGCTTAAGCGACTGTTTCAGGCCGTACAATGAACTCTTTAACATTCAAACCTTGTTATCTGCCCCTTGTATTTTGAAATCTTCTGGTTGCTTCATGTAAATCTGCTTTTCTAATTCCCCATACAGGATGACAGTCTTCACATCCATTTTTCCTGCCTGAGATCATTTTGGGAACCACTGCCAATACGAATCTGATAGATACTTGCTTTACCAAAGGTATGAATATCTCAGTGAAGTAAACACATTCTCTCTAAGTATATCCTTTTGTTACCAACCTTGCTTTGTACCTATCCTATTTCTTCTTGAAGATTCATTTGCACCCGATCGCTTTATGGCCGACGGGAAGCTCCACTAGCTCACACGTCTCAGTCTTTTATAATGAGTCCATCTCATCATCCATCACTGTTTTTTACTTTTTAGCATCTTCCTCATCAAGAGCTTCGTGGAGAGTAGATGGATCCCCCTCATCTATAATGAGGGTAACTAAGACATTTGAGTCATCCCTGTACCTTGTTGATAACCTTCGATCCCTCAGTGAATTCCTTCTCACAGGTGGCTACTTCACCTGCTCCTGTACCTCTTCCTATATACCTATATCATCCTATGTCTTATCTTTATTTAATTGAATGTACACAACCAACTTCCTGGCTTCCTTGTGCTTGTTCACAACCTCAAGTGTAAGGTCGCGATGTAGTAATAATCTCGGTGAGACTGAGGTTGAATCCATAGGGACTAATCTCGTGAGTATTTTGAAAATAACTAGAAGTAGAACTAGAAAAAGATATAAATCTAAATCTAAAATCAAAGGGAGTAATTATGAAAGTTTTAATTAGAAACTTAAGAAATTCAAAGGTGGGAACTAGGGGTTCCAAGGATCCACTTATAGCAATCAAGGATATCTATTACTTGATTTAAGCACACAACTGAGATCGGAGTCCTATCTTATCAAGTTGAAAGATATAGCAATAAAACCAAATATGAACTTCCATTAATCTAATTCTCAACGGATGAGAGTTGTGAGAATTGGAAGTGATTCCATCACCTAGCCATGCTCAGGAGACAATGGCAAACAACAGGATGTACCAATTCCATAATCAATCATAAGAGAATTGTAAAGGTTAGAAGGGATTTCATCATCCAAACATGCCCAAGGGATGATGGTGAATAACAGGGTTTCCTAATTTCACAATCTCAAAGCATGAAAAGAAAGTACTCAAAGCTATTGCAAATATATTGTAATTTAAGTCACAATAAACCATTAAAAACTGAAAGTATTCCTTAAATATCAAATTATAATCAAAGAGAATTCAACATAAACATGAATCAAAGTAATAAAAAATATCCCATCATGCTACAAGCTTCACCTCTTAGCCCTAGATAAGAGGTTTAGCCAACCATAGACATGATTGGATCTAAAACTCTAGAAGAAAGCATGAAAAACTAAGGAAGAAAGAAGAAAAATGCTTAGCGAAGACTCTCCTCTAAACACTAGATAGATGCCCAGGGATGCCCTGGGGACTCCTATTTATAGTTGTGCAACACCTTCTTTCACACCTCTTTGGAATAATTTAGAAACTGCCTCAAATTTACGCACTCCTTATAACTCTATGTAACTTCGCGTGATTCGTTCGATGACATCGAATTCGCTTCTATGTCATCGAATGTGTCTTTTATACGTGCTTTTTTATGCTTTTATAACTTCATCTTGACTCTATAATCTTCAATATCATCAAACCTACCTTCGATGTCATCGATGAAGCCTTCGATGTCATTGAGCATTGTTCGAGGAATCGATAATGTGTCCAAAACGGTCCAAAGAGTTAATTCAATTTCTTCAATAAATTTGATGTTATTGAAGAGGACTTTGATGTCATCGAGCAGGTCTTCGATGTCGTTGGGGTTGCCTTCGAGTAATCGAACATGGTGCCCAAAGTGTCTAACGAGTTTTGCCGAAAATCCATAAAAAATTCAATGTCATCGAACTGGCTTCGATGTCATCGAGTAGGACTTCGAGTCATCGAACAAGTCCTGGAGTCATTGAAAAATGTCTTCAATTTATCTAGTAACCAACTCAATTTTCTTTCATAAATTCGATGTCATCGACTCGTGTTCGATGTCATCGAATGTGTCCTCGATGTCATCGAACGGTGATCGATGACACAGTCAATGTGTATTCAGCACTTATTTCTTTGACTTGGTTCCTTCTCCACTTGGTTTTCTTTGAATCTTCAGACCTTAAAATCTTCAATATTTATCTCATAAGATCGTTCTTTGCCTTGGTGATCTTTGAGCAATAAATCCATGCTTTTATCACCTTTTCCAATCTAAGCTCTTAAATTCACCTTGCAACACAAACATGAGTAAAATAGGACATTAAGCGGTATCATGTTCATAAAACCAAGGTATAAATGGGGTTCAATATACAATATTTGACCCTTAACAGTGCTCATCCTTACAAAATAAGGATCCATTGTTAAATTTGACATTATGACTAAGGATGATTTTCCGTGTGACTGGGTCATTCAACTTGTACCCCTTCACACCACCACCATAGCAGACAAAAATGTACCTTTTAGCTATTTAATCCAGCTTATCTCTCTCAACTGACAGTATATGAGAGTAACCATCGTAACCAAATATATCCAGTCCAGAGTAGTCTATCTGCTGACCACTTCACACTTAATCTGGAATCTTATATTCAATAGCTGTAAAAGGGGACCGATTCACCAAGTAAGAAGCCGTGTTAACAGCCTCGGTCCACAATTCCTTACCTAACCTAGAATTATTGATTATGCATCGGGCCCTCTCCAAGAGAGTCCAATTCATCCGCTTAGCCACACCATTCTGCTTTGGTGTGTGGCACACTGTATTGTGCCTCACGATCCCTTCATATTTGCAATACCGATTGAACTCCCCAGAAGTGAATTCCCCACTATTATCAACCACCAACACTTTCACCTTTCGCCCTGACTATCTTTCCACACCACCTTTCATTGCTTGAAGTTGGTGAAAAGATCGTATTTATTTTTCATAAAATAAACTCTTACTTTCTTGAAATAGTTGTCAATAAATGTGACAAATCATAATGACCCTCCACCAGAAACCATGGGCGATGACCCCCATACATCAAAATGCATATAATCAAGAATACCCTTACAAACATGTTTTCAAGACTTAAGATAACCTTGACTGTTTACCATATATACAATGCTCTCATATACTAAAATTGATACTTTTAAAAACTGAAATTAAACAACAGTCAGAAGGTACCTTCATGCCTCGCTTGCTCATGTGGCTTAAGCATATATACATATGTGGAATCCGCTACATACGTGTAGCTCCACCCAGTGAAGTGTTCCTAATCAACTTATAAAGGTTTTCATATTCCTCTATGCCTTCATGACAATGAGTACCCCCTTTGAAACTTTAAGGACACGATCAAACTTGGTGAATTTGCACGCAAGCGCATCGAGTTCTCCCAAATATATCAGACTCTTTCCCAAATCTGGAACATGTGTCAAATTGGTCAAGATACGCTCCATGCCATCAAACATATTGATGCGCACCAATCCAATGTCTACCACTTTACAGGCATTATCATTGCCCATAAACAAAGGACACTCAATATATTCTCCCGTGAGAGGCCTACAAAAGGTCTTGGCGAATTTGAGTAATCAAACTCTGAAACCCAATCCTACATAAGAAAAGAGATTTAGATATAATGGACTCTTGATACTTACTTGAAAGTGAGTGAGCCCCGTTTTTAGTGCATACTGAAGATGATCTCCCTTGTTGATGAAGAGTCTTCAGCTCCCTTGATATGCAACAACTACAGATGCTCCAATACAAGTCAGCGGTGTTAGGTCAATGTATTTTGGTGAATCTTATCTATTGAATATTGGTCCTTATGTGTGGATGAGATTCCCAAATATTAGGCATTCACATGATTCTAGCTCAATGATTTGGCAATAAATGAGTTACTGGAAGATCCTTGAATGGTGGAGTTCATTCTTCAATCTAATCTATTAATTTTCAACAATTGCATTTAAGATAGGGTTGAAGGATGAACTCCCATGAGAAAATGGATTTAAGATGGTAGGTAGTATTCCTATAGGAATAACTCTCTTAAATCTCATTATTTTTTTCACATGGAAACAAGAAAACATGCCCCCCAAATGAATAGGTAAAAATTCCAACGATAAAAAAACGGGTAGATTTTTGTTAGGATTTGAAGTCATTGAAGGTCTTCGGTGTCGTCGAAGTTTCCTTCGATGTTATCGAACCTCCTTCGATGTTATCAAAATCCCTGCACTAAGATTTTTATATAAGTGCTTAACAGATCTGCTCGATGTCATCGAACATGACCTTCGATGTCATCGAATGCTAGTTTGATGTGATTGGGATTTTCTCCGAAAAATGCTTGGAGCCTGCTAGACAACTTCGTTCACTTTTTGATATCATTGAACATGCTTCGATGTCATCTAAATTTGAATTTCGATGTCATCAAAGAATTCAGGATTTTTCTTTTAAAACTCTCTGGATATGACGGGTCCATTTTCTATGTCATCAAACGTACATTTGATGTCATCGGATTTTGAAATTCAATATCATCAAATATAGTTCGATTCATCGATCTTTTTACTGATTTTCCTTTTAAGCTTGTTGGACCTTTGAGTGCTTATTTTCAATGTCATCGAGATAGGTTTGATGTCATCAAACTTGTAAGTTCGATGTCATCGAGAATTTTTCCAGAATATTGGTTTGGTTGCTAGACAAAATGGGGCACTTTTTCAATGTCATCGAATAGTATTTAATGTCATCGAAAGTTGCAGAAAACATGTGCCTAACATGTGCCTATTCAAATTTACTTGTAACTTGATTTTTTATTTTACTAACCTTACCAAGATGTTTTCCTAGTTGATTTTGGGAAAGCTTAGACCAATTTTAAAGGGGATTATTACCTAGGGTGTTTTGGTCATGGAATGTGAGGGTTAGTTTACCATTGGAATGCCTTAAACATCTTCACCATGTTGAGTCTTCCATGTGGTATTCACTAGACTATTTGACTCAACCGTCACATTAATTGACAAACAAGGGCACTTTCATGATTTTCCATGTGATCCGGTCATACAACCTATATCCCTTCACACCACCACCATAATTGACAAAGATGTACTTTTTATCCATTTGGTCCAGTTTATCTCTTTTAACTGATGGCACGTGAAAGTAAGCATCGTAACCAAATATATGCAGTCCTGAGTAGTTTACTTGCTAACCACTCTACACTTCCTCTGGAATCTTACATTCGATGTCGTAGAAGGGGACCGATTCACTAAGTAAGAAGATGTGTTAATGGCCTCGGTCCACAATTCCCTGCCAAACCCAAAATTATTGATCATGCATCAGGCCCTCTCCAAGAAAGTCTAATTCATCCACTTAACCACATCGTTTTGCTTTGGTGTGTTGCACACCGTGTTGTGCCTTACTATCCCTTTATCTTTGCAATACCGATTGAACTCCTCAGAAGTAAATTCCCCACTGTTATCTATTATTAACACTTTCACCTTTCACCTTGACTATTTTTTTGCCATCACCTTCCACTGCCTGAAGTTGGTAAAAAGATATGATTTATTTTTCATAAAATAAACTCATACTTTCCTGGAATAATTATTAACGAATGTGACAAATTATGATGACCCTCCACTAAAAACCACGGGTGACGATCCCTATACATCAGAATGCACATAATCTAGAATACCATTATAAATATGTTTTCCAGACTTAAGATATTCTTGATTGTTTACCATATATACAATGCCCACATATATTAAAATTGATACTTTTAAAAGCTAGAATTAAACAACAGTCAGAAAGTACCTTCATGCCTCGCTCGCTCTTGTAGCCCAAGCATGTATGCCACATATCTGCAAATGAGGAATCCATTGGAGACTTGCAGCTTTACCCGATGATGTACTCTCAATCAACCTATAAAGGTTTCCACATTCTTCTAAGCTTTCATGACTATGAGTGTCCCATTTGAAACATTAAGGACACGATCAAACCAGGTGAATTTACACACAAGCGCCTCGAGTGCTTGTAGAGATATTAGTCTCTTTCTCAAATTAGGAACATGTCTCACTTCGGTCAAGATACACTTCATGTAATTAAACATCTTGATCCGCATTGATCAATGCCTACCACTTTACAGGCATTATCATTGCCCATAAACACCTAGAAACCATCGCACTTACTGTAACCGATGAACCAACTCCTATAAGGGGTCATATGGTACAAATCCCCTATATCCAAAATCCATTCTTTGCTTAAGTACCTAGATTTTGATGTGGTCAACACATCACTACCGTTCGTTTCCTCACTGGATTCCACAGTGTTGGCTTCCTTAGAAGAACTATATGAATTCTCCTTCCTCGACATAGGATTCTGTAAATTCATCTTCATGTGTTCATACATGCCATAATTCCAACACTTCAACTTGCCTTTGCCCTTGCCATTACCCTTGGATTTGGACCTCGATCGCTAAGATTCACTGTAACCAATGCATCTGTAGAAGTGCCCACGTCATTAATTTTCTTTCTCATCGCCTTCGATTGAAGTGCTGAGATAACAATCTTAGTATTAATGGTCGCTCTATTGGTGCACAAACAATCCTTGAATGGCTCATACAAAGTCGGGAGAGAATTCAGTAGAATGCATGCCTGATCCCCATCTTTCATCGTTTCTTCCACATCCAAGAATTTATAAATAAACCTGTTGAAGTTACTAATGTGGGCTTCAACATTAGCCCCCTCTGCCATGTTCAGATTAAACAACCGAAGCTTCAAGTACAAACGATTCTCAAGAGATTTCTTCATATAAATATTGTCTAATTTCGCAATATACTTATTGAAGGTTTCTCTCTCATGACATTATTGAGGACCTCATCTGTTAAGCACAATTGGATAGAGTTTTTAGCTTTCTTATCCATCTTGTTCCATTCATCTTTAGTCATAAATTTCATTTGCTTTTCAAGGAAAACTTCATCCAATCCTTATTGAACTAGGATACCGTTCATCTTAACTTTTCATAGTTCAAAATTCTTTTTGCAGAAATAATTTTCTACATCAAACTTCGGATTAGATGCCATTGATACCTTGCTTTCAGATTCGATCTGCTTCCCAATGTTAGATCTTATAACACTTGTTGGGGTATCACGAAAGCACGCAGAGACGAATCAAGTAAAGTACTCAAAATCGCACAACCAAGTCCAAATACAAACAATCTAAATTTTACGTGGAAAAATCCCTGTTGTTAAAAACCACGACACAAAGCGACAAGTATGTACTATTAAAACAGAAATTACAACAGATAGAATGTTACCGATTCGAATAAACCTCAAATCCACTTCAGAAGCCCTAGTTATGCACTTGAAACCCTTAGGAACAAATTAGAAAGCCCTAAAACTCTTCTACTACCACCAGATTCTAATTACACCCGATATATATAGTATCACAATTGGAATAAGAAACAAATCCCGCACTTTCGCAATTCTGTGCACGCACTTGATGGGATTTCGATAGCATTGAACACCTTTGATGACATCAAGTAGTAACACCAAAACGTTTCAGCAACCAATATGGATTTTTCCAATCATGTCGAGCATTTGTCTATGGCATCGACCTCTACTCAATGGCATCAAATGGTTTGTCGATGGCATTGAATAGTTTGTCGATGGCATCGACAAACGTTGTTACTTGCAAATTTAAGACATCAATAACAAGAAACTTGTTTTTAGGCTAGACATACGCCTATTTTGAAGATCAGTTGAAAGTTTATAAACTTGTTTTTAGACTAGACATTAGTTTATTTTTAGTATCAAAACATAAGATTTGAGTGGAATTTGACGAATTGAAGAAAGGAACTATCTTAGAAAATATCGGAAGATGAGGTAAACCATTGCTTTCTTTTCCATCTTTTAGTTTTATTCACATGTAATGAGTTCTAAATCGTGCTTAGTTTTTTCAACTAGTACTGATTTGGTCGACTTTCAGCCAGTCAAGCTGATCGAGAGCATTCCTATCTAAGAATGGTCTGAAACAGCATAAAATACATGTAAAAAATACAAAAAGAAAATAAAGGATACATTCTTATATTTTATAATTTGTTTCCTACTTCTCATTATTTTTCAAGATTTTTATTTTTATTTTTATTTTTCCGATTTAAGCAAGCATCATCCAACCGGTCATCCTCTACCATATCTTTTTCGGCCCAGCCAATACGCCCACTGATACAGACCAGCTTTCCAGGCAATCCTCACTTTGCAGTTCTACGCACCTGAAATCAAGTTAATACGATCATTGGCTGAGCTGCAAATGTGTGGAGATTTTGATCCACCAGTTAATTTTTCATAATCAGCACTTACACAGATGTGGTCCACGAGATAACCATATAGGCTTAGTTTCTAGATATGGCATCTACATTGCTAAGACTGTCTGATAAGCTGCTCTCATTTCACACATGCGAGCTTTGTTTCCACGTGTCCAAGACTCAAAAATTTCAACAAAATCAGTCCAACCAATTCAAATTTTGGACGTAAGACAACCACAAGCCTAGTCACACCCAGATCCATAGCTCAAGTGGTAGACTGAGTGAAAGATATCTCGTTTCAACACTGAGGTCTTGTGAACCGACCGTGGGTGTACTAACAAGCTAAAAAATAAAAAAAACATACCACATGCCTAGTCCATTGATGGCCTTATGTATATAGGGCTGGAAATGGCCCACTTAGGCCAGAGGGAAATCAGTATTTTGAATAGGGGCCTGAGCCAAAGCCTGGCTCGCCCATTGCTCCTAAGGCTAAGTGGAGTGATGACGAAATGTACCAAATACCCATCACAATCAGATGATTCCTTTGTCCAAAATTCTCAAGTTGCTTGCCAACGAAGAAGCACGATGCGATCCATACTTTTGTTTTTTTCCCCTTCTGTTTTTGTGTGAAAAAGGAATTTTTTAAAATGACAATATTACCCTTTTAAAGTCACTTGTTTGGATGAATGGATAAAGATTTGTTTTCCCTTCTGTTTTTGTGTGAAAAAAGAATTTTTTTAAAATGACAATATTACCCTTTTAAAGTCACTCGTTTGGATGAATGGATAAAGATTTGCAAAAGAAGTTCATTCATAGAATCTTTAAAATCCCGGACAAGGACTATAAATGGATATTGAGGAGATTCTCCATTTGGATGCGCTAAGTAAAAGTCATGAATGTTAAGATTCTGTGTTTGGATGAAGTCCTTTTTTTTTTTTTTTTTTGTGGTCGAGGCCGTGAATCGAACCAACTCAAGTCTGGTTGACTCGCCCAAGTTGAGGGTGAATCAATACGACTCATCCTAGCCAAGGATGAATCAATTAGGTGACTTGTGGCATTGAACCAGATCAGGTCTCACTGTGTCCGAGTTGACTCGGACTAGTAGCGTGGAACTCTTCCTGGTGTTAAAACTGCACTGGAGCCAAAATGGTTGAATATCCAAAAGAAGAAGAAGAAGAAGAAGAAGAAAAGTGTACATGCATGGACTAAATTTGAAACCGAATTTCCATGTCACTTGAAAAGCTGAGGCCAGTTTGTTTTTCCAATTCCTGTGAAGTTAACAAGTAAAATGAGTTATCATTATCGCTGGAAAGTATTTGTTAATATAGGAATTAAGGCATAAGAATCGATGCTCAATGTAGTCAAATATAATCAAATGAAAGAAAATTTTAATCATATAATTTTTTATTATAAAATTATCTTATTTAACACAGTAAGGTGAGTCATCAATCAAATTATACCGACATCAATAGAAAATTAGAGAAGTAATCATTATCCATTTGGAACCAATTACTACTACTATAATTAAAAAAAACAAATAAGCCAAAGTCATTGTGTAATATGGATGGATTTTGGCCCGAAATTCCCACTGATCAGACCATATTAACCATCAGATTCCATTATTGTTCCCATGGAACATTGACCCCATCATTATTAACCATCCATTTGGAGTCCAATTATATGGTTTGGATTGTTCAATAAAAGGTCTTTCAAACTATGATCCACTGATAGTGGGGTACGCTATTAAAACGTCAGCATTGTCACAATGGTGTGACACGCCCAGGGTAGATAAGCCAATTTGAAAATGGTGAAGTATCACAGGCCACATGCACTCAACCCCGCGGTGCCACATATCCAACTAGTAAGTATGTAAGTCGGTCCAAACCACCCAAATCACAAGAAATAATGCAAATAAAGGCATAGATCCGAAATCAGGTTCATTTGATTGTTGTAACCTTTGATTAGTGTACATTTGATTATTGAATTTGGATAATTTATTATTGATTATTTTAACCATCATTTGGAAGTACATCCAAACGGGCCAAAAAACTTATTAATTATTTGGCTCAAAATTTGGTCATCGGTGCTTGCGTGTTGTGTCAGGCATGTCAGAGTTTTTTACGGCTCGATCCAAACTGAACGCCTCAGGCATTTCAGAGCTTTTTTACGGTTCGATCCAAACCGAATGCCTATGAGCTCAAGTGTCAAATAAACAGAAAGAATGTGGGTGATTGTCTATGACCGAGAATTGAGGTAGCTCAGCTATTCATTCAGTCACTTGTAAAAGAAAACATGCAATTTGCAAATGGAAAGGTTCACCCATCTATTGAGTTCTTTTGCATTTAATCCGAAGTGACTTTTTCTTATTGTGATGGTAAGAATAATTTAATTTGTGCAAAGTGAGAGTATAAGGAACTCAATTGTGTGGATCCATCTCTTAACACGTTCTGTCTTGTCATATCCTAAGTGTGGGTTCACATACACAAGTGGAGTTGTCCACCAGTAAGTATAGTGAGTTGAGATTCATAAGCGACTTACAACAATTCATGTGAAAGCGTATAGGTATAACATGCCAGATATTATTGCCATACATCATGATTCAAGTATATGAGCTATCGATTGGAATTAAATGAAGCTATCATGTGAGTAACTATTGCATGCAACCATAGTTCACAACTATCAATTGTAATTCAATATAGGCATAAGGGAAGGTCACAATGTTGACATTTAACCATTATCGCCCATCAATGTGGACATTTAACATCATTGCTCCGAAGGAGTGGCCCACATAGAGCCAAACGTATAATGGGCCCATGACCTCACATAAGGGCCTCATACACAACATAGTAGGCCACATACAATCTCAATGGGCCTCAAATACATCACAATGGGCCACATGCATGAGCCTCAATTATATTACAATGGGCCTCTACCCATGGGCCCCAAATACATCTCAATAAGCCTCAACCCGTGAGCCCTAAATACATCTCAATGGGCTTCAACCCATGGGCTAGAAATACATCACAATGGGCATTACCAAATAGGCCAGAAATACATCACAATGGGCCTCATCATATGGGCTGAAAATATATCACAATGGGCCACGTCCCATGGCCTAATACATACCACAATGGGCCTTCTCACATGTGCCGTAATTGCATCAAGGTGGGCCTTAATGGATGGGCCACAAATACATAAAGATGGGCCTCATGGATGGGCCACACCAATGGGCCTCAAGTGAAAGCTTGGATTACACCAAAAATCATTTCAATAGTTACAGGTGTAACATGTGTATCACTGTACACTATCATTCTATGGGGACACATGGCTCACTAATGATGATCAGCACTGTCCAAACATTGTCCATGTAAATCAGCACTGTCGAAACATCATCCATGTAAATCAGCACTGTCCAAACATTGTCCAGCACCGTCCAACACAATTTGGATAGTGTGGATAAAATAAATACATCATAGTGGTCCCATGCTGGTAAAATAGATGGGTAGCTTGAATAGATCACATACATTCAAGGTGGGTCCTAGCGAAACAGATGGATGACAAGGATATAAAATATTTACATCAAGGTGAGGCCATCGTCTAGAAGATCTGGACGATGCAGATATAATAAATACATCAATGTGGGTCCCACCCACACGTGTGGTGTCACGCCTCAAACCCAGAAATCGGATTAACAGAAATCCTGATTGCTAAATCCGATGCTGATAGCCTATGTAGTGCCCCATTCTCAGCTCCCAGCGCCCATATGTTAGGTTCCGATCCTGAGATCCTATAAGGAGGATTTTCCAATATGCATTTATCTTGTAAGAGGCATAACCACAAGTTTACCCAAATCACAAAGACAACATCATCATCACATCTCCACTAATATAGACATTTGAATACAATGTTGAAGGGAAATACATATGTTAAAATTAAAACTCTAAAAGTCAGCTACATGCTCCAAGCTCCACGCTGTTGCAACCTATCATCTCCTGCACGCATCTATCGTGCATAAGCTTATAGAAAGCTTAGAGGGTGGTGAAAGTGTGTGCGCAAGATAAGTGCCAAGCACACAAATACAACGTCACAATCATACAATGTCAGAAATACAGGTAAGATCATGAATCATACGATATCAGAGTAAGCGAAAATACTGACAAGTCCATAAGTCAAACAATATCAGAGTACGCAATACAGATCAGCTATGCAAAGGAGGAGTCATAAAGAACCAAATATTAGATGTTGTATCTAGACCATATAAATATAGAAACACAGTAACCCAAAATACCATATGCCATGGATGTAATGCAATATGTGGTGCAAATGGAATGACCATGCTGGAGTGTGAAGTCGGGATGATAGTATGTAGTATCGCAGGCTATGGGGTCCATCACAAGGGACTTCTATCCAAACCAGTCCCATACCTAAATTTGGATAGTCAGACTCAATGTGGTAAACTCCTAATCTCAGGTTAGTCGTGTGCCCCAACCGAAATCCTGACCATTGTGAAGGCACACGTAACAAATAGTTACGCACCACCAGCCTGAGTGGATAGTGAATAAATGAATATGTAACTCCTGCCCAATAAGTCCACATATTAGTACTATTCAACTCTGGGATAATCACCGAGGTCTAGTACACTCTACACCAGCTTGCCGCCCCATCAAGTGTACAACTGGGTAAGTAAAAAAGACCTTACTATCCGTCGGCCAGTAGTCGGCCAATATCTACCCGGCACATCGATAGCGGATCCATTCACGAGCTGGTTAAACTCAGCCTAGCTATGCCTACTCCCTCAGGTGGGTAAAGCCACACCCTCTCCCAACCGACTATGACACAGTGGGAGACGCGACCTACTGGTATACGACCCTCATCCGCTCATATATATACACTTGGTCTCAACGTTGGGGCATCCTCTAGTACTAAGAGGGTTTAGGGATTTTCACCTAGGGCCATCTATGGCAGCCTATGCTAATAACATATTTCCTGTGTCTCATCTGGTCATCCACGATATGCCTATGAAGGCTACGACCCTGATGTCGTTAGGGCATACAGTAATCACAACACATAATGCCAGATGCATGAGTCATACAATCCAGTCATGCACTAACCTGCGTATACCGTGTGCTCATGCGAGACAATCTACGCCTATGAGGGAGTCTCACAACAACTTGCCCAATGACATATGCAATGGTCAACCACATCTCATAACAAACATGCAAATGATGCATATAGGCATGATCATGATGCTATATTGTCACATACTCATAATCGATATCAATAACCGGCATCGACAATCGGCCTTGACAATGTGGACATTTAACCAACAATGCCTCCAAGGAATGGCCCGCATAGAGTCTAACATTTAGTGGACTCATGACCTCAGACAAGGGCCTAATATACAACACCATGGGCCTCACTCAGGAGTTTAATATACATCATGATGGGCCTCTCATATGAGCCCAATATACAACACAATGGGCTCTATCGCCTGGCCCTCAAATGCACCACAATGGGCCTCATCACATAGGCCTCACATACATTACATAGACCTCAAATGCATCAAGTCGAGGTCGAGTGCTCATTGGAATGAGCCTTAAATACAGGGCGTATATACATCACAATGGGCCTCGGCAATCGGCCTTGACAATTGAAGTCGGCCTCGATAATCAGACTTGGCCTCAATAATCGGAATCGGCCTTGATAATAATCAGAATCGACCTTGATAATCGACCTCGACAATTGAAATCGATCTTGACAATCGGAATCGGCCTCGATAATCGGCATTGACATTGGAATCAGCCTGGACAATTGGAATCGGCAATCGGCCTAACAAAGGGCCTAAGGGAAGGTCATAATGTGGACATTTAACCATCATTACCCACCAATGTGGACCTTTAACCAACATTGCTCCCAAGGAATGACGCTCATAGGGTTGATCGTATAATGGGTCCACGATCTCATATAAGGGTCTAATACACATCATCATGGGCCTCGCTTATGGGGTATATACACATCACATTGGGCCTTATATATATATATGTATAACATCGGGCCATATCAAATGGGTTGAATTAAATGGGCTAATTCAAATGGACCAAATCGAATGGGCTAAATTCAATGGGTTAAATCAATGAGTCAAATGGGCCAAATCAAATGAGCCAATTCAAATGGGTCGAATCAAATGGGCCGAATCAATGGGCCGAATCAAATGGGCTAAGTCAATTGGGTCAATCAAATGGGCTGATTCAAATACACCATTCATCCATCTATAGAGATCATTTTAGAGCATTAACCTAACAATGAATCAGATCAAAAGATCATCTGGACCATACCACGAATAGCAGTGGTAATAATGATTCCCATGGTAAAAAAAATAAAATTTAGAGGCCCACCATAGCATTTATTCCCCATCCCGACTATTCATAAGGTCATGAAGACTTGAACAGTGAGGAAAACAAATATCATGTGGGTTCAGAACTTTTGTAACCCAAAAGGGGTTTCAATGGTAGCCATTCAATTCCTCTGTTTTGGCAGTGTGGTCCACTTGATGTTAAATCTATCTCTTTTTTTTTTTTTTTAGTCTCAAGCCTTAAAATGAGCTTGCCAAAGGATGGACGGTTTGGATGAAACACATCCACACATGGGACCCACAGAACTTGCTGATGTCAGTCAGTAGATGGGTCCCACCATCTGGACGGCTTGGATATCACGTCCACAACATGGAGGGGACCCACCGTTCAAATGGATGGATGGCTGGTATGTAAGGTGGGTCCCATGTGCAAAGAACACATACATCAGAGGTGGGTCAACACGTGTGGACCCACAGCATTGGGGAAAGTTGATATTTGTGGTTATCTATGTCCAGCAGCATCTGCTGCTGGACGGTGCACGTTCTGCACCAGAAGATGGTGGGGCCCATCACATTGGATGGTTGAGATACCCCGTATACTTTGCAGGTGGGTACCACGTAGGGCCCACCATCAGTTATTATATTTTATAATATATAGATATATAAGTATATATTTTATTTTATTATATATATATATATATATTATTTTTTTATTTTTTTTAAACTGGCTGCAATGTCTAGCGCCCGATGGACGGTTGGACGAAATGCATACTCATCAAGTGGATGAAATCCACTTCAACGTGGGTCCCATAGAAATATTGTGTATATATATATATTTATATACTATATAATATTTTATACATTATATATATAAGAAGGTGGGGTGTTTAGATCCACCGTCCAGACCTATTTGGACGGTACAAATCACGTATGCTAAAAGTGGGTCCACGTGGTGTGGCCCACCATATATATATTTATATTATAATATATCACATTATATAATTTTGTGTGTGTGTGTGTGTGTGTGTGAGAGAGAGAGAGAGAGAGAGAGAGAGAGAGTGCGGGGTGACAGCGTCTAGGCCCTTCCTTTCTTTTTTTTTTTCATTTTTTTGGTTAGCTTGTTAGTATACACCCATGTCAGTACACACACTTCATGTTAGCCACCCCCACTAGGGATTGATACCAAGACCTCAAGTGTTGAAACGAGGTATCTCCACTCAGTCTGCCAGCTGAGCTATGGACCTGGGTGTGTCCAGGCCCTGGACAGCGGATGCACTTCATGGTGGAGTCCCACCATCCATGATGGACGGTGCGGATGAAACACAAATTAGTGGGGCCCTCTTCATCAAAACAAAGAGAGAGAGAGAGACGATGATGGAGGGGCCCCGCCACCATGGGCCCCTCATGATTAAACACATACATCATAATGGGTCCCACTTATAAGTGGGCCCTCAAATACAAATCAACGGTAGATCACCCACTTTTTGGCCTCCTTCTTTAGCTCCTCAGACTCGTAGTCGCCTTAACTTCGATCTCAACGGAAGATGATGAAGTTTTGATGGTTGAGATATGAGATGAGAGGGTGGGAAAATGGGCCACACTTAGTTTTTGGAAGAGAGAGCTTGGATGTTGGAGCTCTCATGGAAGTTGGGAATTGCTAGAGAATGAGAGAGAGAGAGAGAGAGAGAGAGAGAGAGATAGAGATGAATGATGGATTGATATGGGATGGGTGTTGTAAGGAAGGGAAATGGGAAAGCATGGGTTTGTTTGAATTTTTTGTAAGAGAGGGATGGGTAAGGAGAGAGAGAGTTGACTTGGGAAAAAGGAGGGATGAGTGTTGGTACTTGGGATAAGGTGAGGTGGCATTGAGGTATGGTGGTGGACTTGACTTGATTTGATGTGACATATTGTAGAGATTCTCTCGAAATTTACAATGCGCAACATTTCTTTAGAATGAACGCGGACCCACATCTCCTGGCCAGAGTATCGGATCAGTGCGCAAGTCGCAGCGTTGGAACCGCAGTGACGGCGTGGTCGCTAGGGTACAAGTTTCGGGTCAAGCCAACTTCGGTATGCAGGGCTCAACTTAGGATCACACGCAAATGTCGGATACAGTCGAGGGTTGTCGAAATTCGACCGGGAGGACTAAGGAAGCCTATGGAAATGGTACGGACTATGATACGGGCCTTACATGTGGGGTGGCCCACGTCGTGGATGGACGACTAGGATCTAAGGCAGATAGATCACCTGTCCCATCGTCCAGCAATCGACGGTGGACAACAGAGGTGAAATACCTCCATTAGAGATGGGTCCACACGTGTGGCCCACCTCAGCCATGGAGCTGATATATATATAATACATATTATATTATATTATTATAATATAATTATAATACATATTATATATTATATGTATACCTCCATCAGCGGTGGGTCCACACATGGCCCACCTCAGTTGGATATAACATGTATATATATATATAATACATATTATATTATATTATTATATTAAATATATTAACGTCCTGCCTCTGGACGTTGTGTTATAATATTATTATTATATCGCTTGGGAGTCCAGTAACCACCATCCAGTGGACTAGATGGTGTGGACACGAGACACATGCATCACGTGTGAGTCCCACGTGCAGTGGGCCACAATGCTGTTATACAGCATGAATGAAACAGATACATCACAGTGTGTCTCGTCAAACAGATGACCTGGATCATACATCATAGTGTGGCCCATCAAACGGATGGCCATGATAAGATGCATACATTAGGTGGGTCCTACCATCCTTTACTGGATGGTGTGGACACCACATGCATCACGTGTGGATCCCACGTGGGGCCACCACATGTAATAGATGAAACACATAAATCGTGGTGGGGTCCATAGGACCAAGTTGATATTTTGTTTTCCTTGCATCCAGGTCTGCTGTTGGACAGCAGGCTGGACGATACACCTAGCCCATCTGGCCCATGGTCTCTCCAAATGGACGGTGAGGATGTAGTGTACATACATCAAGGTGGGGTCCATGTGAGTTGGCCACCCCACAATATGTGTTTTTCCTTCAATCAGGTCCATCCAAATGGGCTGTCAGGTGGGCCCACTCGGTGGATGGTGTGGATAAAATACATTCATCATGGTGGGCCGCAAAATATTGAAGAAAGAGATAGAGAGAGAGATCGGATGGTGGAGGGACCCCGCCACTATGGGCCCCTCTATACAATGCATACATCAAGATGGGTCCCACCATATGTGGGCCCTCAAATCATCAAAATGAATAAATAAGATCATCCACATTTGATCATGGACTTCTCCTTTCATCAACGCAGTATACAACTTTAATGGATGAGATTCAACGGTCGAGATGAAGATTGGATGGTGGACATGGGAGGTAGGAAGGTGGGCTACACTAGCTCTCTCATGGAGGTTGGAGGAGCTTGGATGTTGGAATTTTTTTAGGTTGCTTGAGAGATGGGTTTGAGAAATGAGAGAGTGGGTTGTAAGGAGAGAGAGAGGGATGGGTGATCGAGTGATGGGTGAAGTGAGTGATGGGTGTACTTGATAGGGGATGGGTTGTGTAAGGGATTGTTGACTTTTGGGGTTGCTTGGGGTGGGGTGTGAGGTAATGTGTACTTGACCATTAATGGGATTGATGAGATATATTAGGTAGAGATTTCCTCGTAATTATAAATGCAGGCATTTCTTCGAACTGAACACGGGCCCACATCTCCTGGCCTGGGTATCGCCTCGGCGCGTAATATGTGGCATCGGAACCATGAAGACGGTACGGTCGCTAAGGTACAAATCTTGGGTGGAGCCGACTTTGGAATATAGGATACAACTCAGGATCATGTGCAACTGCTATTTACGCGTCACGGGTCACCAAAATTCGACCGGGAGGACCGTGGAAGCCTACAGAATGGTACGGTTTAGGATACGGGTCTCACAAAAAGGGTTCGAAGTACAAGGGGCTGAGAATAAAATTTATAGGTTAAGGAGGTCATTATACGGCCTAAAATAGTTGCCCAGGCAGTGGTACGGAAGGTTTAATACTTTCACAAAGGGTCATCAATTTATTAAGAGTGAGTATGATCATTGAGTCTATTATAAGACACTGAATGATAGATAGTTCATTTTACTAGTATTGTAGGTATATGGCATGCTTATCACCAGCTATAACATGTATAATCTATACATTGAAGGCTCGGTTGTCAAGGACATTTGAAATGAAAGATTTGAGGGCTACAAAGAAGATCTTAGTATATATATTCACAAAGACAAGCAGAGGAGCATAATACAATTATCACAGGAAGAATATCTTAAGAAGGTATTGATTAAGTTTAGTATGGACAAGGTGAAACTAGTTAGCACACCACATGCTACTCTCTTTAGGCTTTCCCCATAATAATATCTTATTACAGATGAAGAGAAGTAAGTAATGACTCATGTGCCTTATTTAATAGTCATTAACAGCTTGATGTATGACATGATCTCCGCGAGACTAGATATTTCACATGCAGTGGATGTTGTGAGGAGATACATGGCTAACTGCACTAAGCAACACTGAGGAGCAGTAAAATAGTTACTTCGACATATACAAGGTACGATGGACTGTGTATTGACATTTAAAAAGTCAGAGGACAAGTTCATAGGATATGTGGACGCCGATTATGTGGGTACTGTGGATAATAGAAGGTTAACTTTTGGTTACTCATTTGTTTTAGCGGGTGGTGCAATCAGTTGGATGTTGAAGATTCAGTCTGTGCTGACTCTTTCCACAACCAAAGCTAAGTATATAGCAATGATGGAGGCATTTAAAGAAGGTATTTTATTAAGAGAAATGATAAATCAGCCCGTGCTTTAGTAGGAGGCAGTGCCAGTTAATTGTGATAGCTAAAGTGTGATTAATTTGGCTAAAAACCCAGTTTACCACTCACGTACTAAATATTGATGCTCATCATCATTTTATCTAACAGGTTCTTAAGGAAGGCAGTGTGATTCTAAAAAAGATCCATACAAGCGTGAACCCATCTGACATGCTTACGAAGGTGCTTCTTATAAAGAAGTTCAAATTCTGTGAAACTTCTCTGGGCTTGGCAAAGGCTTAATTAATATGAAGTGTGTACGTGAAGCAACAATGAAGCTATGATAGAAGATGATTAGATATGGTGATGGCACCAGAGCAATGAAGCATGAAGATTGAATCCATGGGGGGGACTGTTGAATGGATGTCTTTAATCTATGCAAAATTAGGGGACATCAATCGATCAATAGCCTTACTCGATTGATCGAACCTCCATGGAATTAGACAAATTTCTTGCTAGACAATTTTGGACCACACTCAATAGATCGAACCATTTGGTTGATCAATCAACAATATTTGAAAAAAAATCCTTATTTATTCTTTAGACAGTTTTGGAATAATTCGATCGCTTGAGCTGTGGTATTCTCAATCAATTGAAGGGTGCCTGATCAGTGTTGATCGATCGATACTTACATTAACAGCACGTCTGGAACTGCGTAAGTGTGCGATTTTTTTTTCTATTCCGGTTATGATAGCATATATATTAGGTGTAATCGGGATTAGAGAAGAACAAGGATTTTCCAAGATGATTTTAAGGGTTCTAGGGAACAGAAGCTAGGGTTTAGGGAGATTTGAAAGGGGTACTCATCATTATAAGTGTATTATCTCTTGTAATATTGTTTCATAGTGGATTTCTTTTCGCTTTGTGCCATGGTTTTTTCCCATGAGGATTTTTCCACATAAAATTTGTGTGTTCTCTGCATGCTTTGTTTACATTTGATTTCATCTTGTTTAATTGAATTTGAGTTTGCTTTCCTGAGATCCCCAACAGTGAATAATAAATAGTCATAATATCTTTTCACATAGTAGATAAAAATATTGAGATTCTTAAGATGAATCACATTGATTTATGTAATTAGAAAAACAATATTAATCATGGAGCTAATTTTACATTATCATGCCTATTGATGATTTTTCTAACTATAAACACATTTATCTTCTAAGGAAAAAAGATGAAATGTTGGAAAAATTCAAATTATACTAACTAAAAGTAGAAAATCTTACTGATTCATAAGTAATGGAGATGGACCTTGGCGGTGAGAACTCACAATGAAAATGGTGTAACCTTGATTCATCTACAATAAGCTCAATCTCCACATTAAATGTAATAGTATAAATCTGTAACGCCCTGAAATTCGGGGGTCGAGCATAACTCAGCTCCCGAGTTCCAAAACATCACTTATGCAACATAATTAATGAATGATGTATGTTGACTGTATTAGCACATAAACATGGGATAGATTAAGCCAAAACGCAGATATGATTCAGGGATAAGTGAATAAAGCAAGCGGAAGACTTATAGTAAAATATGTATACAAGTGTAAGTCCCTGAATTACATATACAACCAGATCATGTAAAAGTGTTATTTATCAAAATTATAAGTACAAGTTACATCATTTCAGTTCCCAAAATAGTAATCCCATAGATCCCGCGCAACAGACCGAGGCTCGCTAGAACCCGTCTGAAAACTGCATATAGGAGAAGGCAGCCTCGTAGTCATCCAGCTCCCGCTCTGCCTCAGACGTCGCATCCACATCTGCTACATCAGGGCCTAAGACAGAGTCTGGTGGGTGTGAAACACCGTCCCAGAAACGTGGGAGTGAGTGATCAACTCAGTGGAACAATAAGGCACTGGTTAACATGCTATCAGTTCAATCAAACAGTAATGATAAAGCATAACACTTAAATAAAGCCTAATTACTCTTATTAATGCAGGTATGAATGCAATATGATGCGTGCCCTCACACGTACACCCTCAGCGTCTTCATCTTACGTTACGCATGACATCGCCTCAAAGTGCGCCACATCTACAAAGCACATGCAAATGCGGTGCATGGTTATGATTACCAAGTTGTTATTAGTCCATTTCACACAACAGGATTGGGAAGCTAAGATACCTTCCTCATATCACCATCCAAACAGTGATCAACAACCAGGGTTGAAATCTCATAAGACCTTTCTTAAGTTTGCATTGCTCATGCAGTTAATTTGATGGTTTGGGAGTACATTATGGGCCTCACCAAGTCAAATCTTGTACTTTATCCTGGGCCTCACAAAGGGGGGAGGTTGGAATGCACTTGTCCAAGAGAAGGGTGTCCAAATTTCTCTATTGCACACTCTAATTGCAACCATAATCCATCTCATGCAATCCAACATTAAATGGGATTTCAAGAGAGCATCACATTCTAGGACTAATTTATGCTAGAGTTTAGGTCTTGAACGCATGTACCATATTGATAAATGTGCCACAACTCATCTCTTCAATACATGTCCTTATCATCCATGATAGACCTAATCCATGAGCCGAAACACAATACATAGACATTATTGTCTTAAGTGATTTGCCGACTCATCCAAGCCACCCTACTCACCTGGTTCGCAGTCATAGCTATGATCAACCTTATCACTGATCCACTTGCATTAGCCAACTCTACTAAGGAGGTCGAATCATGGGATACTTTTCAAGGGTAAATTGAAGAGCTAATGCTTAAAAAATTTATCCATCGTCATTCACTACTTCTATGCATATGAAGCATAATCATATTAAGATACGAGATATGAATCTCTCTCAAGATTCTAGATTAGGGTTGTAGGTTCAGGTTGAGGAAGAACAGCCTGTTTGTTTCGCCAATTACCTAGGTAATCTAAAGAAAATGTGTCATCATTGTGATTCTATTACCACCAAATCTAATGCAAGAATTATCAATCAAATAAATATGTATTTAGATATTAAGTAAATGAATTTATAATGATTGCAATTTCTCATGAATCCAAATAGCGACCTCAATATATTATTGTGAAAATATTAAATCCAAATAAACACATAAATGTACTTTGGTGATTATTTGATATTAATGTAAAAAATACATCATCATCCCCTTAACCTTATAAACCAAGGTTCTTTAAAAAATATATCATGAGATTAGCACATGATCATTGCTCATTTATTTTAAGAAAGTATGTCATGTGATAGTACATTTACCATGATGACATGTAATTTTTAATCATTGTACATTTACAGTACCGTACCATAGTGATTAGTAAAGCATACAAGCCCCGAAGAAAGTATATCATCTTGTCAGAAGCAATCCTATAGGTGTTGTACCCTAATTCTGATCGATCTTGAGATAGCCAATTAGAAAAGTACGCGTGTCATTGCAAAAAAATGTATAGCATGTGTAAAATCTCTAGAGATATTTAGAATGCTTTTTATGAAATTTTAGTTGACATTGATATGGATTATGCAAGTCATTTGATGACGGGGTGTGATCGAGAGGCAAAACATGGTCAAGTGAAAAGAACGATTAGAAGGACACATGTCAATAAAAGACGAAAGGATCTGGAAGACCAACTTGGCGACGAATCAACTACCATAACCATTAAATGTAAAGAGAAACATCTTAGAGATAACTGTAGAAGAGATCTATAAATAACAAGGAATCTAATAAAGAAAGATGTCTCACAACAATCCAATTAAACCAATTAAATTATCTTTCCTTATCATAGTCGATAGCTTAGCTCTATCCTAGGAGTAGTAATAATCTTTAGTGGTAATCCAATAGAGTTAATCTTTAGCTGTAATCCAATAGTGGTAATCTTTAGCTGTAATCCAAGTCTACACTAATACAAGCAGTTCTTCTTTTTAAAAGGCATCTTACAATTGCTCTCTGTGATTGACTATAAGTATTTTCTTTTTATCTGATTATTTTCACATGCAAAAATCCTTTCACATGGAAGGAAAGGTGCAACCCATCTTGGAAGGAAGAACCCCAAACTCCGATAATTGCCTAATTATCTTATAACAATCTTAAGAGTGATTGAATAGGAAATTGATCTTCTTAAATCTAGGTCATATACGATCACACTTGACTATCTACCTATATTGGCGCTTGGGGTCAAGTTGTTCGGTTTGAATTAAGTATACAATCGGTTCTGGCATGCCCGCACACAATAGACGTGATAAAGTCAACAAAGAGCCAACAATTTTTTGCACTTCCGGTGGGACTAAAACTTACTTGGTTGCCACAAATAGTCATTGTGCACTGGCCATGTAAAAATTTTAGCACACCTGGTGGGACTAAGAATTACTTGGTTTCCATAAATATTCATTGTGCACCAGTTGTGCAACAATTTTTTTCTTGCTCGATGATACACCAAATTTTGGGTATACATACCAGTGCAATAATTTTGTGAAAATGAGACAAAAAATTACTCATAATGATTCTAGAGCTAATAAACCTCTTGCACCAGAGGAGGAGAAGCACGTGTAGTTGTTAAATCCGTAAGCGAATCCAATGCCCAATCCTCCAAACCAGGATGGGACATCTTCATCTTGTATTGATCCTCTTGTGATAACTGTTGCACAACATGCCAACAACGCTAGTGAATCTAGATCCAATCTCCAGTCTCACCCATAAATAATAAACAAGAAGAAATATAATCTAGAGATAGAATCAAAGCATACCAAACAAACCACAAGACAGAATATATGTGGAAAAACCCCAACAAGGGTAAAAAACCATGGGTGTAAACTTCCACTATGAAGAAAAATGAGATCACAAGTAATATACTAACCTCTTAATGATCCCATTCCCAGAGATAACCCTTACCCTAGCTTAGAAAACCCTTTCTCATCCCTTAGAATAACCTTAGGACCCCTATTTAGTATAGGCAACTTCCCTTCCGCACTCTTACGAAAACAGCCTCAAATTTATGCAGTCCGCATCAAATCCGCAAACGAATCTGCGTAACCTCGACTATTCGAGCAGACCCTCGATTGGTTAAGCATGGGCCTTGACTGGTCGAGCACCTCGGACACCAAAAATTGCAGCTCGCTGGACTTTGAGTCGAGCGAACCCTCGACTGATCGAGCGGCCTTGTCTAGATGTGGCTCCACATCTCGACAATAACAACAACTAGGCTACGCAATATGTAAATGGGGATTCAACATATCAGAATAGTTGTGAGCTCATTCCTAGCAGTCATGAATTCGGGCTGAAACTTTCAATAGATGGATGGCCAGTCAGGCTAAGAGCTTGAATAAGATTATGGCTATTTGTACTTAAAGAACACCTCTCTTACCTCGACAAACTATTGATATTAGTTCTGTCGAAAACCTGGTGCCAGTACTACTTTTATAATAGAACATGCATCTTGCTCTAGTACAGGAAGTGTAGAATGTTCCTCCATATGCTGAGTTTAGACAATTTAAATAGGAGAACATGAATTTCATTCATGAGGTTAGGAATCATTGAATACCTAGGGGGCAACCTTTCCCTAGGAATATCCCTCATAATAGGAAACAATACCTGGTAGGTTCTGAGCCACCTCTGATGCTAAGCCTCGTCATTTAGAACGCGACCAAGTTTTACAACTAGTCCAAGAAGTGGCAGGATAAGTTCTTGGTCATATTACCGCTAAAGTATACCACAAACCTATCCTAAATGGATCGATCAGAAATATCCATTGCTGAGAAATTACCTACTTGATTTTATGTTATTCATAGGTGACATTGGTCAATTGACCATAGAGCACATAGGCCAATTTACCATGTAGTGTGGAGAACTGGCCAATAATGATTATTACAAATTACAACTGTTTGGCCATTTTTTAAATCATAGTGGATTTCACTTAGTACTTTAATTTGTTGCCAAATTTCATACAAGCATGGCAAGAAATGGAAGAGAAATTTCATGCCTGGTTCTTCTATAAGGATGTAGAAATTTCTATGGCCGACCTTGTACGTTTCTGGCAGTTGCCATGTGAATCATGTGAAAACTATATTGTTTGGTTTAAAAGAGTGAAAAGCCAATGTAAACTAGTCACAACATAGGTTGAATCTGTACAACTTACCCAGGATAGCTTGGAATACAAACTTCATAAAAAGTTTATTGGAATGAAATTTACAAATCTATATGATTTAACTAGAAAAGTATCCTGGTATGAAGCTCTAATTCAAGAGGGAACATTTTAAAAGAACTTGTCAGCTGGGAATATTACTATGATCCTAACTATGAGGTGGCAACGGTCGAAGTAGTGGCCAAGCAGTCATTGGTCTATTCGGCACTGGTTAAAGTAGAAGCAATCATGTCAGCCACATAGAAAACTCAAAGGATTTATACATTTGATATTACCAAGGCTGATGAGATCTTTGATATATTGTTGGCCAAAATTTTTATTAAAATTCCTATCAACCATAAAATAACCAAGTATTACAAATGGGATGGAACTTGTTCCCATTCCACTAACAAATATATCATTTTCAAGAACGTCATCTAAGACAATATTGAACGGGGATTGCTTAAATTTCTTGAGAAAGAAAATGAAGCAATATAGATCGACACTGATCCATTTTCACTTAACATGAAGATTAACATGGCCATGGTCAATCCACAGAAGTTGGTTCGACCGTAACAAAAATTGACCATGGGCCTTGTGATGAGAGGTTGAGACATAACAACCCAGCAGAGGATTTAGGATGCCTTTGCAAGCGGTTATGACTGTGGGAGCATGACCAAAGGCAACATTATCTATCTACCGCAGGCCACATTTGTATGAGAAATGCACAGGGCCAATTTAGTTGACTAGGTAGGTTCCTCGTCCGAATAGCCAAACAAAACCATGGTTCATGTGTAAGATGGAAGAAAATGACTCTTATCACCATCAAAGACCTCAACATATCACTAACCACCCTCGACCAACTCCAATATTGAGACATAGGATGGTTAAACCTCACCCAACGCATGAAGAAGTCTGGAGGAGATTTAGTTAACCTAATTTCCCAACCATGCCCAAAGGGATGACACGCACTCAGAAGTAATATTGACAAAGGCAATAGGCTACTAAGCGAAGAGAATTGGTCGTTATAGAGACTAAATCTCAGAAAATGGCTATAAGACAGTCAATGCCAATGATTCCATGTCCAGGGGATGAACAGATATATGTGAACATGGTGGATTTGACTGTAGAACTTATTTCACATAAGCTATCCGCGAATAACCAACAATTGTATATAGAAGATGCTGACCCCGAAGGATCAGCCGAATACCTTAGAGATGAATGCTTTTCACGTGACAAGTTGTTAATCAAAGAACTCCTCACAAATGAAAAATCATTAGAAGAAACTTCACTCAATCCTAATGAAAAGGGGGCAGTTATGACAACAAATGATTTACTTGCAATTGAAAACACTAAAGAATGACCGAATTCGAAAATGCCTAGGGGGCAATATCCAAATTCTTTAATATAGTTTAGGTCACTTCCACCAGTTGTAATGGATTGTAATATGGTATTCGCCCTACGATTGAGAATTCAAGTTAAACCATCTCAGCCCAGAAAGATGGAAGTAGATGTGGAGGAACTTGGCCTTCCTATAATTATACAACTTAATACCTTTCACTTTGAAGATGAAGGCAAGAATGTATCAATTGTCACTATTGAGTCAGGCATGCCTTATGAAAAAGTAGTGATAAAGAGACCCGCTGTAATGCCCCGGTCTTCAAAACCTGAGTATATGACTCATTTTCCAAAAACCCAAGTGTTGACCTTTAAAGATAGTCAAATTTCATGTGTGTGTGTGTGTGTGTGTGTGTGTGTGTGTGTGTGTGTGTATTATTAGAGTTAGCAATTTAGCGAAAGATGGGTAAATCAAACATAAAGGAAAATTTGCATTTACATTCAGAATATATGAGCTGCTACCTAAATGACTTATACAAACTAATGTCTCTATGATAATAAATATAAGAAATACATGATTTAATATATGAGAAATAATAAAATGCATATGAACTTGAATCGCAAGATTGCGCATCTTCTCTTTGCAGGTACAACGATGCATCCTTGATAATTGTACCCTGCTCTTCATCAACCTGAATGTGATTATCATTTAAACCCCCTACTCTACCTGTACGGTTATATATTCGATGAATGAGTGGCCAGCTTAGTGTAAATTTCCCTCAAGATTACACACCGCCTCATTAGTTAAGCATAGTTTTAAACCATAAGACATACAAAACATTTCATGATGCGATCTTATTTAAGTACATGGATGTGTGAATGCACATAAAATGGGGATGCACATCCAGTTGGCCAAATGAATAGACCTTTCAAACAGTCAGCTCATCCCTAATAGGGGAATGGACCTTTCAAACAATCAGTCCATTCTGGCAAGAGAATGGGTCTATGAAATAGTCGACTCATTCACCTTGTAAAGGGATAAGTCTTTCAAACAGTCGGCTCACTTAGACATGAATGGGTCTTTCAAACAGTCAGCTCATTCATGCCTGGGGATGGGCCTTTCAAACAGTCAGCTCATCCCTAATAGGGGAATAGACCTTTTAAACAGTCAGTCCATTTAGGCAAGAGAATGAGTCTTTCAAACAGTCGACTCATTCAACTTGTAAAGGGACAGGTCTTTCAAACAGTCGACCCACTAAAGTTAGATAGTGGGACTTTCAAATAGTCGGCTCACTTAAGCAAAGAATGGGCCTTTCAAACAGTCGGCGCATTCAACTTGCAAAGGAATGGGTCTTTCAAACAGTCGACCCACTCAAGTAAGATAATGGGCCTTTCAAACAGTCGGCCCATCCCTAGTTAGAGAATGAACCTTTCAAATAGTTTGTGCCTTTATAATGCAAGTGTCATGAATGCATGATTAATCCAGCCATTATTATTCCAATTTACAAGCAGCCAATTTAGGAAAGCTCAAAGGTCATTATGGGGGGCTTGTCATCTAGCATAGGTCGACAACTCGGGCATAGTGTCCCATTCCACCATCCCAGGCTCATGAGACTCTATCATTAGGATGTTTAATGGCATCCCCCTCAACCAGTGGCCGATCACAGTCTATCAAGTGGGACTTGCCATAGATGGTTACACCAGAACCCATTAAGCCGCCTAAGGCAAATATACAATAATCAAGGCTACAAGGGGCAAATATCAAGCAGGAAAAGGCCACATAGGCACAACAATCCATGGATGGTAAGTCTACATCAATGTTTCATTTAATCCATCAATTAAAGTAGCCACTAGGTTTGGGTCCATCATAATCACAATCAGTTAAGTTACATCCCAAGTCTGGGTGTACATTTATAAGTGGGGTTTTCCACTGATAGATGTAGCAGTTCAAGTTCTACAAGCAATTCATAAACAATCTATAAACATGAAGGATACACAAGTACAACATATGAATATTCATACGAGCTAAGTGTTGAGCATATGATTGATAATTAGATTCAATATCTAACACAAGTTATCATGAATTGGAGATATCAATTATCAGTTGAGGTAAAATAAACTACTACTTAAACAAACAAAGAAGAGGAAAGCTCAAGGGGAAAGATTCATCACCTTATGTGTCAAATCGTCAACTAATGTCGTTAGGAATTGCGCATGCCTTTTGTCTTGGATCCTACCATGAATTTTTAAATTGTACCATTAGATCCAAACTTAACTCACTATTTATGTTTAAAGTGTTGACCTAGGGTTTCGATTACTTAGGTCTAGGATTTCATCCTAGAGTTTAGGTTTAGGTTTAGATTTTTGGATTCATTTCCTAATTAATGTAATAACAATATTAATGATATTACTAATAAAAAATAATAATAATGTAATAACAGCTAATGATATTAAAATAACAACAATAACAAATATGATCAAATGAAATTGCTTACCTAACTCGAGCCCAATCTGAGCGAGTTGACTCAACTAGACTCGAAGGACAATGATATCCATTGACCTCATTATAGGCCAGCGAGTCAATGACTTGACTTGGTTTTGGACCAAGTTGAGTTGTTGGCTCTCTTCTTCTCCTTCTTCCTATAACTCCAGCAAAGATTAGACTAGACTCAATACAAGCTCAGTTCAGATGGAATTTGTTCAGCGAGTCAATGACTCAATTCGAGTCAAACCAGTGCGACATTGACTCAATGGGTGCAAGGGCAGCCTTCCTTCTCTTGTTTCTTCTCCTCTTCTCTTTCTCTTACTTTGCTTTCTCCCTCTCATTCTCTCTTTCCATATGCTGGAGGACCCAGACCTCGTACGACAGCAGGGTTGCTAGCCTGGACTAGACCCAACTCAGTCCGAAGTTGACAGTAGCCCATGCATATGGCCAGTGACTCAGTTGGGCCAAGTCAGTGTGCCAAACCATACTCACTCTCCTTCTTCTCTTCTTCCTTTCTTTCATCAGCTGCAGGTCCAGCGGAACCATTAGACGACCGAGTTTAACCCGACCCGATTTGAGTCGCCTTGGTCGGCTCTTTGCAGTGTGGGATAGTCCCTCTCCCTTTGTCATTTTCTCTCTCTTTTTCCTCTCCTTACTCTCTTATTTTCTCTCCTTCCTTGCCTGTTTCTAGCACCAAGCCCTTAGCTTGCTCTGAGTTCGTGTTTAACTCGAACGATCTGGTGAGGTGCGGCACCACAACCTGCTCGATTTCTTTCCTTCTCTCCTCTCTCATTTTTTCTCTTTCTTCTCCCTATCTCTCCAAGAATGTTGGTGGTGATTCCAAGGTAATTGCAGACTTTATAATGGGCTCGAGCTACCCACGACTACCCTAACCACTACCATCTTAAGTTTCAACAGTCACCGAAACGAGGTGTTTGGGCTCGTTAATCTCCTACATGGTGCTAATCTAATATGTGGGATGGTCTCCCATCGTTAGGGCCTATTGAATGAGTGCACTAGATTTGTCAGTAGGGCCCACCCCATTGTGATGGGTTTTGTATTTGGTCGGGGAAGATGAAGTGGCCGTCAATGGCCGGTTTCCATTCATGGCCTAATAGGTTGATCTGGAACGTTTGAATGGGTCGGATGAGACCATTGATCAGTGTGGGGTCTACCTATCCTATCAATACTCATGGATCCTAATATCTTGTGATATTTCTGGCTACAACTTCATATCGTGTGAAGGGCGCTGCTTTCGGGAGGCTTGTTGCCCTAAGCGAGGTTACCCTAGTTTGGACATCTGGAATGGTGGGATGAAACAACCAAGATTTTTCTAGCTTGTATACCCAAAGAGGAAAGCATCCCACCACCTTTCATCTATTAGCGGGGTGTCTCTCCTTTCTCGGTGCTGGACATAAGGCTAGGATGGGCGTCAGGAAGAATGGTTGAGATTGTAAAATGTAGCCGCACGCGGATCGCCAGGCTGGCAGTGCAGCAGATTTTTATTTTCAGAGAAAGTCGCACGCATGCATTAATTATGTTAGGAATCATTTCATTTCTGGAGAAAGTCGCATGCATGCATCAATTATGCTGGGAATCGTGTGCATGCACACGTGGGGGAGCCAACGAAACTGGACAGGGTATTGGTCGAAATTTCCATCTAAACAAGATGGATGGTTTAGATCATCCCTCTGACTACATGTGGTGGACCATAGCTCATCACAACTCTTATTGTGTTTAAACCGGTCACAGGTAGGAAGCTTTGTTATCGGGTCAAAGTAGTTTGACTGTTCCCACTGATCCAGTGTTCCACGGTTACTCTTTCATCTATGGTCGCACAACCATCATGTGGGGTCCATCGTGATGGGAATCTAAATCCACACCATCCACTCGATCATAAAGCCTCACCTTAGGTCCCTGACTAGAAGTCAAGCGGACCCTGAGTCTAGGTGGGCTGCACCAGGCGATCTTGGCCTTTCTTTAAGGATTCTCGCCAAGCTAACGGTCCGATTTCACTAGTTTTAGTTATCTACAGTGATAAGGATCCCCAGGTCCAGCTTAATGGATTTCAGCAGTAGATCTTGTCACTAGGGTCAGACAAGGATGATCGATGGGTAGGTGGATCTGCTAAATCGAGTATTGGTTCTGATTTACGATGATCAACACCATCTAAGAGGTTTTATGGGTTTAAATAGTAGACCCGCCTCTAAATGAGGCAGATTTAACGCTTAGATTGGTGACACTTTCTAAACTTGTGCTTATTTTATGACCTATGAAGATTTTTCAGTTAAATCATTTTACAAACAAATTATTCAATGATCCAGGGTTCTGACCAGACATCATGGACTAGTGGATGGTTTGATTCATCTATCGAGGTGATTGAAGTCCTAACAAAGGGTTGTGCTGATGATGTGATGGTTCATCTCGAACATCAATGGATGGATGGGTTAATATATGGATGGGGACTATTTTAAACGATGGGATTTAAACCGTAATGAACGTGAATATTTAAGTAGGTTAAGTTTGTATTTATACTAAATTAGATTACATGGTAACACTCAAGTACTGGAAAGTACGGGGTGTTACACCCACTCACACTATGACTCAACATTTGAAGTTGTTATACATCTTTGTCCACTTGAAGGGACATCCAGTCACTAGGGTCCTGGTCGACAATGACGTGACTTTGAATATTCTGCTAGCTAAAATGATGGTGAAATTGGAAAAAACCCTAGATGATCTAATTCCAACCGAAATCATGGTCAATAATTTTGCTGAAGGGGTAACACAAACACATTGTATCATGCCTATATAGTTAATTATGGGAACTAAGAAAGTGTTGGTCACTTTTTTTGGTGGTCGACACTTCATCAAATTACAATAATTTATTAGGGAGAGACTAGATACATTCTTTCTCATACATCCTGCCATCCTTGCACCAATTCATGATCATCTGGAATCAGGAAAATGTCGAATTGTTGTTAGTTGATAACAACCATTTTTAGCCACATCCAATACATTCGAGGCCCATTTGTATAGAAACAACTTGGGTAGATATGTTTTACTAGAAGGGATAAATATGGACATCCAACTGGGATAGGTGCCACAATCAATCCGAACAATATAGTGTGAGATATTACTACTATATTATGCTTAGATAATGATTTGCTGAAGGCTATAGTGACTTACCGGGCAGTTTTGCACTGTACTATAGAAGAAGTCCCGTGATGAGTCCATCATTAGTTAAGGAAATAACAGCCGAGGTCACATCCAGAATAAGGCAGCTCAAGGAGAGCTTGAAAGAGTATGGTAATGGATGCTTCATCGACATGGCCAAATTTGTAATAAGAGCTGATAAGGTAGCCAAGGATGCCATAGAGTTGAAATATCTTAAACGACCCGTAGAAAAGTTAGATGATTCTCAGGCCTAAGTCTAGGATTCTCTATTTAAAGTAAACTTAGGAACAGAGTAAACTCCTAGGCATACTTTTATTAGCGGATTGCTGGACTTATAATTCTAGGACGAACTCACTGATTTATTCAGGGAATTTGTCAACTATTTTGCATGGGATTACCATGAAATGCCCAAGACTAGACCGAAACTTGGTTGAGTATAGGTTACCAATAAAAGAAGGGTATCAACCATATAAACAAATGCCTAGACGAATGACAGCCGAAGTTACTTAGAAAATAAAAGAAGAAATCGAATGCCTATTGAAGGAAGGATTTATTAGATCTATCAAATATGTTAAATGGATCTCCAACATGATTACAAACATTTAGAAAATTGTGGGCTCCAAATTTTTATCGACTTCAGGAGCTTAAATCAAGCAACACATAAGGATGAATACCCAATTCCCATGGCTGATCAATTGATAGATCAAGCGGCTGGACACCAAATGGTTTACTTTATGGATGGCCACTCAAAGTATAAACAAATAAGCATTGCACTTAAGGATGTACCAAATATGGCTTTTAGATGTCCTTGACCTTTGGGGATTTTCTATTGGTTGGTGATGCCATTTAGACTTAAAAATGCAGGGGTGACTTACCAAAGGGCCATGATTGTAATTTTTTATTATAAGATTGACCACTTCATAGAAATATACGTCAACGATGTAGTAATTAAATTAGCCAATGTGGTAGAACATTTTGCTCACTTGCACAAATCATTTGAACAAATGAGGTTCCACAAGCTGAAGATGAACCCCCTCAAATGAGGTTCATAGTGCAACAAGGTTTGAGCAATTATATATGCTCAGCCGTTGAAAAATAAAATACAGCTACAATGTTTTCTTGGTCAGGTTAATTTTATGCATAAGTTCATTTCCAAATGTACAGGAAAGACACATATTTTCTCAATTGGTGAAGCTGAAATAAGAAGACGAATTCAAGTGGAAAGAAAAAAATTAGTCGACTTTCAACAAGATCAAGGAGTGTTTAATAAATTCATCAGTGTTAATGTTGTCAGTCAAAGGTCGACCACTCAAGTTATACATTACAACTTCCTCAAAGTCGATTGGTGCCCTACTAGCACAAGATAATGATGATCGAAAAGAATGTGTGGTTTACTATTCAGTTGAACTTCGTTGAATGCCAAAAGATGGTATTCTGTGATATAGAAATTATGCATACCAATGTCCTTTGTAGCCACTAAATTAAGACATTATTTATTAGCTAAATTATTCAATATAATTACAATCACCGATTTAATCAAATATATGTTAAATCAACACATTTTGAATGGCCAAATAGGCAAATGGGTGTTAGCATTATCTGAGTTTGATCTTAAGTATGTACCTCAAAGAGCAGTAAAGGGACAAGCTCTAAAAAGTTTTTTAGCCAGCCACCCATCTGACATTGAAAAACATCTTCCTTCGAAAGTATTAAACTTATATATGGTACATCTATCTTTGATGATTGATATTTGACGGTTCAAAGATCAGTAAATCTACAGGTGCAGGAATTATCCTTATTGCCCAAGATGGTAAGAAGCAAGAATTTGCAATCCAGTTAGAATTTGAATGCACTAACAACCAGGATGACTATGAGGCTTTGATAATCAATTTGAAAATGTTAATGGAATTGGATGCTATAAATATATCATTGATGGACGATTCATGGTTGGTAATAAGCCAAGTAACGGGTTTGTGTAAATGTACCAGTATTGCATTACTACCATATTATGCCTTGGCAATTCAGTTGATAGACAACTTTGACATAGTCGAACTAAGGAATGTGACCTGAAAAAACAACATTGATGTCAATAAAATGGCACTAGACTGTAGCTTACCTAGAGATCGAACGAAAGAATGATAGTCATTCATTAAAAAAATCTTTACCTTTGGTCTTTCAAAGGAAACCAATCCTAGAAATTGGTTAAGTTGATATAGACGAAGATGATTAGAGGATTCCAATCACGAACTATCTTTAGTGTCCTCGGGCCACAACCAATCAGGATATTAGAAGAGCGACCGTAAATTATGTCATAGTCAAAGATGAACCATACAGGAGAGGGGCCAATAGTGTGTTATTGTAATGTTTAGGCAAAAAAGAGGCCATGTTGGCTATGGGTGAAGTATATGAAGGAATATGTGGAGCACATAAAGTTAGAATATTTGGTGTCGTGGATATTTCTACCCGAAGATGACAACTGACTGTATTCAACAAACTAAGGGATGCGAAGCATGTCAAAGACATGTACTGATACAACATGTGCCCGCAATTGAATTGCATTCTATTGTCAAACCTTGGCCTTTTCAAGGGTGGGCCTTTGATTTAATAGGAAAAATCCACCCTTCGTTGAAAATGAATAGTTTCATTATCGTGGACAATGATTATTTCACTAAGTGGGTAGAGGCGAGGGCCATGAAGGGAGTCGGCCCCAATGAAATAATCAAATTTATTAAAATATATATCATTCATCGATTTAGAATTCCTGAATCAATTACTTTGAACTAAGGTGTGACATTCTCATCCAAGGATGTAAAAGCAATAGCCGAGCAGTACAAAATCAAGTTACTGCATTCAACACCTTATTATGCAAAGGCTAATAGCCAAGCCAAGACTAGTAATAAAGTCATTAAGAATATCGTATGAAAAATTATCAAGGAAAATCCTTGAGAATGGCATACCAAATTTTCCGAAGTTCCTTAGGCTACCGAAACTCACCTCTGACTAGTACTGGAATGAGTCCCTTTACACTCGCTTACAGTCAAGATGCAATATTATTACCTTTGCAGGTTATTGTGCCTTCCTTAAGAGTTGTAAACTGATAATGCCTAAGTATTGTATATTTATCTTCTCAATTACATTAGCTTTCCTGTTATTTAAGTACTAAATTGATTCATTAATATATGTTTTATACATGCAAGGTGATTTTGGACCTAAATAAGAATACGTGCTTAAAAAGACAGATTAAAGCTAAAAAAGAGATCAAGCTAAAGGTGATGAAGAATTGGAGATTTAGAGGAAATTATTGAAGAATTTGTAAAGGCTGAGCTAGAGTCCTAGAGAGGGGGGGGGGGGGGGTGAATAGGACTATGCCAAATAAAAATGATAATAGCGGAATTTAAATAATCAAAGTAAAGATAGCAATAAACAATCCACAATACTGAAATTAAATACAACCTTAAAAGAATAAGTATTGAGAGATTGATACAAATGTTATTCTAAGGACAACCTTACACCAAAAACCAAAGGTTTATGATAGGACAACCTGATTCCTAGAAAGGTTTGTGTATTAAAAACTCAGACTTGATATAGAGGAATAAAAAGGAAATAACTAGAAATGAAATTCTAAGCTATTACAACATTCCCCACAAAGCTTGAAATGTAAAAGATTACAACATTCACATCCACAAATACATCCCACAAACTTGAATGATAAAAGATATAGAAAATAAACCACACATCCATAAAGCACAATGAATTATAGTGGTTCACCTGTGTGTACACCAATTGTTAAACAATAGCTACACAGCTACTCCACTCCTACTATCCTCACATATTGGATATTAGTGTTCACTATGAAAATAGGTTTTTCTAGGTTCACCCAAAACCTTCACAATTGTGTCTTTCAAGTGGGCTTCCACAATTCAAAAAACCCCACACTCTGAGTTTTTGGGATCACCGTAGACAAACCAAAAATAGAGATTTTTCAAGCACAATCTTAAAAACCGAAACAAAGGAATTTACAAAAACTGTAAAATACCTGGATATTCTCCTTGTTGTAGCCCGGAAGAACCAAATCAGAGTAGAAGTTCAAATATAGAAGTTCAATGTCCAATACTCACTTTTGAAATGGTTCTAGGTTCTAAATTGATTTTAAATTAAATCAAGTTGGGCTAGCTCTTTTTAATTTTGATTCCAAGAAGTGGAATTCTTCAATCCCTCTTTCAAATCAGATTGGAATGCAGAATACAAAATCAAATATACAAAGCTAATAAAAGAGAATATTAAATATGCACAATATAGCTTAAATAAATGACTAACTTATCTCTCAGAGTGATGAATTGATTTAGCTTGAATTGGATGAAATACTCTGAAATTCGTCGTCTATTTATAGCTGAACAAATCACATTCATGACTGGTCCTGAGGTTTCCATGACTTGTCGTATGAAATTTGGGCACGATAAGAGAAAGTCGTTCCATGACTGGTCATAGGCTATGCATGACCGGTCATGAGACCTCCACGACTGGTCGTGAGGAACCTGATATAGTCACCAGAGTTTGAGTCGTAGCTGCAGGACTGGTCGTGAACGAGTCATGCACTGTTCACACTACTGGTCGAGCAGTCTCTAAGACTGGTCATGGCTTAACAAAAAATTTTAAAACTTTTCAACAAACTTAGGACTGGTCGTGGAATTTCTTAAACTGGTCGAGCCAGTGCTAGGACTAGTCGAACAGAGTCCAGGACTAGTCGAAGAACAGACCAAACACTTATAAAATGATTTAATTTGAATTATGTATTCAAAATGACCTACCCTAAGGTCAATCTAAGGTCTTTCATACCTTAAACAAGATGTATGATCATTGAACCTTCTTTTCTTCAAATGATGGATGATCTTTCAAGTTCATGAAGCTTGAGATCTCGACACAGAATGAAGCTTGAACTTGAGATGTTTTGAAGCTTGATTTTATAGTACTTGAGTTGTACTTCACCTTGAGTCTTGAGTATGAACAGTTGACTTGTCTTTCAATGTCGCTTTAAAACATTGAACTTTGAAGTTTAAAGTAGTGAACAATGTACTTGATCTTGCATTTCTTGAAGTAAATCTTTGTTCTTGACTTGAAGCATAGTCCTTGTATGTGTGATGCATTGTCTTAAACATATATATCAATGTGCTACACAAGACACACAGATAGTGTGGTTTTGGCACTACAAAATTTAACAATCAAAGGAGCAAGAAACCATAGCACTTACAGAATTTAAGTGCCAAAGATCTAAGAAAACCAAGTGCAAAGGAGAGAGAAAAGAATGAAAAATCACAAAGTGGGATAACAGAAATAATAGATTGTTCGGTCCCTGTAAGTGCTATGTTATATATCTAGCACCCTGTATTGTCAAATTTCGTAGTGACAAACTACTTTGGAATGATGAACTTGTTCATAGATGAAAAGTTCACCTTCATGCAAAGATGAGCTACAAGTCATGAAGATTGCTCTATCTACATCAACTTCAAGTACAACATCAACATCAAATTCTACTTCAACTTCAAGTGCAAGTTCTACTTCAAGTCAAAGTGCATGTTTAACTACAAGTACTAGTTCAAGTACTAGACTAAGTGCAAGTGCTACTTCAAATGCAAGATCAAGTCCAAGTGCATTACATGGTCAAGATAAAGATTAAGTTTCAAGTATACAAGATCAAGCTTCAAGTACTTTAAGTATACTATCTACCGAAGCTATAAGTTCAATGTTCAATATTCCAGGTATAAATGACCCTAGAAAGACCTTAGGTTTAGGTCATTCATATTGCACATTTAATATGGGTTATTATACTTATTTTAGGCTTTACTTCGACTAGTTCTAGTTAATGTTCGACTAGTCCAAGCTCTGGCTTGACCAGTCCAGGATTTATTGTAATTTTTTAGAATTTTTCTGGTAGGGTCACGACCAGTCGAGCCCCCTGCTCGACCAGTCATAGGACCTAGCTCGACCAGTCGAGCAAAGCTCGACTCGAAGTCCAGCAACCATTTTGGGTCCCACTCGACTAGTCGAGGGTCAGTTTTATCCGATCGCACCAGAAATTTTGAAATTTGGTTGCTCCCAGGACCAGTCGAGGCTGACCTAGACCAGTCGAAGGAACCATTTTTAGCCTATAAATAGAGGTCTTTCCTTAGTTTTTTTTTCATTCATTCAAAGCAAAATCAAGCCACCACTTTGAGAGAAAGATCCTTGTGATTGTAAAGTTATTGTCTGGTAAATTAAGATTCTTTGTTATAGCTTTTCTATTTCTAATTTCTTGATCTCTCTTAGCATAAATATAATTTTATAAAGGTGTTCTTCTCTACCCCTTTTGAGATTCAAGAAATTGAATCAAATTAGCCCAAGGTTGGATTAATTTAAAATTCATTTAGATCTAGAACTCTTCTATATGTGTGATTGAACATTGGACATCTTCATCTTCAAAGAAGCAGTTCTACCCGGCTACATTGAAGAAGAATCTTCAGATAAGTATTTTCGTTTACAGCTTTTGGTTTGTGAGATTGCTAGAAAATCTCTACTGTGGTTTTGACTGAGATAGCTAGAAAATCTCAGCGTGGGGTTTTTAATTGTGGTAGCCCATTGAAAACACAATTGTAAAGGTTTTAAGGTGAACCTTAGAAAACCTTCTTTCATAGTCAAAGACAATATCATGTGGGTTGTGATTATTGGGAGTGGAGTTGGTGTGGCTGTTTAAGAACAGTTGGTGTACACACCGAACCACTATAATTCTTGAAGTTTGATGGATGATGATGTATGTGTGATGAATGCTTGTATTTATTTCATATACATGTGGTGAATGTTGTAATAGCTAGTTTCTTTCTATTTGCTTCTTGTTTTAGTCTAAGTTTTTTATCCTTATCGAGTTCAAGACATCAGGTTGTCCTACCATAAACTTTGGTTTTTGGTGTTAGGTTGTCCTATGAACAACGTTTGAATCAACCTCTCAATACTATTGCATTTGAGTTTGTTATTTGATTCAGCTATTTGTAATTATATTCTACAATTTATTTTTATTTGGCATAGTCCTATTCACTCCCCCCCCCCCTCTAGGACTGAGAGCTCACACCTTTTAGTCCCACCTAAGGTTGGTTTAATCCGACCGAAAGTGCCCGGAACAGTCCAGTAAGAAATTGTGACTTTCAGAGATAATTAGGATTGACACTTATGTCTAACTGAAGTTAGGTTCGGTGTTGCCAAAGGCGATTTCAGTGTGATGTAAGGGAGATAGAGACTTCAGATGGAATTTGAGGAAATTTGGCTGCAATTGGGTGACCCAGTTGGTGTGATTGAAGGCTACCATCGGTGCGATCGAAGCATAATAAAAGTGCATAACTTCGAAGTTGGGGCAAAGTCAGGGCGACTTTTTCCTATTCAAATGGGTGTTTTAAGCTTTCCAAAGTAAGAATTAGGGCTTAGAATAGAGACCTAGGGGTGTCAAAACTTTTACTAGACCATTCTTCTTCAATCCTTCAATTCTAGTTTGTCGTTTAGTTTTTCTTTTATTCTAGGATGTTAGCCATGCTAGGATAATCTCTTAGCTAAGGCTAAAGGATGAAGCTTATAGTTTAATTATAATAATTAGTTTATTTGATTCAAAAACATTCGTTTGAATGGTGGTAGTAGATTGAAATTGATTTGGATTTTACTTAAAGTCTTTGAGTTATTTATTTTTGGATTTTTTATGCACTATGGGTCCAATGAATACTTCGATTTAACATTTTTTTTTTGTAACTTCCTGAACTTTTCAATAGCTGTGTATTGAAAGTTCTTGAGCGTTATCAAGAAGTTGATGTAATACGTACATGTGTACGATACCAAACTAACTATCCTGACCTTACATATATTCCCTGACATGATCCAAGCATTGGGAATGGCCTCTACTTCATAGATCAAACCATCTGACCGTTGATTTCAAGATAAGACTCTCCATCATGTGATTTAACGTATGTGCCTTTCCTTAAAGGAATTGACAAATAACTCCCTATCCATAATGATTTGGATATATGTTCTCTTGTAAGAATTACTTAGAAAGGTGCTTATGACCATGTGGAGCATTAGAATTCCCAAACCTTACAAATCAACAATAATTAAAAAAAAAGCCATTAACCTAAACCCTTGAATTCTAGATTACATGGTTCCCACGATCCATTTAACGTGAAACTCTATATCATGTCTAATCATCACAAATTAACTGTACACGTCGAATTTCAACCCTTAGAACATTGTAAAAGTAACCTAATAGACAGATCAGCCATTAGCCGTCGATTTTAGGGCACTTGATCATTAGACATGCTTTAAATTTGGTATCAACCCTTAAATTAAAAGGAAAAAAGTGAATGGACGGTGTAGATTTCCCAGAAACAACACTGTGGACCCCACCTTGAGGTGAGGGTGTTGTTCACAACCCCAAGTGTAGGGCTGCATGTAGTAATAATCTCGGTGAGACCGAGGTCGAATCCACAGGGACTGAAACTTGTATATATTCTGAAACTAACTAGAACTAGAACTAGAAGAAGATGCAATTTAAATCTGGAAAATTCAAGAGAGTAATTGTAGATTATTTAATTAAAACATGTAAATTCATAGGTGGGAAACTAGGGTTTCCAAGGATCCACTTGTAGAGATCAGGGCGATCTATGCTTGATTAAAGGACACAACTAGAATCAGAGTCCTATCTTCATCCAATTGAAAAATATCTCATTAAAAATCTAATCTGAACTTCCTTTGATCTAGTTCTCAATGGATGAAAGGTATTAGAACTAGAATTGATTCCATCACAAAACCATGCCCATAGGATAGAGTAAACAATAAAATTTACTAATCCACACCACTCTGAGAGAATTGTGAGATTTAGGAAGGATTCCATCATCCAACCATGCCTAGGGGACAATGGAGAACAACAGGATTTTCTAAATTCACAATCTCAATAATGAAAAGACATACTCAAAGCTATCGCATATTCATTGTAATTCAAGTCATAACAAACCATTGAATACTGAAAGTATTTCTTATAATCAAACTAAGATCAAAGAGAGTTCAACCAACATGAATCAGAGCAATCGAAAACAACCCATCACGCTACAAGCTTCACCTCTTAGTCCTAGCTAAGAGGTTTAGCCAATCATAAACATGATTAAACTAAAATCTCTTAAAAACATAAATAAACAAGTAAGAAAGGGAAGAAAAACTCTTTGTGCCGGCCGATCCACGATCTTTCCTTGCTCCTTGCTTCCTCCTTTGATCCCTTGCTTCCGTTCTCTTCGACAGTGGATCAGAGAGCTCCTTTTATAGGCATGTTGGTGCAGCAGAACTTTTGTGAAACTTATGTAATTTCTTCGTAAGAAGGTCGGTTGCAACTTGCGGAACCGACTCTGTTTTTGCACAGAGAAATATGCCTAGACAGCTGCGTTTGGATCGAGATTGAGAGGAAAGATTTCCTAATCAAATAAATTCGACTATACAGCAGTGGTCGAAATGTGCTTGGCTGGCATCTGGATGGTCAAGATCATCGGTTTGGTCTTGATCTTGATCGCACAATGGCTCACAGTGGTCGGTCATTCCGGTTTTCTTGCGCCTATGAATCATTGCGCTGTGATGGTTGGTGGGCCCATGATCGGCTCTGGCGAGGAAATCCACTCTGTCCATTGAATTCACCTCAAGATTTCAGTCGAAGATGGATGGTTTTGGATCGGATTCGGTGTGGCCCACAGAATTTCTATTCTCATCATCCGTCCTACGTTTGAACTTCATGTATATGCAATGTTCGAGGAAATCGAGCCGCAGATTAGGGTACGATCGGTTTGACCTCCTGAATGCAATGAACGACTTGGATCATCGAATTGGATGATGATGGTGGCCCACCAGAATTCATCCGCAAGCCTTTGTTTGCTTTTGCAAGTGGGAATTTGAATCCGAGAAGGAATGCGCGGTCAGCGGTCTTTGACCACTCTGACGTGATTTGTTGCATAATGGTTGTACCGTGTTATGTACGCACGCATCTTGTGTGCAGCGTCCATGGTAGTGGTCCGAAGACATCCACCCCATCCAACCATTTTCTCATCTTATTATAAGGGTTGAGTCCAAAATTGAGGCTTATCCAAAGATCAGGTGGGCCCCAGAGTAGTGATTAACAGCTGATTGGATGATCTATCCACTGGCTTTGGTGATTCTTGAGCATTAAATCTATGCTCTTACCATCCTTTTCAATCCAAGCTCTTAAATTCACCCTGCACCACAAAATGATTAAAATAGAACACTAAACATTATCATGTGCATAAAACCACGTAATAAATGGGGACCAATATGTAATATTTGACCAACGCATGCACACCCACCGTGCACCATAGAAAAAACCAGGTCAAAGTAGGTTTGACCTGAGAATCCTTGAAAAAGTGGATTTCTCCTCGATTTTCACTACTTGTTTGTTTGAATGGACGATGTCTGCTGGGATGTGCTATGGCCCACTACCTTTGATCGGACAGTCAATCCAAACCATCCATCTGGAAGTTAAGGCAGGGACGACCATATCCAAGGTCGTTATGCACACCGAAAGGCTCTCACATGCACATGAACCCAACCGCGATTGAACTACTCCCGATCTCTCCACCGATGATACTGTCCGTGGTTGTGATCGGTGGGCCACCATCATCATTCTCATGAGCAACCTGAGTCATCCATCATGACAAGGAAAGTTTTCTGGTCAAATCCATCTTGAACACATGTACCCTTGCACACACACGTGCCTGCAATAGCAGTCGCAAGGAGTCTCGCTCGTAAGAATCCCCATTTTTGCGTCGTTCGCAATTTGAACTAACATCACCTGTTTGATGGCCTTTGCGACCCTAATCACGACTGTGAGGGAGGATCTGGACCGTCCACCTAGTCGGAAGTAGGAAACCGATTAAAACCATGGTCCTTTCGCAATTCCTTCCACCGGATGGACTATTGGGAAATCAATGCAACAATGCCAAGAAAAAAGGGCGCTGTCGAGCCGTTTCCGCATGGGAAAATCACACCCGACCTCATGGGTCTGATCTGAACCATTCAAAAGAAGTAGGCAAGGATTTTGGGTCTCTACATGTCGTCAGAAACGGAAGGCGCAATCCAAATAAATCGATGCTCGCCGATCCCGCACATGATAGAACCCTCCCACTCGAAAACAAACTCGCAACAACAAGATCGGGCGGCCAGATCTTTGATTTGGTGGGCCAATCGACGTCGACAGACAAATCCAAGAGGTCTAGATCAATAACCGACTAAGCCTATAACGGGTAAGGGAGGAAGATGGGAAGACCCGAAGCTCACACATTCGTTCTCTGTTAACTGAAACAGGGACATGCATAAGGTGGCTTCCTGATATTTCTTTATTGCATAAACAGGTCGGTGCAAGAACTATAGCCGACCTTGTCACATCCTAGACTCGAAGACCAGGCTTACAAAATTTTTGATCGCCGAATCCGGTGCCGACAGCCTTTGTAGTACCCCATTCTCAGCTCCCAGCGCCCATACGCCAAATTCTGATCCTGGGATCCTACAAGGAGGATTTTTCAACGCACATTTATCTCATAAGAAGCATAACCACAAGTTTACCCTATCACAAAGGTAACACCATCATCACATATCCACTAATATCAAAATCTTGAGTACAATACATGAAGGGGAAATATAAGATAAATGCCAAAAGCTCCAGAAGCTCAGCTACATGCTCTAAGCTCAACGCTGCTATGACCTAACGCCACCTACACACATCTATCATGCATAAGCTTATAAAAAGCTTAGAGGGTGGTATAAGTGTATGCGCAAGTTAAGTGTCAAGTATGCAATATCGGAGCAATGTGAAAACATGCTGGTAAGTCTATAAATACCATCAGTCTTATCCAGGCTATGTGATGCAAAAACATAATAAGCTAATATCATATATTAAGGAAGCAATGTAGATCAACTATGCAATGCGGAGACATAGTAAACCAAATATCATATACTAGGGATACAATGCAATATGCAAATCCTGACGAGTCCACGAATACCGTCAACCTCATCTAGGCCATACAAATGCAGGCCAAATGTCATGGATGTAATGCAATATGCAGATCTTGGTGAACCCATAATACCATCAACCTTATTCAGGTTATGCAATACAGAAGTATAATAAACCAAATGCTATGTGTTGAGGATGCAATGCAATATGCGATGTGAATGAAATGACTAACCTAGAGTGTGAAGTCAGGATGATAGTATGTAATATCGCAAGCTGTGGGGTCCATCACAAGGGACTTCTATCCAAACCAGTCTCATACCTAAATTTAGATAGCTAGACTCAATGTGGTAAACTCCTGATCTCAGGTTGGTCGTACGCCCCAACCGAAATTTTGGCCACTGCGGAGGTACAAATAATAATTAGTTGCGCACCACTAGCCCAAGTGGATAGTGAATGAATGAATGAATAAGTAAAATGCTGAGTACGCAACTCCTGCTCAGTAAGTCCACATATCAGTACTGTACACCTCTGAGATCATCACCAGGGTCTAGTACACTCTACGCTAGCTTGCCGCCCCTATCCGATCACACAACTGGTTAAGTGGAAGAGACCTCACTATCCACCTGCCAATATCGTGTCCGGCTCATCGATAGCGGACCCATTCCTCAAGTTGGTCAAACTTAACCTAGATATTGCCCCCTCACTTAGGCGGTAAGGTCACACTCCCTTCCAACCGACCATGACACAGTGGGAGACGCGGCTTACTAGTACACGGACCTCATGCGCTTATGTATATCCACTCGGTCTAGATGTTGGAGTGTCCCCTGGCCTTAGGAGTTTAGGGATTTTCACCCAAGGACATCTATGATGCCCGTATACTAGAACCGAACATTTTTGGTGTCCCATCTGGCCATCCATGACATGCCTGTGGAGGCCACGTCCCTGATGTCCCTAGGGCATACGGTGGTCATATCACAAACTGTGAGATGCATGAGTCATACCACTCAGTAATGCAGCAATCTTGCACGTACCGTGCACTTATGTGGGAAACTCCTCCTATCAAGGAGTCATAATAATCCACCCTATGGCATATGCAATGGTCAACCACATCTCATAACAAACATGCAGATGATGTGTATGGGCATGTATCATAATGTTATGTTGTCACATGCTCATAATCGGTATTGATAACCGGCACCAATAATCGGCATTGATAATTAGCCTATATGCAAGGCAGGTTTATAGATGAATAGCCGATCTAAACCAAAATATGAAGATTGGCCCTCGGCCGTGGATATGTCAAATCCAGTAGCATGGAGCCAACCGTCTACAGTGATGATAAACCATGCAACATCAGTGGGGCCCGATGATTTGGGTTGACCTAGAATAATGAGAATGGGCCTAACAAAGGCCTAAGGGAAGGTCACAATATGGACATTTAACCATCATCGCCCATCAATGTGGACTTTTAACCAACATTGCTCCCAAGGAGTGGCCCACATAGAGCCAAACGTATAGTGGGCCCATGGTCTCATACAAGGGCCTAATATACATCACCATGGGCCTCACTCATGGGCCATATATGCATCACATTGGGCCTCACTCATGGGCCTCATATACATCACAATGAGCCTCATCACTTGGGCCGTGTGTACATCTCATCGGACCTCAAACACAGGCCTCATATATAACAGGTGGGCCTCACACACAACAATGGGCATCACACATACATAGTGGGCATCCTATACAATAGTGGGCCTCTCACACGGGCGTAATATACATCACAATGACCGCTCACATGGGCCTAATATACATCACAATGGGCCGCTCACACGGGCCTAATATACATCACAATGGGCCGCTCACACGGGCCTAATATACATCACAATGGGCCGCTCACACGGGCCAAATACACATCACAATGGGCCACATCGCTTAGCCCTCAAATGCATCACAATGAGCCTCATCACTTGGGCCTAATAAACATCACATTGGGCTTTACTCATGGCCATATAAACATCACATTGGGCCTTAACAATGGGCCTCATATAGATCAAGTGGGTTGCATGACATGGGCCGCAACGATGGGCCCACCGACCTAGCTGGCCCTTCTACACCATTCATCTATTTTAAAGATCATTTTAGAGCATTTCCCAAAAATGAATCATTTCGAAAGATCATCTGGACCATAGCACAAATAACAGTGGAGATAATGATTTTCGCCATTAAACAATTCACCAGGTTGGGGCCCGCCATCACATTTATTTCCATCTAATCTGTTCATATAGTCACAAGGACCTAAATTAAGTGGAAGAATGAATTTCATACTAGTTTAAAACTTTCGGGATACCAAAAGGGTTTTAATGGTACCCGTTCAGTTCTCCACTATTTTCTGCAGTGTAGTCCACCTGATATATGGATCTGGCTCATTTTTGGTCTCAAGCCTTAAGACGAGCTCACTGTTTGGATGGATGGTTTGGATGTAACACATACATCAAGGTGGCCCACCGTCCAAGCAATGGATGATGAATATAACACTTACATCATGCAAGGACCTAAGAACTTGCTGGCGTCATCACAGCAGCTACATGCTGCTGGGGCCCACAGAACTTGCTAACTTCAATATAGCAGCTATATTGTTGTGGCAATACCAGCCAATCAGCTTCCAGGTGGGTCCACATGTGTGGGACCCACCAGCTTGAGATGGACGGTGTTGATAAAACAAATACACCAGGTAGAGCCATGTGGTGGCCCACCGATCCACCAGCTTTGGATGGACGGTGTTGATAAAACACATACATTATGGTGCCTCAGCAGCATCGTCTAGAGATGGACGGTGTGATATAACAAATACATTACTGTGGTCCCCACAGAATTTGTTGACGTAATATAGTAGCCATATATCTGGTGGGACTACAGAGCTTGCTGACATAATTGCAGCAGCTAATCATCTACATGGGACCCACATAGATGGACGGTGTAGACATATTACATATATCACGGTGGATCCCACTCTCAAGTTGGACGGTGTGAATGCCGCACGTGCAATGGGTCCACGTAATGGACGGTATGGATGGAACATAAAGTATGGATGAAACATAAACATTAGTGGGGTCCATGTCCGATAGACGGACGTATGGCTTGGATATAGAATGCATACATCAAGCTGGGGTCCATGGATGGTATGGATGAAACATTTACATCTGGTGGGTCCACGTGATGGCCTACCAGATTTTGGATCGAGCTGTATATGTGATTTCCCTCCGTCCAGGTCTGTCCGAGAACGAACAGTGTGGATAGGTGGGGTCCACGTGGTGGGCCCTCCATTTAGTCCACTTAGTTGGACGACATGGATCATACATCAAAGTGGGCCATCATACACAAAATAAAAGAGAGAGGGAAGGAAAGAGAGATCAGTGAGATGGAGGGACCCCGCCAATATGGGCCCCTCTAGGTTACAAAACATACAAAAAGAGGGGGGTCCCAGATAGGATCCACACCATCAATCAGTGGGCCCCACTTGGTCCATCATGAAAAGCACAATCTAAACCTATAAACACCCACCGTTTACTCTTCTTCTTGGATACATGGCAAGCTAAACTCCTTGGCTTCTTCTTTGATGGTAGATGATGAAGGTTCAGGGGTTAAGATGAGGGTTTTGGGGGTAGAAAGTGGGCCACACCTAGCTTCTCCTTCTCTCTTGAAATGCTCGGATGTTTCATCTCCTTGAGTTGCTTGGGAGATGGACTTGAGAAAGAGAGAGGGAGAGAGGTGATGTAAGAGTGAATGATGGGAGATGGGTGAGTGAAAGAAAGGGATGGGTGGAGAGAGAGAGAGAGAGAGAGTTAACTTTAGGAATGGGAGAGGGATGGGTTGTTTACTTGTTGTACTTGACTTAAGATTGATTGATTGTTTTGATGTTTAGTAGAGATTCTCTTAGGTTTTGCAACGTGCGGCATTTTCCTTGAAATAAACGCAGCCCCACAACTCCTGGCCTAGGTATCGCATTGGCATGTAAGATGTGGCATTGGAACTGTGGCGACGGCGCCGTCGCAAGGGTACAAGTCTCGGGTCAAGTCGACTCAGATCGACAGGATGCGACTTAGAGTCGGTGTAAATACTATTTGCACATTGTGGGTCATTAGAATTCAACTGGGAGGACCGCGGAAGCCTACGGAATAGTATAGACTAAGATACGGGCCTTACAGACCTAGCGACCTCCCACACCCTATAAAAGGCATCTCACTCCAACACTTGGAAGACACATCAGAGGAAAGAGAAAGAGAGGGAAAGAAATGTGAGAAAGAAAAGATATTCTATCCGCAGCAGTAAGAAGAGAAGGGGAGAGAAAAAGAAAAGAAAGAAAGAAAGAAAGGAAATAAGGGAAAGGAAGGGAAAGGAAAAGAGAGAGAGAAAGAGAAAGAGAAAGTGAAAGTTAAAGAGAAGTAGAAAGAAAGAAAGAAAGAAAGAAAAAGAAAAAAGAAATGAGAGAGGAAGAAAAAGAAAGAGAAATTTGGGTTTCGAGTCGACCCGCTGGGTCCTGGACTGAGTCGAGCCTAAGGTGAGGGTTTTATCCATTAAACTTACTTTAATTTAATTGATATATCTTGCCTTTTCATGCCTTTAATTATATGAATTATCCTGCCTTTCATGTTTATATGTTTTCTAAGAATTATCCTTTCAATTGATTTAGTTGATATCACCGTTTACATATCCTTTGAGAATTTTTGATATTACATGTGATCTTCATGAATTTATGTGGGCCCTGGGTACAAGCCCTGCCTTTGCCTTATCAAATTTATTAATTTGGCCCTGCCACTCGTCTCTTTATTTGAATTGGCCTTGCCACTCGTCTCCTTATTGAGCTGGCCATTGCCACTCCTCTATTTGATGAGGTAGCCATTGCTACTCGTCTTTTGCTGAGTTGACCCTTGTCACTCTCCTATATATGATGTTGGCCATTGCCACTTTTTAAGATGACCATTGTGACTCTTCTCTTTATTATATTGGCCTTGTGCTATTACCTATAAGGCTTGGGCATGTGTCTTGATATTCCAAAACTCCCATAATTTAATTTATCTCTCTATAAGTATAAATGATGTGTAAGATGTATCACAACTAGTGATTCAAATATCCTAACATGGACGTAATGCGCTCTGGGTAGAGACCCTCTTGGTTGTCATGTAATTTCATGGGCCTTTTGGTAGTGGTGCATGAATCGATATATGTAATTCACAAATACAGTGTGACATCACTTCTGAGATTGAATGTCGTAAATAGTCACTCCATGATCAAATCATGTCACATAATTCACCTAGATCATGTGTTGTGTGCCTTGGGGAGTTCACGTAAATCCACGGTAGCGTTGGACATGCCGACGAATATCCATAGTTATGGGATACGGGTTGAGCCGGGTTTTTTATAAATCGTATTCCACATTATGATGATCACTACGTATGATGAGCCTCACATACTTTGCTAAGCCTGCATCTCATGCAGGCTGTTTGCCCATTCTGATGTCCTCGTATTAGTGGACTACGGGACCTATCAGAACCATTACCTTACTTTTATGAATCTCTTGAATTATTGTTAATCTTAAAGGGTAACCATCACTATGAATAAGGTATTAACCCTTTCCAACCATACAGATTATGCAGGTGATGTACAGATTGAAGTCATAGAAGGCCATCTCCCAATGGAAGACTATTCTGAAAGAATAAGAAGATTGCTTTATTATTTAGTTTTATACTTCCGTTGTGAACTCTGATAATCTAATAAGCTTCCATTGAGAAGGCATTTGATTATTTAATGAATTCTTTTACTCGGATGAAATAATCAATACAGTCGATTTTATTCTCATGAATGTTACCTTCATGAATGTATTTGGATGTGATCCAAATGGAAAAAAAAGGTGTGATTTTTAAAGGATCCAATTTACACATTATTAAAACCCGATTTTATTGGGCACGAGTACAAACTCTAGCTGTGAAAATTTGGGATGTTACAGTTGGTATCAGAACATGAGAATGAGATTAACTGGGCCTGAGGGAGTGGACCATCATAAGCTTTACATGACTAGGATAGAATCTTGAATTAGATATCTATACTTAAGATTATTTTCTAAAGGAACTAGGAGGTTGAAGAAATAGATATCCACATTCAGGTTCCCTATTGAAAACGTTAAGTTAGAAATGAAATTTAGAATTTTAGAATCTAGATACCCCGGAATAAATTTTCAAAATTCCAAACATATTTGTTCTGAACTAGAAGTCATCCTTAAATAGTGTCACTATCAAGAATAAATAAGTTTCCCTTACGAGAATAGAGATTTCCTAATTTTTCTAGAATTTTTTACTATTTTAATGAGATTTTGACATGTTGTGAAATCTCCACTAATTACAGTAAGAAGACAAATCAATTTTTTTTAAAGATTTTCCAATAGATCACTTAGGTCTACATCAACCTTCCCCTAAAATTTTATCTCGATCAGATCTGTACAAAATTCTATAAAACTTCGATAATAGTAAAAATCAGTAGAGATTTCTATTGGACAACAAGCTTTTATACAACTTAGAAGGGTGAAACACCCCCCAAACCATTAAATCTTACCTCGTGGATTTTTCTGGAGTCTCAAGAACAAGTCAGGGGCTTAGGATCGAATTTTTGAGAGAATTGGACATATGGATCGGGAGTTAAAATTCTTAGAATGACAGACTATCAATGTAAAATGATTTTGGATATTTACAATTACGACACGAGCTTAAGTTTATCAATGAATGGATGATTGGCCTATCCATTGTCATCTGGTCCGGTTGCATTATCTGGCCTTATGAACAAAACAAAAATTCTTCGGAGGATGTAGAGTGAGTGGGACCATGGAATTACAAACTATATTTAAACACCAAATCTCGAAGTCTAGATTTTCTTTTAAAGGGGGTAGGCTGTAGCGTCCCAATTCATATAGCCAATTGTATGCACCAAAACATATATGTACCTATCTCGCGAGTAATACGTGGAAAATTTAAGCCTAATGGATCAGAAAGGTTGATAGGAATAATTTCGGGTGGTATATCAGATAGAGTACACAGTAAAAAACTTAATGGGCCACATAGAAGTATCCCTTACGAGATTATAAAATTTCGTGATATCCCTAATGAGTTAGGACAATCGAGACTATGGACTGATGGAGTTATGTTACCTGGAATTTGTGCGTTTTGAATCAGGTTCTAAGTCCTAGAGAGTCTCAAATGATCCCAATGCCCTGATCAAGCAAAGGATTGAGATTTTATAGGATTATGAATTGATACTAGTAAATCCTCTGTACTGCGTAGACAAAGGATCTGTGTATCGGACTCAAACCTACTACAACGATCTATTCATATTACCTCAAAACATAGGAAATAGGAAATCCTTAGAGGCTTGTAATATGGTTTGTATAATAAAAGTACTAAATTTTGAGGCCGAAATTATGTTTAAGGGGGGTAGATTGTAACACCCCGAACTTTTCAATGGCTGTGTATTGAAACTTCTTGAGCGTTACCAAGAAGTTAACGTAACACGTACATGTGTACGATACCAGACTAACTATCCTGACCTTACATCTATTCCCTGACACGATCCAAGCATTGGGAATGGCCTCTATTCCATAGATTAGGCCATCTAACTGTTGATTTCAAGATAAGACTCTCCATCATGTGATTTAACGTATGTGCCTTTCCTTAAAGGAATTGACGAATAACTCCCTATCCATAATGATTTAGATATACATTCTCTTATAAGAATTACTTAGAAAGGGCCTATGACCATGTGGAGCCATTATATTTCCAAAAACTCATAGATCAGCAATATTTTTAAAAAAATAAATAAAAAGCCATTAACCTAGACCCCTGAATTCTAGATCATATGGTTCCCATGATCCATTTAACTTGAAACTTTATACCATGTCTAATCATCACAAATTAAATGTACAAGTCGAATTTCAACCCTTAGAACATTGTAAAAGTGACCTAATAGATAGATCAGCCATTAGCCGTCGATTTTGGGGCCACTTGATTAGTAGACATGCTTTAAATTTGGGATAACCCTTAAATTAAAGGAAAAAGCAAATGGACGGTGTAGATTTCCCAGAAACAACAGTGGACCTCACCTTGAGGCAAGGGTGCACGAAGTGCATGCACACCCACTGTGCACCACAGCAAAAACCGGGTCAAACTAGGTTTGACCTGAGAATCCTTGAAAAAGAGGATTTCTCCCCGATTTTCACTACTCGTCTGTTTGAACGAACGACATCCACTGGGATGTGTTGTGGCCCACCATTTTTGATCGGACGGTCAATCCAAATCGTCCATCTTGAAGGTAGGGCAGGGACGACCACTCCTTAGGTTGTTACGCACACCAAAAGGCTCCTACACGCACATGAACTCAACCGCGATCGGACTACTCCTCTACCGACAAGACTGTCCGTGGTTGTGATTAGTGGGCCACCATCATCATTCTCATGAACAATTTGAGTCATCCATCATGACAAAGAGAGTGTTTCGGTCAAAACCATGTTGACCACATGTACCCAATCACACACACATGCTTGCAATAGCAGTCGAAAGGAGTCCCGCTAGCAAGAATCCGCATTTTTGCGCCACTCTCAATTTGAACCTGACACCACCTGTTTAATGGCCTTTGCGACCCCAATCACAGCTATGAGGGAAGATCTGGACCGTCCACCTGGTCGAAAGGAGGAAACCGACCAAAACCATGGTCCTTTCACAATTCCTTCCACTGGATGGACTCTGTTGCGAAACCAACGCAACAATGCTACGAAAATAGGGCGTTGTCGAGTCATTTTCACGTGGGAAAATCACACCTGACCTCATGGGTCTGATCTAAACCATTCAAAAGAAGGAGGCAGGGATTTCGGGTCTCTTTATGTCGTTAGAAATGGAAGGCACAATCCAAATAAATTGACTCTCGTTGATCCCGCACATGATAGAACCCTCTCACTCGGAAATAAACTCACAACAACAAGATCAGACGGCCAGATCTTGGATCTGATGTGCCAATCGATGCCGACAGATAGATCCAACTAGTCCAGATTAATAACCGACCAAGCCTACAACGTGTAAGGGAGGAAGATGGGAAGACCCAAAGCTCACACACTCGTTCTCTATTAATGCAAATAGAGACGTGTGTAAGGTGGCTTCTTGATCTTTCTCTAATGCGTAAATAGGTCAATGCAAGAACTGCAGATGACCTAGTAACCTCCCACACCATATAAAAGGCAGTTCACTCCAACACCTGGAAGACAGATCAGAGGAGAGAGAAAGAGAGAGAAAGAAAAGATATTCTAGCCGCAACAGTAAGAAGAGAAAGGGAGAGAAAAAGAAAAGAAAGAAAGAGGAAGAAAGGAAAGAAAGAAAGAAAGAATGAATGAAAGGAAAGAAGGGAAAGGAAAGGAAAGGAAAAGAGAGAGAGAGAGAGAAAGAGAAAAAGAAAGAAAGAAAGAAAGAAAAAAAAAGAGAAAAAAAGAAAATAGGAAGAAAAAGAAAGAGAAATCTGGGTTTCGAGTCGACCCGTTGGGTCCTGAACTAAGTTAAGCCTAAGGTGAGGGTTTTATCCTTTAAGCTTATTTTAATTTAATTGAAATAATTTTCTTTTTCTTGCCTTTAATGATATGAATTATCCTGCCTTTCATGTTTATATGTTTTTTGAGAATTATCTTTTCAATTGATTTAGTTGATATCATCGTTTACTTATCCTTTAAGAATTTTTTTATATTACATGTGATCTTCATGAATTTATGTGGGCCCTGGGTACAAGCCCTGCCTTTGCCTTATTAAATTTATTGAGTTGGCCCTGCCACTCGTCTCTTTATTTGAGTTGGACTTGCCACTCATCTCCTTATTGAGCTGGCCATCGCCATTCTCCTTATTATTGAGTTGGCCATTGCCACTCCTCTATTTAATGAGGTAGCTATTACTACTCGTCTTTTATTGAGTTGACCCCTGTCACTCTCCTCTATATTATGTTGGTCATTGCCACTTTTTGAGATGACCATTGTCACTCTTCTCTTATTATATTGGCCTTGTGCTATTTACCTATAAGGCTTGAGCATGTGTCTTGATATTTTAGAACTCCCATAATTCAATTTATCTCTCTATAAGTGTAAGTGATGTGTAAGATGTATCACAACTAGTGATTCAAATATCCTAACATGGATGTAATGTGCTCTAGGTAGAGACCCTCTTGGTTGTCATGTAATTCCATGGGCCTTTTGGTAGTGGTGCATAAATCGATGTGTGTAATTTGTAAATGTAGTGTCACATTACTTCTAGGATTGGATGTCACAAGTAGTCACTCCATGATCAGATCGTGTCACATAATTCACCTAGCTCATGTGTTGTGCACCATGGGGAGTTCACGTAAATCCATGGTAGCGTTGGCCATGCCGGCGTATATCTGTAGTTATGAGATGCGGTTCAAGCCGGATTTTCTATAAATCATATTCCACAATGTGATGATCACTACATATAATGAACCTCACATACTTTGCTAAGCATGCATCTCATGTAGGTTGTTTGCGCATTCTGATATCCTCGTATTAGTGGACTACGGGACCTATCAGAACCATTACCTTACTTTTATGAATCTCTTGAATTATTGTTAATCTTAAAGGATAACCATCACTATGAGTAGGGCGTTAACCCTCTCCAATCGTATAGATTATGCAAGTGATGTATAGATTGAAGTCATAGAAGGCCATCGCCCTATGGAAGATGATACTGAAAGAATAAGAAGATAGTTTTATTATTTAGTTTTATACTCCTGCTATGAACTCTGATAATGTAATGAGCTTCCATTGAGAAGGCATTTGATTATTTAATGAATTCTTTTACTTTGATGAAATAATCAATACAATTGATTTTATTCTCATGAATGTTACCTTCATGAATGTATCTGGATGTAATCCAAATGGTAAAAAAAGGTGTGATTTTTAAAGAATCCGATTTACACATTATTAACACCCAGTTTTCTCAGGCACAAGTACAAACTCTGGCCGTGAAAATTTGAGATGTTACATTTTTAGCCTAAATTAGAGAAGAATTCAATGTGTATAATTGATTGATCTACTATCACCTAAGGGTGCCTTGGATGCTTTTGATTCCCAACAATTGATGTCCAATTATTTCACGAGAGAATCATTCAATCGAATTTATATTCGTGTTGGTGTTGATGATTAGTTTATTAGAATTATTCATCGATTGGATATGATATGACTTCAATTCCAATGTAATTATATATTGAATTAGTGAATGAGATATTGTGGTTGCTATAAGTGGATTCTTGGATTCTTAGTCTTTTACTTATTTTGTTTAATCATTTGTTACTTCGTTGGATTAAAACCTATACACCCTTTAGATTAGTTATAGGTTGTGTTCTCCATTCCTTGATGATTTGACCTCGGTCTCATTGAGTTATTACTGCATCGCAGCCCTGCACTTGGAGTTATCAACCCTTGGGTTCGATCAAGTTTTTGGTGCCATTGTTGGGGAGTGGCATTGAACACAATTAGGTTTGGGTTTTCCATGATTGAATTTTTGTTTTAGGTTAGGTTTCTTTATTTTTCTAAATTTCTCTAACATAGGGTAACATTTTTTTTTAACTTTCAAGATTTGTTTTCTAGGGTTTGCTTTAAAATTCAAATATTACTGACAACGTTTGCTTGTTTTTGTCTGTAAGGTTTTCAAGTCAAGTTCTTCTCTACCAGTAACCTCATTCCTTACTCTCTCACTAATCAACCTTTTGATTTTGACATAGATTACCAATACTTGAATTCTTTTTATCCTTTCGCCAATAGTAATCATGCATTGTTTTATGTCATATGACCTACCTGAGTTTTTGTCCTTGCCTTATCCTCGTTAGTTGTAGAATCAAGGACTATCATCTTAACAAGACTTAAAGTTTTCAAACCGCCTCGGTAACAAGTGTCTCTATCTACAATCCTCACCCTACTCTGTAGCATGACCCTCATTCGCGAGATTATCTCCACAATATCCATAGGGAGCAATATAACCCTACCCAAGATCGCGATAACAAGATCACACTAAAGATAGAAGACAACATCGACCACCGATTTTGGCAATCAATACCTTTGGGAAGCAGTAGTCATCGAAAATCACAGCTACAATATTATATAGCTTAAACCACAGTACAAGGCTTTTAGACAATTGTACCTCATATTTCACAATGAAGTGAACAATATTTGTCGTACCCGTTACCATCGTGGACATATCAAGAACCACAGCTAGAAGAAGTACGTACTAGCGCAAGACATGTCGATTTTCAACCAAACCACCTGACTTGAGTATATTAAATTTTAAGAATGAAAAATTTCTTTTAAGGGGGTAGATTGTAACACCCTTAATTTTTTAGCCATATAAAATCCATACTAATTAGAATTAGCAATTTAATTTTGTGATTAACAAAAAAAAATAGCGCATAGCCTAATTGTTAGAAATAATCTCAGTGGAAGGATAGGTCAAAGGATCGATTCCTGGCATTTTGACCATTTAACTTTTTGTGCAAATCTACTAAACCCCAGAGAAACATTTTAGATCCAGGGCTTTCTCTCTATAAAAGAAGGAACAATGGATAAGGAGCTTCTAGCAGTAAGTTTTTTTTATATCTATTTTCCTTAAAATTCATGTATTTTAATTTAAAAACCTTAGATCTATACAATGAATGAGTTAGATCAGCCCTACATCCATTGTTTCGATCTATGGGAGGATTTTAAGAAGAGAATATGGCTTTCACGCTAGATATAATGTCTTAGAGATCAGTTTTGAACAATCCAGCCATGCTAGTGTAGATAAATTTGAATCAAAGGTTTTTTAAGGTCAAATCATATCATGGCCTCGAATTTTAGAGTGATCTGATTGTTGGATTGTCCATAGCGATCTATGGATAATATTAATGACAAAAGGCAATGTTGTAGAATGGTTTTAACTAACATTTGTAGATCTTAAATAATTGGATTTGAGTGATCCATTAGTTTTTCCAAACTAGTCATGGAGAAATCATTGGATGGTTTAGATCTAATCCTTATATTGATTGAATTCATAAAGGTAAAGGATGAAATTGCGGTAGAACCGCTATTATTGAAGTATGAAGTATGTCTAAATGTCCTAGAGGGGGTGAATAGGACTTTTTTAAAATTATTTTCATCTAAGAACAAACTATGTCTAACTCTAATCGAAAGAGTAAAGAAAAGTAACTTTATGGCTTCCAAGCCAATTGAGGGTCCAAATCACATAGGTTTATACATGATTTTTATATAAAGAACAAGTTTATAAGGGATAGTGTATATGATAGTGTGTGGGATGTGATCTCTATCAGTACTTATACATTAACCAAATCATGCAACATAAAAGACATTCGATAATCATATGCATAATTAGAATAATGCACAATAAGCAATCCTAAACACAATCATATATAATAGTTTGGCTACTTGCCTACTCTAGTCCCGGCGGACGCACTCTCTCCTAGAGTGTACCGGATTTCACCATCCAATGGTTTTAAATCAAGTTAACTATGAACCTTCAAAACTACACAAGGTTAATTGAGGGACCTACATAAGGTTCCCTTAAATGCCTACTCAAGGTGACAAGTCCTACACAAGGACACAACTGGAAGCCTAACCAAGGCAACCCAAGCCTACACAAGGCAATGCCTGCATAAGGCAACTCAAGCCTACACAAGGCAACTCGTCCTACACAAGGACCACGTATTCTCCCATTGGAGGCTTACAAAGAGACCTTGGCGAGTTTGTCACTCAAAATCTGAATCCCAATCCTACACAAGGAAAGGACTTCAGACTCGATGGACTCTATATACTTATAAGTGAGTGAGCCCCTTTCTTGCACGATGTGAAGATCTTTGATGATGATGAAGAGTCTTCAGCTCCCTTGAACCGCAATCGCTTCTCAATGAATGCTCTAAGGTTGTGAGGTTTAGGGTTTTGTTCTTCTTTATTTATAAGATATGATCTTAAACACACATAGAGAAGGTTCCCATGAGCTATGCATTCAAGAGTTCCAATACTAAGATTTACCTTCAAAGAGGTTAGTTGGAAACTCAATGAATGCTAGAGTTCATAATTCAATCTAAGCACATAAGACGATGAGTTAATGCTTATCCAATATTGCATGATGAACTCTAATGGGAAAGAGGGAATGAGGAAGAGGGTATAATCTCTATGAAGCAACACTCTCAAGCTCTCTTGATTTTTAGCTCAATTGCTAACAGGAAACCTATGGTATTTATACAGAAGGAATCCCAACAATAAAAAAATAGGCAGAAATCTGTCATTATCGATGCTATCGAGCAGACTTCGATCCCATCGAAATTTGAATTTCGATGTTATCGAGCCTATATCAATTGCATCGATTTCCTACACACATATTATTTTGTGTAGAACAAATTCTACTCAATTTTATCGAGTACCCTTCGATTCTATCAACGTGCACTTCGATATCATCGAGAGGTAATTCGATCCAATCGGATTTCCTTCAGAAAATTACCTTTGGTTGCTGGAAGATTTTGTCCTAATATTCAATGCTATCGAATTATGAATTTCGATGTCATCGAATGATATTCGATGTGATCGAAGAGATGTATTTTCCTAAGTGGTTTGCTGGACAAAATGTTCCTTATTTTCGATGTAATCGAACAAGCTTCGATACTATCAAGAACTTACTCTCGATGTAATCGAAGGGGACTCAATTATATCGATGAACACTTTTATAATGCTTTCTGTGTAGAGGGAGTGCCCTAAGTCAATGTCATTGAATAGAGCTCGATTCTATCAAAATTTGAATTTTAATAATATCGAACTCCATTCGATATAATTGAAATTTCTTAGCAGATGGATCTTTTGTTACTGGAGAGAATGGGCCTTATCTTCGATTCAATTGAACCATTTTTAATAGAATCGAAAATGACTTTGATTGTAAATCGATGCAATCGATTTTACCTATGTAGTTCATGTTTTACTGCTCTAACATTCTAAATGTTCAACACTTAAGCTTACTAAAGATGTTTTTCAACGAATTGAAGGTAAGACTAAGTTAAACGGGGGTCATTTACCTTAGGAATTTGGTGAGGGAAGTGAGTCTTCATTTACCTGTTTGGAGCACTCGAGCTTCTTTTTAGTTGAGGTCTTGACCTTGTAATCTTCATCTTGAGGCTCACTTGAAGACTGACTCAACACTCACATAATTTGACAAACTAGGGCACTTTCAAAGGAGAGAGGAAAAATCCTAAAGTTTTCAGGAATTTGGATTATATAGCAGAACCTAGCCAACTTCGGTCGATTGATCACAGTTAGTGTTTGATATATCGAATGAGTCAATTTTAATCCAACAATCAAAGTCAAAAAATCATAACATGATCTAGTTAATCGAAGCCTTGGTTCGATCGATCGAGGGCATCGATCAAGAATAGTAAAATTTGTTCAGTGAGCAAATTGAATTAAATCTAACTTATTTTAATTGATCAATGGGAAGGTTCAATCGATTGAATGTGACCAAATTTTTCCATAGACTTGTGATGTTAAAATTTGAATTTCATCGATCTATAGTCGATTGATCGAAAGATCGATTGAGGGCCCTTGAGATGGCTCGATTGATCGACTACATTAATCGACAATCCCATGTTTGATTTTCAAAACTAAGTTAATGGAGTATTAAGTTCATAATGGATTAATAGTTGGTCATCTATTTTGATCAAAGGTGGACCCCATGTGTGGGAATAACTTAATTAAATTTGTGATGAGTTAAACCACATTAATAAGGATTCAAATTTTAGATTCTAAAGCATATGACTATTTGGTAGGTTCGACTCTACCAATGATAGGTGAGTGAATCCCAACATGTCTCATACATGTACGGTTAAGATATATGATGTGATTGTTATGACTTCCATGACTGATATAATTATTGTGTTGCTATGTTAGAATGATCCTTGTTGTATGATTCATGTTCTGAACTGTTGATGCAGAAAACCAGTTGGCCTTCCCCGGACCTTCGAATGCCTGCACAAGGAACAGAAAAAGGATACCCTGGCTAAAGCAGGGGACCCTCCAATGCCAAAGTCAGGCTAGTGAATTTGAGTCTAGTTAAAATTAGGGTTTTAGGTTCAAAATTGTGTGTACCTTTCACCATTAGGGGTGCTCATATTTATAGGTGAGAAGAGGCGGTGGCATAGAAGGGTATTCCTTATTTAGTAGGAACGTATTATAGTGGGATTCAGATCCTTGATGTATTATAATGATCTTTTGAGATCTTTGGCGAGGATTTTAGACAGATCCATGCTGTAGTAATTTCCTAAGATCCTCGGCTGGATTCTCGGGTAAGGTCGATTAAAGCCAGGTCGGTACTAGTAGAAGCGCGTGACGGGTGTCCGAGGTGGACGGTCGTTTCAAAGAGGGGTTCTACCAACCTGTGTTCTTTTAACGAATCACTATCGAGTTTCTCCTGGCATCAGGCAAATTACTGACCTGTCGGCCTGCCTCTGGAGGCTGTATTAGAGGATTGAGTCTAAACTTCTTTCGTGCTCGGATTGGGGATGAGATCGACTCTTTGTCAAAGCTTCTGTTGGCCGACCTCGTAACATGCATGGATGTCTGACCTGACTTTATCTTATTGGTCAATCCATTTTTACCCATAACAGTAAGCCCCCTGCTTTCGAGCTCACGTAGGGGGCTCGTGAAGTAGGTCAGTATTGGTGAGGTCGGACTTTTTTATGCCTAGGGTGTCATGCCTGCTTCTCATTAGTGATGGATAAGGTAGCATGCACGAGAATCAGGACGTATCTGTAATCATGATATGACACACTCGAGGTGGCGTACCTCCATTCGAGGCCATGTATGCTGGCACGATGCCTATTCGGTTCACGGTTTATGGGGAGCTGACGCATGGCATCTCCTCAAGAGCCGAGTCACCCAGTGAGTGGGAGAACTCCACATGTTCGAGCACAAGCATCGAGGAGATGTTTCAGCTGCTGCATTGAATGCGCACATTAAGTTCTCTTATAGCTGGGTTTTCTGTAAAAAGGGAGAAACCTAATCGAGCAGAGGTTATTTGCCTTGTCATTACTCTGCCTCTCTTCTTCTTCTCTTGGATTTGGGCAATTTTCAATGGTTTCCAAGCTTCTTCCCCATCTCTGGTGAGCTTCGTCCCTTAACTTCTTCCCCATATCTAGCATTCTCTCCATCCGAAAAGGGAAAATGCCCGGATCGTTGGATTGTTTAGGGGGATTATTTTAGCGTGATGGTGGGCTGGACAATTTTGATCTTCTAGAGAATATGCCCTCTTCACTGATAATGATGAGTGATAAGGACGTCTAGGTAGTCCATGGGTTGAGGATGGTTGCCCAATCCTCGGTCGAGCGATCGGTAGACATTGAGGGAGCCACTCTAGCAGGGGAGGAGGCCGAGCAGTCTTCATCAGGGTTAGAGGCAAGTGGGCCCATCAGGTCAACTTTGAAGGAATTCACTCTCGTGTGGATCAGGTCGGAGTACCACATTCCACATTCGGTGGTGCTCTGAGCTCCCATACTTGAAATTCCTGGTGAACCCAGGGATTGGGGAGGTGGTTATGTTTCTGGTCGCCCTTCAGTGTCACATGGGACTTCCTCTCCATCCCATGATTAGGAGGGTTCTCTTATGCCTGTGATTGTCTTCAGGGTAGGTAATTCTTAATGCTTGGAGGGCTCTAGTGGGGTCATTCATCTTATGGTTCCAGTTGGGCCAACCCGACCTGACTGTGGATGAATTCTTCTACCTCTACCAAGCGAAGTCCAACCCTTGCCATGATGGTTGGTATTATTTTTTTCTTGGGCAAAGACCTCCATGGTCCTATTGAGGGTCAAATATTGCATAATATCCCCCATTTATTACTTGGTTTTATGAACATGATAATGCTTAATGTCCAATTTTAATCATGTTTGTGTTGTAAGGTGAATTTAAGAGCTTGGGTTGAAAAGGATGTTAAAAGCATGGATTTAATGTTTAAGAATCACCAAAGCCAAGGATGGATCTTGTGAGACCAAGAATGAATAATTCACATGCCAAAGATCCCAGAAAACCAAGTGAGGAATGAAGAGCATTGAAGACTTGAAGTGAAGAAAATGAACCACAAAAATCTGCCTCCTTCGATTAGTCGCTCGACTAGTCGAAGATTCCTCGACTCGAACTCTAGTGAAAAAATCCTCTAAATTCCTGTCATCCTCGACCAGTCGAAGGTTATCGTCGACCAGTCTAAGGTTACGCAGATTTTGCACAAACTGCATAAATTTGAGGCGGTTTTCAGATTTTTCCAAGTCAGTGCGAAAGGAGGTGTTGCAAAACTATAAAAATATGAGTCCATAGGATGTTCCTAGGCATCTTTTTGGGTTTGAAAAGTAGAGCAAAAGCATGGAGAAGCCATCACCAAGATTTTTTCTTCCTCTTCCTTAGTCATTTTTATGCTTTTCTTAAAAGATTTTAGTTCAATCATGTCTATGGTTGGCTAAACCTCTTAGCTAGGGCTAAGAGGTAAAGCTTGTAGTATGATGGGATGTTTTCTATTACTTTGGTTCATGTTTAAGTAGAACTCTCTTTGATTCTAGTTTGATATTTAAGAAATACTTTCGGTTTTTAATGGTTTGTTGTGACTCAAATTATAATAGATCTATGATAGCTTTGAGTATGTTCTTTTCATGTATTGAAATTATGAAATTAGAAAATCCCGTTGTTCACCATCGTCCCTTGGGCATGGTAGGATGATGGAATCCATCTAACCTTCACAATTCTCTTATGATTGGTTGTGGGATTGGTAAATCCTGTTGTTTGTCTTGTCTCCTGGGCATGGTTAGGTGATGGAATCACTTCCAAATCCTCACAACTCTCATCCATTGATGATTAGATCTATGAGAAGTTCAAAAATTTAACAAATCTCTTCTTACCAATTGGATAAGATAGGACTCTGATTCCAATTATGTCCTTGAATTAAGCATAGATCTCCCTGATCTCTACAAGTGGATCCTAGGCACCCTAGTTACCACCTTTAATTTCTTAAGTTTCTAATTCCATACACCACAATTACTCCCTTTATTTCCAGATTTAGATTTGTATCTTCTTCTAGTTCTACTTCCAGTTGGTTCCAGAATTACTCACGATATTAGTCCCTGTGGATTCGACCTCGGTCTCACCGAGATTATTACTACATCGCGACCCTACACTTGAGGTTCTGAACAAGTTTTTGGCGCCGTTACCGGGGATTAACGACTGTGTTTATCTGAGATTAATTAGTTTTAGAAAGTTAAGATTAGGATTTATTTACTTTCTATTTTTAGGATTAGGGTTCTCTATATATTTTTTTTAGAAACTAACTTAACTTTCCTGTTTTGTAGGATCCTAATATAGAAACTTCTAATTTGGTAATATCTTTCTAATTTTTCTTTCTTTATAATTCTAGATTAGGGTTTATTTTCTATTTTTAGAAACTTTCTAATTATGGGATTTCTGTTTTTAGAAACTGATTTCTTTTGTGTTGTTTTGCAGGATCTTAAATTAGGAACTTCCAATTTGGTAACTTCTTTCTAATTCTCTTCCTTTCTTTTTCCAGAATTCTTATTCCCTCTTTCCTTTTTTAGGTTTAGGTTAGAATATGAAATTGAGGGTTGAGAGTGTTTCGTGCCCAAGTGGGTCCGTGACAACACTCGATGTCCCTTGAGTGAAGGAGGATTAGTTGAGGGGTTATCTATCCATCACAGGATTAGACACCACCTGAGATCCTTAGAGTCAATTGAAGTGATGGCTACCAATCAACCAAGAAGACAACCTCAACCTCGGGTTGAGGATTTTCAGGATGAGAATGAGGTGCATCAAGCACCCCCTCCTCGTACTTTATGAGATTATTCACAACCGACGGGGGTGAGCACACCTTCCTGTATGGTTTTTCCAGAAAATACAGGAAATATGGACATCAAGCCTGAAGTAATCCAACTCATTCCAAAGTTCCTTGGACTTAAATCTGAAAGTTCATACTTGCATTTGCAAGAATTTGATGAGGTTATAATCACTTTATATTTTCCTAACGTGTCTGAGGACATGGTCAGGCTGAAACTCTTATCTTTCTCCTTGAAAGAGAAAGCTAAGACTTGGTTGCACTCACTACGTCCGCGATCTATTGGCACATGGAATGACATGATGAAGGAGTTCATAAAAAAATTCTTTCCATACCATAAGACGAACACTATCAGGAAGCCGACCATGAACTCCGCCGAAAAGAAAGATGAAACATTCTTCCAATGTTGGGAGCATTTCAAGGATCTTGTCAGTTCATGCCCACAACACGGTTTTAAAACGTGGCACATAACAACTTTCTTTGATGATGGGGAATTCATGAACAAGAATGTCACTGAGGTGTGGGATTAAATTAATAAACTCGCTAAAACCACACAATCATGGAACATCTCTCTAAAATCTAGCACCACATCTAAGCTTAATCAAAGGAGAGGGCAGATTATACCTTCTGAAAGAGGATGATGATGTTAATGCTAAAGTGGCTAATCTCATAAGGAAATTCGAGCCATGAAACTAAAGAAGAATAAGGCTAAGGAAATTGTTTGCGGTATTTGTGCTTACAACATTCACACAACTGAAAGTTGTCCAACAATACCTGCCTTTCAAGAGGTACTGAATGAGCAATCCAATGTCGTAAATAATTACCAAAGACCTTTCAATAGACCTACCTCCAATACATACAATCCTAGTTGGAGAAATCATCCAAACTTCAGTTGGAGGAATGGACAAACTGCAACTCCTCAAGGTTTCTTTAATCAAATTCCAAATCAAGGGAAACCTCAAGAGGATCTGGTGCTAAAACATCTTCAAAATCAAGAGCTATTCAATCAGGGGATGCTACAAGTCTTCTAAGACCTTACAAAGGCCATATAAGGGCTTAACAGAAGGAATACGATTGGGAATAATGAGAGCCTTCTAGCTCAACCTCTTCCCAATCCAAAACCACAATATGAAGTTAGCGACCCAAGCTCTTCAAATCAGGTGGAGCAAGCTAAATCTATCACCACTCTTAGGAGTGGGAAGACCATTGACAAAATCATTCTTATTTGGGCTGAAATGCCTAAGGACCCAGAAGAGGACAGCAATGATAGACCTAGCATTGCCCCACAAGAATTAGAATAGGAACTTGAAGGCAAACTGATTGCCCCATTTCCCCAACGGTTAATAGCACTAAAACCTCTCTCTAACTCTCAGGACATATGTTGAAACAAGTGAAGGTCAATATTCCTTTACTGGATGCGGTTAAACAAATACCTTCATATGCCAAATTTCTGAAAGACTTGTGCACGACTAAGAGGCGACAAAGTATCAAAAAGAAAAATTTTCTAACAGAAAAAGTGAGTGCCATCCTAAAGAAAGATGTGCCACAAAAGTACAATGATCCCAGTAGCCTAACCATCGCTTGCGTAATTGGGAACTACTGGATTGAGCACACACTTCTTGACTTAAGAGCAAGCATGAATCTGATCTCGTACTCGGTCTACGAGCAATTGCGTCTAGGTGAATTAAAACCACCCGGACCACATTACAACTTACTGATCCCTTAGTCCGTATACCAAGAGGAATAATTGAGGATGTGTTAGTCCAGGTTAATAAATTCTACTACCCGGTAGATTTTATTGTCCTAGATACTCAACTCATCATGGACATGAGCACTCAAATTCCTGTCATTCTTGGTCGCCCATTCCTTACCACATCAAATGTAATCATTAATTACAGGAATGGAGTCATGAGTTTGTCTTTTGGAAATATAACATTGGAGTTGAATTTTTTTTAAAAAATACGGGCAAATAGGTAGAGGATGATGATGATGCCCACGATGTTAACTTAATTAATTCTTTCGTGAAGGATAAAACTCTGATGACCTTGTCCTCTGACCCTCTAGAGATGTGCTTGGCCCACTCCCATGATTTAGATGATGATATGATTAGGGAGACGGGTGTCATGCTTGATACTGTGCTAGTACTTGAAGTTAACTGGTGGAGGCCACAATTCAAAAAATTGCCCCAAACTGATGTAGTGCATCTACTGTCTAACCTCAAGGCACCGAAGCTTGACCTAAAAGATTTACTCTCTGATTTGAAATATGTCTATTTACATCAAGATGAGACATACCCGGTGCTGATTTCTTCCCACCTTGAGCAAGAACAAGAGAGTATGCTTATCTCTACTCTCATTGAGCATAAAGGAGCCCTTGGATGGCGATTGCGGATCTCAAGGGAATTGATCCTTCAATTTGTACCCACTGCATTTATTTAGAGGATAATGCGAAGACCTCCCGACAACCACAACGTAGATTAAATCCAAACATGAAGGAAGTGGTTAAGGCCGAGGTTCTTAAGCTATTGGATGTGGGTATCATATACCCTATATCCGATAGTCAATGGGTGAGTCTAACGCATGTGGTTCCTAAGAAGTCCGGAATCACCATCGTATCCAATGCTGACAATGAACTCTTGCCAACTAGAATCACTACTAGTTGGAGAATGTGTATTGACTATAGGAAGTTGAATACCGTTTCATTTTCCCTTCATTGATCAAATTTTGGAAAGGCTAGCTGCTCATTCCTATTACTGTTTCCTTGATGGATATTCGGGCTACAATTAGATCAAGATATCCCTTGAAGACTAAGAAAAGAATACTTTCACATGTCCTTATGGCACCTTTGCTTACCGAAGGATGCCATTTGGACTGTGTAATGCCCTCGCCACCTTTTAACGATGTATGATGAGTATTTTTTTTGATATGGTGGGGCAATATTTAGAGATCTTCATGGATGATTTCTCAGTTTTTGGTCCATCCTTCAGCGAATGCTTTGATAATTTGAAAAATGTACTGAAGCGATGTGAGGAAAATAATTTAGTACTGAATTGGGAGAAGTGTCATTTCATGGTTTATAGGAGAATTGTCCTTAAACATATCATTTCATCTAAGGGAATTGAGGTAGATAAGGCTAAGATTGATCTTATCTCTAACTTACCTCCACCCAAGAACATACGAGATGTGCGACCCTTCTCAGGACACGCCGGTTTTTACAAGAGATTCATAAAGGACTTCAGTCACCTCTCTCATCTTCTATGTAATCTACTTCAAAAGGATGCACCATACGAGTGGAGTGAGCAATGCCAGGAAGCTTTTACTAAGCTCAAGGGCATGTTAGCCACTGCACCTATCACGCAGCCACCCAACTAGAGCCTTCATTTTGAACTTATGTGCGACGCGTCTGACTATGCTCTTAGGGTCGTTTTATGCCGAAGAAAAGAAAAGAAATCCTACGTTATTCATTACACAAGTAGAACTCTAAATCCTGCCCAAGTGAACTACTCTACTACAGAAAAGGAACTCTTAGTCACAGTGTTCGCTTTAGACAAATTTAGGTCCTACTTAATCGGATCCAAGATTGTCATTTACACAGATCATGTGGTGCTCAAGTATCTTCTTTCTAAGAATGATGCTAAGCCATGCCTGATAAGATGGATCCTCCTACTCCAAGAATTTGATTTGAAAATAAAAGATAAAAAGGGAGTAAAGAACGTAGTTGCTGGCCATCTTTCCCACCTTAATTTCTCTGATTCCCCTGAGACAATATGTATAAATGACATGTTCCCTGATGAACAATCTTTTAAAGTCTCTCATTCACCTTGGTTTGCGGATATTGCTAATTATCTTGCTATGGGTTTAATGCCAACACATTGGATTACGCAAGATAAGAAAAAAGTCTTCACCGAGGTACACAAATTCTTCTAGGATGATCTATATCTGTTTAAATATTTTCAAGACCAAATCTTAAGGAGATGTGTGTTAGATAATGAACACCAAAGTGTCATTAAATTCTTAAAAGAAAACATCCTTTCCTGATTTAAAATGCCTCAAGTCATCATTAGTGATGGGGGTTCACATTTTTGTAATAGACCATTTATGAAATTAATGAAGAAATATGACATCTCTCACAAGGTGAGCACTCCATACCACCCACAAACAAGTGGACAAGCTAAGATTTCTAATAGGGAGATCAAACACATTTTGGAGAAAACGGTTAACCCTGATCAAAAGGATGGTCAATCTGACTGACCGATGCTTTATAGGCTTACCGTACTACATTAAAAACTCCTATTGGAATGTCTCCCTTTAGACTTGTCTATGAAAAGGCTTGCCACTTACCTATGGAGTTGGAACACAGGACCTACTAGGTGATTAAAAATCTGAACTTTAATTTAGACAATGTTGGCTCACTGTGCAAACTACAATTGAATGAACTCGAGGATATCTGGAATGACACATACGAGAACTCAAGAATTTATAAGGACAGGATGAAGGTGTTTCATGATAGGAACATCCTTCGAAAATCATTCTTAGTTGGTTAAAAAGTCCTTTTATATAATTCTCAGTTGCATCTTTTTCTGGGTAAACTCCGATCTTGTTAGACCGGTCCTTTCACTATTACTAATGTCTATCCTCATAGGGCTGTCGAGATAAAGAATCCAAACAATGGCAATGATTTTAAAGTAAATGGACATCGGTTGAAGCCATTTGTTGAGAAATATGATTCAGAGGACATGTCCATACCTCTGATTGATCCTGTTTACCAAGATTGACCTCCTAGTCTGACGGAGGTATAGTTAGGTTTATTGCTTTCATAGAATTTAAGACTAGGATAGTTTGCTTCCTCTATTTTAGGATAGTTTACTTTCTGTTCATTTAGGATAGTTTTCTTTTCGATTGTTTAATTCTTGTGCTAACCCACCTTCATGCTGAGATCCTTTGGAAAAAGCCTCAAAATTTCTTCATCAGGTACTATCTTTCCATCACTTCTCCGTCAGTTACGCTGTCTCTTTTGCAAATGATGCTTATTTCTTTTACATTGAGGACAATGTATATTTTAGGTTGGGGATGGGAGATTAGGTAAACTAATTAGTGTTTTCTTAATTTTTAGCAAAATTTGTAAAATTTTTGAAAAAATTTCAATGTTTATCTGTTTAGAAGCGATGAATTGTGTATTTAAGAATGTTTTGAAATTTGGGGGTCGAGCATAACTCAGCTCCCGAGTTTCAAAACATCACTTATGCAACATATTTAATGATGGATGTATGTTGTCCGTATGAGTACATAAAACATGGAATAGATTAAGCCAAACTGCAAACATAATTCAGGGATAAGTGAAAAACACAAGCGGAAGACTTAAAGAAGCATAAGTGTACATGTGCAAGTCCCTGAAATACGTATACATGCCAGGTCATACTTACAAGTGTTACTATAAAAAATACAAGCATCAAATGACATTATCTATTCCAAAAGAAAACTCAGAATTCCCGCACATTAGGACATGACTCACAAGAACCCGCCTGAGAACTGCATAAAAGAAAATGCGGTCTCATCATCCTCGAACTCCTGCTCTGCCTCAGGGGTCGCATCAACATCTGCATCTAAGACAGTCTGGTTAGTGTTTAAACACCGCCCCAGAACGTGGGAGTGAGTGATCAACTTAGTGGAACAATAAAGCAAAGGTTAACATGTTATCAATTCAATCAAGCAGTAATGATAAAGCAGAACAATCAAACATGCCCTAAGTACTCTTGTTAGTGCAAGGATGTATGTATAAATGATGCATGCCCTCGCCTTACTCCCTCGGCGTCTTCATCTCACGTTACGCATGACATCCTCCCGCAGTGCCAATGACTTCCACGCACATGCAAATGCGGTGCATGAACATGATTACAAGTTGTTATTAGTTCTTTTCATACAGCAGGATTGGGAAGCTAAGGTACCTTCCTCACATCAATTTTCACACAGTGATCCATTCTAGGGTCGTCAGTCCTAAGCCATCTCATACGATCATGTGGTTTTAGGTCACTGCAAAGGGCTCGTCACCAATCAATGCATGCCCATCATACCTTCATTACTACTCTAAGGCTCGTCGCCTTAATGCAGTATCAAGGTATGCTCGAGGTCACTACAAAGGGCTCGTCACCAATCAATGTAGGCCGACAACATGAATATAGTGTCCCATACCACCATAATTGACTTACGAGTCTGGTGTGCTCACTGGTCACTACGGGGAGGCTCGTCACCCCAGCGTAGGCCGACAGCTCGACCACGGTGACCCATACCACCATGTCCAGCTAATGAGTCTTAGCGGATCAAGGTACAACGGTTAGCGGGATTTTATCGATAAGTTTGGTACCCTAGATTCAAACAATAGCATCCATACATGGTGAACATACGTCGGACAATCAGGTTACTTGATGAACTCGACTAGCACGAGCGCACGTTGGGTTGCATGACATAGAGTGCGTAAACACTCCGTGTGGCCAAACCACTGCCGACAACTCTAATACGACTCGGGTTCGTCAAATTACGTCCTTTGTGGCGAAAGCAACCTCAGCCACGAACTCAAGGCCGATTACCAATTTGCTGGACTATTTCATAGTCTCAAACACATTTCATTACAACAGATATGCATATACAATTTAGAACAGTAATGGAACAATAATTCAAATCACACAGTATGTGAGCATTTGAAGAATATCACTTAACATGGATTTCAACATAAGTAGTGCTTGAACTTAAAGAACAAAGAATGTAAATTGAATGTAAGAAATCATACACACCAATAGGAGAGTTGAGAATCGCTTCTCAACGCCTACAAATAGGATAATATATTGCACTTTAAACCATTCAGACATTTCTACAAACACTTAGACTACATAGTTCAACATACATGACGTATGTTGGAATACACGCATTTGGACAATTCCTTTTGCCAAGGAGTTGACACACATACAATTAGCACAAGTACATGACAAATAATCATGGCAAACACATGTTCATATTTTATACGTATACAATACTTCCTACATATACATAGAATACACAAATCTCAATATAATACATACATATCAGGAACGCAAAATGAACATAGCATTTGGCATGTGAAATTGCACCCATAACAAGAATAAACCATTAACTTACATTGAAAGCCTTGAAAACCATAACCCATACGAATATAGTCCGCACCTTAAACCAGAAATAGCACACCGAACTGATTCAGACGATATGTCTTCGTCAACGGCGACTAGATAACCTAAGGCAAGAATATAAATGAGCTACAACAACACATAGACTATTCTAAGCTCTAAAATAGATTAGAGTTAGATTAACTTACCCAAGAAGGAACTTAGAATCGCCGGAATAACGATTCAAAAGTGAGGGTTTAAGGATGTAGGGTAAGAGGAAAGAATCTCAAATGATTCACCAACTTTTCTCTCACTTACTCTCTCTTTTCCTCTCTCTCTCTCTCTCTCTCTCTCTCTCTCTTAGCTAGGGTTAGGAAATTCGTATGGAAAAGAGAGTGAGGGTTTTAAGGTCTTTATATAGGCCTAACATTGATGAAAATAGCCCCAGGGCCAAGGTATACTTAGGTTATAACCAAATCAGGCCTCTCTCGATCCAACGAAACACTTTCGATGGTCCTTTCTCCGTGTGCGGCGGACTTAAGCTCACTAACCATGGATCTAGGTCAGGCTGAGTTTTCATACCGATTGAATTTACAGATCAGCCGTGGCGGACCACACTCAATTCAACGGTTACCGAAACTCGATCAGGTCCACAAGCATAATGACATGCCTGGGCCACCTTCCCTGATCCGAGGGTGAAATTGGGTCAGAATCCAATGGTCAGATTGCTTAAAATCATTGCGCAAGCGACACGACTCAGATTTCATAAAATCATATTTAAGTTCTCACCGTTCTCACACTCTTCACTCCGGACTCAATCAAATCGACCCAGGACATCATATGGACTTAATTTTTGAGGTGATTGTCAAGTCCAACATGGTGACCATAATTGTCTAAGATCATCACTATCAGACTTTCGACGCGCAGTCCAAGTCCGATCCAAAGCTTCTAAAAATTCCCAAGAGCAACTGGATTTAGCGTTGAATCCCAGATTTCAGAGTAACATAGTGCTAACGATTCTACAGGTTTTGAGTCATGCAGATCAAATTTAAAGTGATTGATGCTAATTTCACAAGCAATCGAGTTTAATGCTAATTAACCCACAAATAGCTTCTAAGGAAAATAGAGGTAGTACTCGGGTCTTGGCATAAAATTTTCTGGGTCATTACAGGAAGCTCCAGCAAGTTTTGAACCGCATCTTCGAATTCCAACCCACTTTGCTAAACCCAGTCTGTATGTTCGAATTGGATTTTCTTTAGCCGATTTTTTCTTTCTCTGTATCTAATTGTGCTTATCTTTACCAGCTCTGCCCAAGCATCTTGCTGAGGTGAGTGAGTCGGCATGCAACTAAATTGCCAAGGCGAGATCATTCTGTGTCAGGGTGAGGTCCTGAAGGCAGTTGATCATACCTAACTTTCTCTATCAATCTGGTCTTACTGCATCAATATCAAATATAATGTCAATGAGTAGTCAAAGGACCATTTCGTTCTTATATGTCAACCAATTGTTTCTTTTTTGTTATGTAGGGATGCCTGAGCAGAAGGGCCACAAGCGAAGGGCTCCCTCCCTAGTTGAGGTCACGCAGAAAAAGAAGATGCTAACCTCAAAAAAGAACGGAACGGTTGGTTCATCGTCTTTCGCGGGTCGAGAAGGTGTGGACGAGGTTCAGACCTTAGCTTCCACCATTGCCGTTTCTGAGGCGGTCAGAGTCGTGGTAGGGGCGACCCTTGTTTCTAAGGGTCAGCCTCTTGAGGCACAAGGTGTTGCAGAGGTCGAGGCTTAGCCTCGAGTTAAAGGCCAAGCTGACAGAGGTTGAGCATATTTCAAATCAGCCTATGCCTCGATAGAAGTCCTTCTGCAGTGGGTAGAATGACATATTCTGGATGTTGAATTTACCAGGATGATGGACATGCCTCCAGATGACGTCGTGGGGCAGTTCGCGAAGCTTCTCCTCAGGGTGAGTTTTCTTTCACAATTTTCTTTAGTTACCTAGTTGTTTTCATGTTTTCTGACATGAGTTTGGTTTCAATTTGCCCCTTCTCTACTTAACGTCCGTTGCGAGATACTGTCCAAGAAGGTAGAGTACGAGGCCAATGCGGCATTGCTATAAAAGGGCATTGAGGCAGAGCAACTTTTTTTCGAGAACGCTGATCTGAAGGCCCAAGCGGAGGGGGAGAATGCCGCTCTAAAGGCCCAGGTGGAGGGGGCAATGACTGAGCTGGAGACATCTAAGAAGCTCCTAGCTGAAGCTTTGGAGAGGGTGCCCAATGGAAGTGTGACCTGGGTGAGTTAAGGCATGAGTACAACGCAAAGATGAAAGAAGCCCAGGCGTCTATTTTTGTGGCTTGGGTAGCTGCTGTGGAGGAGTATAAGGCCTCCAAGGGTTACGCAGATGATAAGGATGCTCTTTATAGTCTTGGGTATGAGATGTTCTTAGAGGATATCAAAGAGGTGCATCCTAAGCTCGACCTCTCTTCCTTTGAGGTTGACCCTTCTGAAGACTCTTCTCTGTCAACTGAGGACTTGCCTTCTGAGTAGCCTCTTCTAGCAGAGCCCTAAATCTCCTTTCTTTCATGTATTTTTATTTTAACATTGTACTCTTCCTATCACATTAATGAAATAAAGTTTTTATTGAAATGGCTCTTGTACTTGTATTTTCTAAGTAGACTAATCAGATTGGTTCATCGTTAGTTGTCACATCGGCCCTTTTGGGTCATGCTTAGTCTTAAGTATGAGCCTTTTTTATAGACCATGTAGTCTTGATGGCATTATTTAGCTAGTGGCCTAAACTCTTCTTTAAGGGTCGGGCGGCTAGTGAGAACTGTTTCTCCCCTGCACTAAGGGGAGTCCTCAGTAGGCCATGTAGATCAAGTTATTGTAGGCGACGAGTGGAAAGTAAAATATCCCGACTTCGGGATTTTTATTATAAATTCTGAGAAAAACATGCGGGTTCCAATTTGATCGGTTATTTGTAGATCCTAGCTAACATAACTGTAGCTTTTGGCCCTAAGCCTATTCAGCTCTCATGGGTAGTAGATCTTCAAGTGCTCGGCATTCCATGGGTGCGGCGGGGGCTTTCCCACCATGTTCTCCAGTCGATATGTTCTTGGTCGACTCGTGCTTATCACCTTATAGGCCCTTCCCAGTTTGGCCCCAGGGTTCCAGAACCAGGCTCCTTGGTATTCTGGAATGTTCTGCGTAAGACTATGTCTCCAGCTCGTGTAACGCCCTGAAATTCGGGGGTCGAGCATAACTCAGCTCCCGAGTTTCAAAACATCACTTATGCAACATATTGAATGACAGATGCATGTTGTCTGTATAAGTACATAAAACATGGAATAGATTAAGCCAAACTGCAAATATAATTCAGGGATAAGTGAAGAACGCAAGCGGAAAACTTAAAGAAATATATGTGTACATATGCAAATCCCTGAAATACATATACATACCAGGTCGTATTACAAGTGTTGCTATCAAAATTACAAGACATTAAATGACATCATCTAATCCCAAAAGAAATCCCAGAGTTCTCACACATCAAGACATGACTCACTAGAACCCGCCTGAAAACTGCATAAAAGAGAATGCAGCCCCATCATCCTCGATCTCCTGCTCTGCCTCAGAGGTCGCATCAATATCTGCAACTAAGACAGAGTCTGGTGGGTGTTTAAACACCGCCCCAGAACGAGGGGATGAGTGATCAACTCAGTGGAACAATAAAGCAAAGGTTAACATGTTATCAATTCAATCAAGCAGTAATGATAAAGCAGAACAATCAAACATGTCCTAAGTACTCTTATTAGTGCAAGGATGTATGCAGAATGATGCGTGCCCTCACGCGTACTCCCTCAGCGTCTTCATCTTTCGTTACGCATGACATCACCTCAAAGTGTGCCACCTCTTCCAGGCACATGCAAATGCGGTGCATGAACATGATTATCAAGTTATTATTAGTCCTTTTCATACAGCAGGATTGGAAAGCTAAGGTACCTTCCTCATATCACCATCCAAACAGTGATCCATGCTAGGGTCGTCAGTCCTAGATCATCTCATACGATCATATAGTTTTAGGTCGTTGTAAAGGACTTGTCACCAATCAATGCACGCCTATCATACCTTCGTTACTACAATAAGGCTCGTCACCTCAATGCGGTATCCAAGTATGCTCGAGGTCACTACAAAGGGCTCGTCACCAATCAATGTAGGCCGACAGCACGAATATAGTGTCCCATACCACCATAATCGGCTCACGAGTTTGGTTGCTCACTGGTCACTACGGGGAGGCTCGTCACCCCAGCGTAGGCCAACAGCTCGACCACGGTGTCCCATACCACCATGTCCAGCTCATGAGTCTTAGCGGATCAAGGTACCATGGTTAATAGGATTTCATTGGTAAGTTCGGTACCCTAGATTCAAGCAATAGCGTCCATACATGGTGAACATATATCCGACAATCGGGTTACTTGATGAACTCGACTAGCACGAGCGCACGTTGGGTTGAACGACATAGAGTGCGTAAACACTCCGTGTGGCCAAACCACTGCCGACAACTCTAATACGACTCGGGTTCGTCAAATCGCGTCCTACGTGGCGAAAGCAACCTCAGCCACGAACTCAAGGCCGATTACCGATTTCCTGGACTATTTCCTAGTCCCAAACACATTCCACCACAACAGATATTCATATTAACAACCTAGAATAGTAATGGAACAACAACTCAAATCATGTGGTATGTAAGCATTTGAAGAATATCAACTCAACATGGATTTTCACATAAGTAATACTCGGACTTAAACAACAAGAAATATGACTCGCATGTGGTAAATCATACACATCACTAGGAGTGTTGAGAATCACTTCTCAACACCCGCAATTAAGTTAATATGTTGCACTTTAGATCATTTAGACATTTCTACAAACACTTAGAATACATAATACAACATACATGACATATGTTAAAATACACGCATTTGGACAATTCCTTTTACCAAGGAGTTGTCGCACATACAATTAGCACAAGTACACGACAAATAATCATGGCAAACACAAGTTCATATTTTATACGTATACAGTACTTCCTACATATACATATAATACACAAATCGCAATATATCACATGCATATCAGGAACGCAAAATAAATATAGCATTTGGCATGTGAAATCTCATCCATAACAAGAATAAACCATTCACTGGCATTGAAAGCCTTGAAAACCATAACCTATACGATTAAAGTCCACACCTTAAACCAGAAATAGAACACTGAACTGATTCAGACGATTTGTCTTCGTCAACGGCGACAAGATAACCTAAAGCAAGAATAGAAATGAGCTACAACAACATATAGACCATTCTAAGCTCTAATACAGGTTAGGGTTAGGTTAACTTACCCAAAGATGAACTTCGAATCGCCGGAATAACGATTCAAAAGTGGAGGTTTAAAGATGAAGAAGAACAGGAAAGAATCTAAGATGATTCACCAACTTCTCTCTCACTTTCTCTCTCTTTTCCTCTCTCTTTCTTAGCTAGGGTTAGGAAATTCGTATGGAAAAGAGAGTTAGGGTTTTAAGGTCTATATATAGGCCTAACATTGATGAAAATAACCCCAAGGCCAAGGTATACTTAGGTTATAACCAAAACAGGCCTCTCTCGATCCAACGGAGCACTTCTGGTGGGCCTTTTTCCACGAGAGGTTGGACGTAAGTTCACTGACCATGGATCTTGGTCAGGCTAAGTTTTCGTACCGATCGGATCTTCAGATCAGCCATGGCGGACCACACTCAATTCAACGATCACCGAATCTCGTTCAGGTCCACAAGCACTATGACCTGCCTGGACCATCTTCCCTGATCCGAGGGTGAAATTGGGTCAGAATCCAACGGTCAAATTGCTTAAAATCATCGCGTAAGCGACACGACTCAGATTTCATAAAATCACATTAATTTCTCACCGTTCTCACACTCTTCACTCCGGACTCAATCAAATTGACCCAGAACATCATCTGGACTTGATTTTTAAGGTGATGGTCAAGTCCAACATGGTGACCAATACTGCCTAAGATTATCGCTATCGAACTTTCGACGCGCGATCCAAGTCCGATCCAGAACTTCTAAAAATTTCCATGAGCAACTGGATTTAGCAATGAATCCCAGATTTCAGAGTAACCTAGTGCTAACGATTCTACAGGTTTTGAGTCATGCAGATCAAATTTAAAGTGATTGATGTAAACTTCATAAGCAATCGAGTTTAGTGCTAATAACCTAGAAATAACTTCTAAGGAAAAAATAGAGGTAGTACTCGGGTCTTGGCACAAAATTTTCTGGGTCATTACAGCTCGGAACCTTCTCGTTTTCATTCTAAAGTTATAGAAGCGGGCGACTTGCTGCTGCAGACCTACAACTCTGAGTTGGGCTTACTCCCTTCTTTCTCCAACCAGGTCGAGGTTTAACGTCATATGCTCAACATTCTGATGTTTGTCGTAAGAGTGAGTCCAGGCAGTCAGGAGCCCGATTTCAACCGGGACAACAACTTTGACACCGAAGGCCAAGGAAAAAATGAGTTTCTCCTATGGCCATCCAGGTAGTAGTTCGGAATGCCTAAAGAATGTGGGGAAGCTCTCCTGCCTTGGCTTCTTTAGCTTTCTAGTGCTTGGTTCAGAGGTGATTCTTGATAATTTTGTTGACCGATTCGACTTACCCATTAGCCTAAGGGTGCCAAGGTGATGAGTAGACGTTCCGAATTCAAGATGATTCGAGATGATCATGTGGGGGATCCCGTACCAATAAATGACACTCTTTCAGATGAAGTCTGTACTCTGTTGCTTGATGATCTTAGCCAAGGGCTTGGCCTCGACCCACTTAGTGAAGTAGTCGATCGCGATGACCACGAACTTCATTTTTCCCTTGCCGGTTGGCAGATGGCCGATGATGTCAACCCCCCACTGTGCAAAGGGCCATGGTCTCAATTTCTCAGGCAACTGATGGGATATAACTGTGAATCACTGACACTTGTCGCATTTCTGAGTGCACTTCATGGTTTAGATGAATGGTTGGCCAAAAATATCCCTATCGGATGACTTTATAAGCAAGGGTGCGGCTACCAGAGTGGTTGCTGCAAATGCCTTTGTGAATTTCCCTAAGCACATACTCGACTTCGTCAGGTCGAAGGCATATGAGGTATGGGAGGGAGAATCCCTTTTTATACAAGTTGTCTCCAATCATGACATAACGAGATGACCTAGAACGGTGTTTGTGTGCTTGTTGTCAGTCCTCAGGCAGCTTAAACTATTGAAAGTAGTCGACTATCAGGTCCATCTAGCTCAGCTTTGCATTTATTGGGAGGGCCGCGCTTAGATTGGATTTGTTGATGCTTGGCTCAACTAAGAGCTCGATTGGGGTCAACCTCAAGATATCATCTTTGCCCTTCGTGGCTAGTTTTGCCAACATGTTAGCTTTGGCATTTTTTGACCTAGGGATTAGGCTGACATCGCATTTAGAAAAATTACTGATAAGCTCTCGAGATTTTTGTAAATAGGCCATCATTTTTCTTCTTTGGCCTGGTATTCACTGGTGTTTTGATTAACGACAAGCTAGGAATCACTATGGACTTTCAATATCTAAGCTTCCATTATTGTTTCCAGCCTGTGCCTAGCCAATAAGACTTCGTATTCTGCCTCGTTGTTCGACATCTGGAATCCGAATCTTAAGGCATATTGTGTACACGTCTGATCGGGAGCTTCAAGGACTATCTCGGCCTTGCTGCCTTTAGAAATGGAGGAACCGTCGACATATAGTACCCATGTTGACAAGTCTGGCTCGACTAGATAATTTTCAGGCTAGTTGATCCCTTCGTTAGGACTAGCTTCTTGGTCACTCTCGCATATGATCTCGGCAATGAAGTTGGCCACTTCTTGGCCTTTGATCGCATTCCTTGGTTGATATTTGATATCAAACTCGCTGAGCTCGAGAACCCATTTTTTCAATTTTCTCGATACTTTAGGCTTCCAGAGTACCTTACGAAGAGGTTGATCGGTCGGGACTATGACGGTTTGGGCCTGGAAGTAGGGCCGCAAATGGCGGGACGAGACAACCAAGGCCAAGGTGAGTTTTTCGATACTCAAGTAACTTGTTTTGACTGGGACCAGGGCTTTGCTCACATAATAATATACCAGTTGCTACTTTCCTTTCTCTTCTCGGTCGAGGGTCGTATTGACTGCTACGGTTGAAATCGCCAGGTATAGCAGGAATGGCTTTCCCTGTTAGGGTTTTGAAAGAAGTAACAGAGATCCCAGGTATTGTTCAAGCTGTTGAAAGACTAATTCACATTCTTCTGTCCATTCTGTCTTTTATTTTCCCTTCAGTTGTTTAAAAAAGGGAAGGCATTTATCCGTAGCACGTGAAACGAAACGGTTGAGGGCGGCTATTCTTCCTGTGAGGCATTGAATTTCTTTAGTCATCATGGGCAAGCTCATGTCTAGCAGAGCTAAGATTTTATTGGTGTTCACCTCTATCCCTTTTTGACTAACTAGGAAGTAGAGGACTTTCCTGTACTGACGCCAAAGGCGCACTTGCTCAGATTCAACTTCATCCGGTATTTTCGCAGGATTGCGAAAATGTCTCCAAGGTCAACGATGTGGTCTGTAGGTTTGATGCTTTTGACAAGCATGTCATCGACATAGACTTCCATGGATCGTCCGATCTGTTAGGCGAACATCTTGTTGATGAGCCATTGATACGTGGTTCCAACGTTCTTTAGCCTGAAGGGCATGACCTTGTAGAAATAAAGTCCTTTGTCAGTGACAAAGGTCGTCTTCTGCTTATTGTAAGGGTGTATAGTAATTTGGTTATAGCCCAAGTAAGCGTCCATAAAACTCATAATCTCATGTATGGCCATGTTGTCGACCAGTTGATCAATCCATGGAAGGGGAAAGTTGTCCTTGGGGCAGGCTTTGTTCAGATCGGTGTAGTCAACACAGACTCGCCACTTCCTATCAAAATTTTTTACAAAGATGACATTGGCGATCTAGTCTAGATAATAGATTTCTTCAATGAAGCCTACTTCAAGGAGCTTCTACCTCCTCTCCGATGATAGTGTATTGAACGCTCGTCACTTCTGCCTTACTGGTCGGTGATCAGGGTCTAAGTTTATTTTGTTGACCATGACTTTTAGGTCGATGTCAGGCATGTCTTAATGGGACCAAGCGAACGAGTCGGCGTGTCACCGGAGGAGGCTCATGAGCTCATCCCGCATAGCTAGAGCTAATTATGACCTAACATGTATTGTAAAGGTCAGGTCGGATTCATCGAGTGGGATGGTCTTCCTTCGGGCATCTTCTTTTGACCAAGTCTTTCCGAGGATCGAGGGAGGTGATGGCCATTGATTGATGTTGTGTCCTCAATGCCATGGAATAACATTATTAAGCTTCTTGTTGGTCTCCCTCGACTAGTCCAGTATCGTACTCAGTCGAGAATTTCATTATGAGATGGTATGTCGACACTACTGCTCGAAGAGTATTGAGGGAAGATCATCCGAGGATGACATTGTAGATGAAGGGGTAATCAACTACTAAGAAGTCGATCATAGTTGTTGCTTGGTTCTGTCCTTCTCCTCCCATTATTGGGAGATGAATATATCCTTCCAATGTGACTTTATCTCCTGCGAATCCAAGCAGAGGGGGTTTTAATAGGTCAAAGTCGAGACCTCCCGACCCCCGTTTTGTCAAAGGCTTCGGCGAAGAGAATGTCTGTCGAGCTGCTAGTGTCCACCAATATCCAAAATATTGGGCGATTAGCTATGTCGTAGTCACCATTAGTGAGTCGTCATGTAGATGGTGGATACTGAAAGTGCCCTTATTTGTCAATATACGTGAGTGTTGAGTCTGTCAGTTAAGTGAGCCCTAAGATGAAGACATCAAGACCTAGACTCTTCAAAGATGAAGGCACATGATCATGCTTAACAGGTAAACTATAGCCTCATCAACCTACAACAAACCCTGACAAGTATATGCCCCCATAAAAACCCAACTTACACTAAAAATTATATATTTCAAAAATATCTTCTAGTAAGGTTAGAGTTAAATTGCACCTTGAGTATTATTAGACGAAAGAAACAAAAATAGAAAAATCACATGTCCTTATCGAGTGCATAGAACTACAATCAAGGACATCTTCGATGCCATCGAACATCGTTTGATTACATTGAATACACATCCATACTATCTAGAAACAAAATGAAAGAAATGTTGGAATCATCAATTGCATCAAAAGCTCTTCGATGACATTAAAACCTATGTTTCGATGACATCAAAGGCATTTCGATTACATCGACCTTGGACTTCTTCCAAAATCTGAAAAATACTTTAAGTGCTCCTCGATGACATCGAACCCTTTTCGATGACATCGAGAGTAAGTTATCGATAGAATCGAAGTCTATTTGATGGCATCAAAACTAACTCAATTTGTCTGGCAAGCTTTCTAGGTAAACCTATTTTCCTTAAGTTCATCGAAGATCATTCAATGCCATCGAAATTCAAAATTCGATGGCTCGAAGGTCTGTTCAATGGCATCAAACAAGGGACAAAACTGTCCAGCAAGCTTTGTGTATTTTTTAAAAGAAATCTCAATGGCATCGAGACATCCCTCAATGTCATCGAAGTGCATGTCGATGACCTCAAAGGTTGCTTGATGAGAACGATCAGAATTTGTCTTACACCCATTTGAAAATCAAGTGTATGAAGTTGATGCAATTGAAGAAGGTTCGATGGCATTGAAATTCAAAGTTTGATGACATCGAATACCTTTCGATGGCATCGACAATGTCAGATTTTTGCCCCTTTTTTTACCGTTGGGATTTCAACTTTATAAATACACTAGTGTTACTTCTTGTAAAATGAGCTAGAATTTTAGAGAGTTTGAGAGAGTTTGAGAGAGTTGCTTCAAAGAGATTATACCCTCTTCCTAACTTCCTCTTTCCCATTAGAGTTCATCATTAATCTAGACATAAGCGTTAATTCATTATTTTCATTGCTTAGATTGAATTATGAACTCTAACATTCATTGAGTTTCCAACTAATCTCATCAGACATAAATCCTAGTGTTGTAACTCTTGAATGCATAGCTCATGGGAACCTTCTCTATGTATTTAAATCATATCATCTAAATAGAGAAGAGCAAAACCCTAAACCTCACAACCTTAGAGCATTGATCGAAGCATCAGAAGCGGTTACGACTCAAGGGAGCTGAAGAATCTTCGCCATTATTGAAGATCTTCACATTGTGCGAGAAAGGAGCTTACTAACTTATTTGTAAGTATACAGAGTCCATTAAGTTTGAAGCCTTTTCCTTGTGTAGGATTGGGATTCAGAGTTTGAGTGACAAACTCGCCAAGACCTCTGTGTAGGCCTCCGACGGGAGAATATGTGGTCCTTATGTAGGACAAGTTACCCTGTTTAGGCATAGGTTGCCTTATGTAGGCATAGGTTGCCTCATGTAGGCTTGGGTTGCCTTGTGTAGGCTCCCAGTTGTGTCCTTATGTAGGACTCGTCGCCTTATGTAGGCACTTAAGGGATCCTTGTGTAGGTCCCTTAGTTAACCTTGTGTAAGTTGTTAAGGATCATGGTTAACCTAATTTAAAACCATTGGATAGTGAAATCCTGTACACTCTAGGAGAGAGTGCGTCCGCCGGGAGTGGAGTAGGCAAGTAGCCGAACCACTATATATGACTGTTTGGGATTGCTTTGTGTACATTATTCTAAGTTATGCTTATGTCTATCAAATGATCATTGTGATGCATGATTTAGTTAATGTATAAGTATTGATAGAAATCACATCCCACACATTATCACATACACTATCCTTAATAGGCTTGTTCTTTATATGTAAATCTTGTGTAAGCCTATGTGATTTGGACCCTCTATTGGCTCGGAAGCAATGAAGTTACTCTGCCTTTACTCCTTTGTTTAAAGTTAGGCATTATTTATTCTTATTAGAAAATAATTTTTTGAAAAGTCCTATTCACCCCCCTCTAGGACATTTGGACATACTCCATACTTCAATAATAATAGTTCTACCGCAATTTCAATTGGTATCAAAGCAGGTTCCTCTTAAAGGGTTTAATGACCTAGAGTGAGATCCTAAACTGAAGTAAGAATTGTGGCCAAAAGAGAGGGAAATGTCATGACAGCTATTTGGAATAATGTTATAGGCACAAACTCAGAATCCAACAAATTCAAAAGGAATGGAGAGCAAGAATCACTAAAAATACTCATGGCCTCCATCATTACCGTTATTCCAAAGCTGATCAACACTAAGGAGTTAAGTGAGCAAGAAACACTCATCTCAGATGTAGAAGAAGAAGAAAACATACATGATGCCTATGATCAACTCTATACCCCTAGCATCAATGTCCTTAAAAAGCATTGCATTGCTGAAAACAAAAACAAATAATTATAAAAATATCTTGATAAAACATTGGACATAAATACTCACTTGATCAATGATCTTCAACAATATCATGCCAACAATGATAAGCTTGAGTGGACAAGAACATGTCAGGTTTCAGAAATTAAAACATTGAATAAACAAATAAATCAATTAGAATCTAAAAATAACAAACTGAAATAAGAAAACTCACATATAAACTCTGAAGATCACGAACTTAAAATAGATGTAGAGAAATCCAAACATTCAGTTCAACCTAGTCACAAGTTTTCCCATAAAAATGAAAAACTAGAAAGACTTCTAGGGTTGGGAAGAAACATTAAAGATAAGAGAGGTCTAGGATATGAATCATACAAATCAAGCCCTTCTCTTGCATCACCTATGACTAAATTTGTTGCGTCAAGTAGCAACACAAGAAACACTCTTACTTGCAATGCATGTGGAGATTTGGGACATTACAAATTTGAATGCTTAACCTTTGGTAAGTTCCACTTCACTTCCCGGTTGAAACATACAAAAAAAATCAAAACAACCGGAAAAGTGGTACAAAAGTCAAAGAGATCTTCAAAGAACACATTTAAAGAAGAAAAACAATATCCCACTCCACTCAAAATGGCTGAAATGATGGAGGAGTTACTAAAATAGGTAGCTCAACTGAATCAGAAGACTAAAGAATTGATTAAACAAGGAAATCTGATTCAATTACCCAAAAGATTCAAAGAACCCCTTATTTATCAACTTCTAGGAGAAAATCAAAAGAAATCATCCACTCCAAAGAAGATGACAACCAAGCGGGTAATAAAGAATAAGAACAATTGCTTGTAATTCATACCACACTTAAAGCAAGTAACAGTTCAAAATGGTATCTTCCTAGCGGTTGCTTTAGACATGTGATTGGTGACAGGACGTAGTTTTGTGATTATTTAGAATTTAACAGTGGGTCGATCAAATTTGGTGATGGGAGCTCTGCCAGGATAATTGGACGGGGAATAATAGTCGGGTCGGGGTTACCCAAAATTGAGGATGTTCTTTGTATAGAAGGATTAAAACACAATCTTCTAAGCATTTCCCAAATCTTCAACAAAGAACACTCAGTCTCATTCTCCAAAGATATGTGCAAGGTCTCAAACCTTATAGGTAAACTAATTATGAAAGGTCTTCACACTAGTGATAATTTCTATGTGATAGATAGTAAAGGAGACTGTACCCCATTCATGAGATGCCACATTGCTTTAGATACTGAGTCCAAGCTATAACATCAAAGACTTAGACATGTACACTACAGGAACCTGGCCAAGCTATACTCAAAAAATTTGGTAAGAGGACTTCCTAAGATTGGAAAGAAAGAAAAGATTGTGTGTGGTGATTGTCTCAAAGGCAAACAAATAAAAGTTGGCCGTAAAAAGACAACCACCACAGCAGCCTCTAAAGCACATGACTTGCTACATATGGATCTAGTGGGTCCCACCGAAGTTGAGAGTCATGGCAAAAAGAGATACTTCCTTATAGTGGTAGATGATTACTCTAGATTTACTTGGGTCGCTTTTCTTCAAAAAAAATCTAATGCATTTAATGATTACTCTCGATTACTCTAGTTTTATTATAGTAAACGCATAAGGAGTGATCATGATGGGGAATTTGAGAATGAGCGATTCCAAAATATCATGATCAAAATGGAATCCAACAGGAATTCTTAGCCCTAAAAACACCACAATAAAATGGAGTAGTTGAAAGAAAGAACCAGGTGTTGCAAGAAATGGGATCAGTGATGCTTAATAGCAAGAATATGGCTAAAAGCTTTTGAGCTGAAGCTGTCAACACCGCCTGCTACATAGTCAATCGAGTATATCTTAGGGCAGGATTAAACAAAACTTAGTATGAGTTATGGTGTGGGAAACTGCCTAGTGTCAAGTATTTTTGTATCTTTGGTAGTAAATGTTACATTATTAGAGATAGAACAACTAGGCAAATTTGACTCTAAAATTGATGATGGTATCTTTCTTGGATATTCTTTAAACAGTCGTGCTTATAGTGTATACAATTTAAGGACACTCATAATTCAAGAAACTGTCAATGTGGTTGTTGATGACCAGCATCATGACGATAGTGGTCCTTCAATTGAAATAAAGGATGATGTGGAACCTTGCATAACAAGTAAATCGAATGACAAATCCACTTCCCCTCTGAAACCTCATATGTTAAGTAGTATACCATTCATTAAGGATCATCCTCCAAATCAAATCATTAGAGATCCTAATGAAAGTGCAAAACCTCAACGACAACTTGAGGGTATTTACAATCATCTCTACTTTACCTCAAAGATTGAACCAAAGAATGTTGTAGAAGCACTACAAGATGAATTTTGAATTGCAACTATGCAAGATGAACTACAACAATTTAAGAGGAATGAGGTGTGGCAACTAGTTCCTAGACCACTAAATACAAACATCATTGGAACCAAATGGATCTTCAAAAATAAATAAGATGAATCTGGGAATGTAGTAAGAAATAAGGCAAAACCCGTAGCACAAGGATACTCTCAAATCAAGGGCAGTGGTTTTGATGAAACATTTGCCCCCGTAGCTCGTCTAAAGTCCATACGAATTCTCATGTCCATTACATGTGCTCTAAAATTCAAACTATTTCAAATGGATGTGAAGAGTGCTTTTTTTAATGGTATACTTAAGGAAGAAGTATATGTAGAACAACTAAAAGGATTTCTAGATCCAAAATTTCCTTAACATGTATATCGATTAAGCAAAGCTCTATACGGTCTTAAATAAGCACCCCGAGCATGGTATGAGCACTTAACGCAATTTTTGCTCGATCACCAGTTTTGTAGGGGGTGTTGATAAAACATTATTTACAAAGAAGACAGGGAATGCCTTACTAATTGCCCAAATTTATGTGGATGATATTGTATCTGGTTCCACTTATGAAGATATTGCTCATGAATTTGCTGAACTGATGAAATTTGAATTTGAAATGAGCATGGTAGGTGAACTAAACTTCTTTCTAGGTCTACAAGTTAAACAAATGTCTAATGACATTTTTATTTGCCAGTCCAAGTATGTAAAAGAATTGATAAAAAAGATTTGGACTTTAATGTGGTCGTACTTATCACACACCCATGAACACCACACTCAAACTTTCCAAAGATATTCATGGCAAGTGTCGATCAACACTTGTACTAAAGCATGATAGGAAGATTACTATATCTAACTACAAGCCAACCATACATTACATTTAGCGTTGGTGCATGCGCTAGATTTCAGGCCGACCCTAAAGAGTCTCATCTATCTCTGGTTAAAAGAATCATAAAGTTTGTGGTTGGAACTATTAATTTCAGCTTATGGTACCCATTTGACACATCTACCATCATTACTGGGTATTTAGATGCTGATTGGGCTGGAAATATTGATGACCGCAAATCAAACAATGGTGGTTGTTTCCATATCTTTATCTACTGCCGAGGCCAAATACATTGCAGTTGGTAGTTGTTGCGCATAGCTTCTATGCATGAAGCAAATATTGTTCGATTATGATATTGAACAATCTACAATGACATTGAAATATTGATGACCACAAATCAAACAACGGTGGTTGTTTCCATATCTTTATCGACTGTCGAGGCCAAATACATTGCAGTTGGTAGTTGTTGCGCATAGCTTCTATGCATGAAGCAAATATTGTTCGATTATGATATTGAACAATCTACAATGACACTATTTTGCGACAATACTAGTGCCATTAATATTTGTAAGAATCCAGTTCAACACTCTCGAACAAAGAACATTGACATCTAACATCACTTTATACGTGAACTTTTCGAAGAAAACATTATCATATTAAAACATGTGCCTACCGAGCGATAACTTGCCAATATAATAACAAAACCACTAGATACCAATAGATTTGGCAATCTCCAAAAATCTATTGGAGTATGCGCGGTCTATACGTTGTCTAAATAAGCCCACTTGTTTTTATTGTCATATTTGAGGATCTGTAGCCTTATTATTTTGTTTGTGTATATTTTATACATAATTTTGTTGTCTTTCCTTTAATGAATTTATTTCCTTATGCATTTTTTTTGGTTAGTTATTCTTATTTCTCAACTGTTTTCCAACAAATGATTCTAGCACATCATGGTAAAAGCTAAAGGCAAGGCACTTGCAAAAGGAGAGACCTCCACAAGTAGGGTTACCAATCGTATCTCACTTAACCCTCATCCTACAAACATGACTCTAGCAAAACAAACTGTGTTTGACTGACTAGTCAAAACTTTTTACATAGAACCTTATAGGATTGACTTATATCTAGGATCTATTGGGTGGCATAATATACTTTATCTCGAAGGTGAGGTTTAATATAATCTCGTTCATTAATTTTTAAATTCTTGTCACGATAAGTAACGTCCCAAATTTTCATGGCCAGAGTTTATACTCGTGCCTAAGAAAACTGGGTGTGAATAATGTATAAATTGGATGCATTTAAAAGTCACACATTATTATTAGTATTATTTTTAGATCACATCCAAACACATTCATGAAGGTAACATTCTTGAGAATAAAATCAACTGTATTGATTATTTCATCAGAGTAAAATAATTCAGTAAATAATCAAATGCCCTCTCAATGAGAGCTTATTACATTTATCGAGTTTACAGCGGAAGTATAAAACTAAATTATAAAACTATCTTCTTATTCTTTTAGTATAATCTTCCATAGGGAGATGGGCCTCTAGGTCTTCAATCTGTACATCACCTACATCATTTGTACGGTTGGAGAGGGTCAACGCCCTATTCATAGTGATGGTTATCCTTTAAGATTAACAATAATTCAGGAGATTCATAAAAGTAATGTAAAGGTTCTGATACATCTCGTATTCCACTATTACAAGGAGTATCAGTATGCGAAAACAACCTACATGAGATGCATGCCTAGCAATGAGTGTGCGGCTTATCATACATAGTGATCATTACAATGTGGAATACGATTCATAGAAAACCCGACTTGACCCACATCTCATAACTACGAATATTCTCGGACATGGCCAACGCTACCGTGGATTTATGTGAATACTTCAAGGTGGCACAACACATGAGTCGAATGAATTACATGACACGATTTGTTCATGGAGTGACTATTTGCGATATCCAATCCCGGAAGTGATGTAACACGTATTGCAAATTACTTATATCAATTTGTGCACCACTAGCCAAAAACCCATAGAATTACGCGTCAACCAAGAGGGTCTTTATCCAGAGCACATTACGTCTATGATATAATAATTGAATCACTAGTTGTGATACCTCTTAACACATCACTTGCACTTATAAAGAACAAAAGCCGAATCATGGGAGTTTTGGAATATCAAGACGCATGCCTAAGCCTCGAGGTAAATAGCACAAGGCTAGTAAAGTAAGGAAGGGAGAAGCAATGGCTAACTCACAAAGAGGAGAGTGACAATGGTCAACTCAATAAAAGGAGAGTACCAATGGCTAACTGAACAAATAGAAGAGTGGCAATGGCCAACTCAATAATAAGGAGAGTGGCAGTGGCCAACTCAATAAAGAGAAGAGTAGCAAGGGCTAACTCAACAAATTGATAAAGGCAAGGGCAGGGCCTGTATCCATTGCTTCACATAAATTCATAAAGATCAATTGTAATAAACATCATATCATAATTCCTAAAAGGATAGATAATTTTTTATGATAAATTACATAATTGCAGGAAGGAAATCATAACAATATGAAAACATAGTATGTAACAGGTAAGATAAAGCATATCAACTTAAAGTACTGTAAGCTTAAAGGATAAAACCCTCACCTCTAATGTTATTCCTTGAACGTAGGTGGACGTCAAAGGATTAGGTCTTTAATCTAGTATTAACGATTCCTTTTGACTGGTTAGCTTTGATTTAAACTCATTGGTTTTTAACGTGATTTGGATCAAAATGTTGAGAAAGGAAAAGAGGAAGATTTCTAGGTGTAGAAAGAGGTTAGGCATGAACCTACCTTAGACCTTAACTCGCTGTTTAGTAAGTCGCTTAACTTGAACAGGGACGGCTTCCTCTTCTTGCTGTCAATGACCTCTCTCTCTTCTCTTTCTTTTCTTTTCTTTTCCTTACTTTTCTTTCTTTCTCTCTCTCTCTCTTTCTTTTTCTTTTCTTTTCCTTTATTTTCCTATTTCTCCTTTTCTTGTTGTTGCGTCCAGCAGGGGGCTAGTTGTTACTCTCTCTCACGTTTCTTTCTTTCTTTCCTTTCCTCCTTGTGGTACTTCCTCCAAACATTAGATGAAGTGCCTTCTTATAGAGGTGCAGTGAGCCATCTAGATTCTTCCTACGAAAGCTCTTTACATACCTCTATTTCCTACGCAGCGAAAATCGGGAGGATGCCTTGTGTAACGGTCGAGATTAGAATGCCCATCGATCCGATCCTTTCAATCCGACTTCTTAGAAGTGGTCGAAATGTTGTTTGAAGGGGTTTGAAAAGTTGAGATGGAATGGTAGATCGCGTGGATAGATTCAGTGTGGCCAGTTTTCTCGGTCTATAGATTTAACGGAAGTTGGCTTTCCTTCTTGCGCTGGCCTTTACGTCCACGGCTGTGTGCATGGGCCATCATGGGTCCCGTGGTCTTGTCTGAGGTTGGGTGTTGATTCGATAGATGGTCTAGATCATTGACATTAGCTAGAGTGGTGGCCCACTTGGATCAACCACGATCCGTTCTCTTGCAACCAAGTGGTTCACGTTGGAATTTGTTTACACGTGGGAGCTTGGAAACGGGTGAAAGAATCTAGGGTCTGGTCGGTTTTGGTCAATCTTCAAGATGGACTATTTGGATTAAGTAGATGGGTGGCCCTAGTGGGCCACAGCGCACCACAAATGAACATTGTCTGTTTGCATGGTGTGGCATCCCATTCCTTACCTCTACTGTTGTGGTCATAAGTATGTGCGTCGAGGCACATGGACAACTAGGTTTTGCTCAAGCTGGGCTTCCTGTTATGATGGACGAGTCGGATCATCCTAGAGGATGATCGTGGTGGGCCACAGCATCATAAACGAATGTTGTCGGGTCAGAAACGTTGGAACAGTGTTCGAACAAGTTTCGCGAGTGGGAAGTGTCGGGTCAAACCATGTTTGACCCGATCTCTTGTTCGGTGCGCAACTGGTGCACATATGTGTGCACCCTCGTGATAATCTATGGAGGCCACAGTGATGTTTGCAAGTGAATCCACTCTATTCATGTAAAGGGAGATGTCCAACCACAACTATCTACTATGCTTCTTCGCTCGATGGATGCCAAAATCAATGGTTACAGGCTCGTTTGTCAATTGTGCCCCTTTTACAATGATCTAAGGGCTGAAATTCAATGTGTATGGCTAATTTATGATACATAGGCATGGTGTAAATTTTTACTTTAAATGGATTGTGGGAACCATGTGATTTAGAATTCAAGGGTCTAGGCTAATGGCATTTTCGTAATTATTGTTGATCTAAGAGTTTTGTGAAATCTAATGGTTCTACATGGTTGTAGGCAAGTTCCTAAGAAATTCATATAAATGAACATATGTCTAAATCATTATGAATGAAGGGTTATTTGTTTATTTAGTTAAGGGAATGTACGTGATCAACGGTCGGATGACTTGATTTATGGATGGAGGCTATTCTCAAGGGTTAGATTCATGTCAGGGGATAGAGGTGAGGTTAGGATAGTTAGATTTGTATCATACACATATATGTGTTATGTTACTTCCCATAGTAACACTCGAGAAATTTCAATACTTGGGTATTGAAATGTTCGGGGTGTTACAATCTACCACCCTTAAATATAATTTCACCCCCAAAATTTAGTACTACTATTATGCCAGCCATTTTCCATGCCTCTAATGATTCCCTATTTCCCGTGTTTGAGGTAATATGAATAGATGGTTGTAGTGGGTTTGCGACCGATACACGGATCCTCTACCTGTGCAGTACAGAGGATTTACTGGTATCAGTTCATGATCTTGTTAAATCTTGATCCTTTGCTTGATCAGGGCAATGGGTCGTTGAGATTTCTAAGGACTTAGAATTTGAGTCAAACCGCATAAATTTTGCTTAAGCATGGTTTCATCAGTCCATAATCCTGATTATTTTAGACTCATGGGGAATATCACGAAATCTTATATTCTTATAAAGGATAAGTGGCCCATTACACTTTCACTATGTACTCTGATTATCTAATACATTACCCTAATTGGTAACATGAAATTGGGATGCCACATCCTACCCCCTTTAAAAGAAAATCTCGACCCCAAAATTTGGTATTTGGATTAAACCGCTCGTGCGTTTTTTGAATATGGTTCTTAATTCCATGGTCCCGATCTCTCTACATCCTTGGAAAAATCTTCGTTTCACCCTAAAACCCAAATGTCCTAATCGGACTAGATGAAAATGGATAGGCCAAATTGTCCATTCATTGTTGCGCTTAGAGGTGGGCATCGAGTTGAGTCAGGCCAGATTAGGCCTAACTTGACTCGATCCGATTTTTTCAAGAACTTAACCTGAACTCAATCCGATCCGGGACCGAGTCTAGCAAGGCTGACTCAATCCAATCTAAATCCTTGCTGGCCCGACCTGAACCGAGTCCAACTCGGTTAAGGAAACTGAACTGAGTTAGATCGAGTTGAGTCTATCCAGTCGATTCGAACTGAACTGAATCAAGATTGGGGGAGAGAGGGAGAGAGATGAGGAGAGAAAAAAGTAGAGAAAGAAGGAGAGGAGGGAAATCGGAAGAGAAAGAGGGAGAGAAAGGAGGAGAGATGGGTGGGTACAGGGGCCACCACTCCAAAATACTCCAAAATAGAAGATAAAAAAAACAAAAAAAAACTAAGGTACCTACCTGATTAATGGAGATGATGAACGGTGATGATGAGTGGGCTGGGTTGCTCAATGGCCGGATCGAGATGGTACGACACTCGTTCGGGTAGAGAAAGAGAAAGGGGGTTTTTAGGGTTTGGGAGGGTTGCCAGGTGTGGTAGCCGGGTAGGTAAAAAGTGAAAAGTTTTAAAAAAAATTACTTATATACACCCGTTCAAGATCGGATCGGATCGGTCTGGATTGACCATTGATCCGAACTCGATCCGATCAATGGTCAGATCTGACTAGGCCAACTCGATTCGACCCGATCCTAGCCTTCTGTTCGGTTCAGATCGGGTCGGATCCGTTGGATCCATCTAGTTTCTGCCTAGCTCTAAAACTTGCACCTAAGCTTTAGTGTTGTCCTTTATATGAATATTATATATTACCAAGATTGTTTTATATTAACAGTCTGTCACTCCCAGAATTTTAATTTCGGATCCATATGTCAAATTTATTTGAAATTTGGATCTTAAGCTCCTGACTTATTCTTGAGACCTAAAAAAATTCACGAGGCCAGATCCCATGATTTATGGGGGTGTTTCACCCTTGTGAGGTGTATAAAAGTTTGCTGTCCAGCAGCACTTTCTACTGATTTTTTCTCTTAACAGATTTTTATAGAATTTTGTACAGATCTAATTAAGTTGAAATTTTAGGGAGAGATTTATGGGGACCTAAGTGAACTACCAAAAAAGTTTCAAAATTTTCCAATTAGTCCACTTACTGTATCTAATGGAGATATCATAACATGCAGAATTTCATTGCAATAGTTGAAAATTCTGGAAAAATTAGGAATTCACTATTTCCATATGGAAGACCTGTTCTTACTGATTGTGACCCTATTTAAGAATGACTATTTTTTTTTTTGTTCCGGACAGATTTATTTGGAATTTTTGGGGATTTATTATGGGGGTACTTAGGTTCAAATTTTCTAAATTTCCCGTCTAACTTAATGTTTCCAATCGGGAACCTGAATGTGGGTTTCTAATTCTTAAACTTCCTAATTCCTTTAAGAAATTAGATATCTAATTCAAGATTCTATCCTCGTCACATAAAGCTTATGATGGTTCATTCCCTCAGGCCCAGTTAATCTCATTCTCATGCTCTGATACCAACTGTAACATCCCAAATTTTCAAGGCCAGAGTTTATACTCGTGCCCGAGAAAACCAGGTGTTAATAATGTATAAATTGGATGCATTTAAATATTACACCTTGTTTTATTTCGATCACATCCAGACACATTCATGAAGGTAACATTCTTGAGAATAAAATCGACTGTATTGATTATTTCATCAGAGTAAAATAATTCAGTAAATAATCAAATAACCTCTCAATGGAAGCTAATTACATTTATCGAGTTCACAGCGGAAGTATAAAACTAAATTATAAAACTATTTTCTTATTCTTTTGGTATAATCTTTCATAGGGAGATAGGCCTCTAGGTCTTCAATCTGTACGTCACTTGCATCACCTGTACAGTTGAAGAGGGTCAACGCCCTACTCATAATGATGGTTATCCTTTAAGATTAACAATAATTCAAGAGATTCACAAAAGTAATGTAAAGGTTCTGATACGTCTCTTATTCCACTATTACAAGGAGTATCAGTATGCACAAACAACCTACATGAGATGCATGCCTAGCAAAGTGTGTGTGGCTCATCATATATAATGATCATCATAATGTGGAATACAATTTATAGAAAATTTGACTCGACCCACATCCCATAAATACGAATATTCTCCGGCATGGCCAATGCTACCGTGGATTTATGTGAACACCTCAAGGTGGCACAACACATGAGTCGGATGAATTACATGACATGATTTGTTCATGGAGCGACTATTTGTAATATCCAATCCCGAAAGTGATGTAACATGCATTGCGAATTACTTACATCGATTTGTGCACCACTACCCAAAAACTCATGGAATTACACGTTGACCAAGAGGGTCTCTACCTAGAGCACATTATGTTCATAATATAATAATTGAATCACTAGTTGTGATACCTCTTAACACATCACTTGCACTTATAGAGAACAAAAGCTAAATCATGGGAGTTCTGAAATATCAAAACACATGCCCAAGCCTTGAGTAAATATCACAAGGCTAGTAAAGTAAGGAAGAGAGTAGCAATGGGTAACTCAAAAAGAGGGGGGTGACAATGGTCAACTCAATAAAAGGAGAGTACCAATGGCTAACTAAATAAATAGAAGAGTGGCAATGGCTAACTCAATAATAAGGAGAGTGACAGTGGCCAACTCAATAAAGAGAAGAGTAGCAAGGGCTAACTCAACAAATTGATAAAGGCAAGGGCAGGGCCTATATCCATCACTTCATATAAATTCATAAAGATCACTTGTAATAAACATCATATCACAATTCCCAAAAGGATAAATAATTGTTGATGATAAATTTCATAATTCCAGGAAGGAAATCATAGCAATATGAAAACATAGTATGTAACAGGTAAGATAAAGCATATCAACTTAAAGTACCATAATCTTAAAGGATAAAACCCTCACCTTTAATGTTATTCCTTCCCTGAACATAGATGGATGTCGAAGGATTAGGTCTTTAATCTAGTATTAATGATTCCTTTTGAGTGTTAGCTTTAATTTAAACTCATTGGTTTTCGACATGATTTGGATCAAAACGTTGAGAAAGGAAAAGAGGAAGAATTCTAGGTGTAGAAGAGGTTAGGCGTGGACCTACCTTAGACCTTAACTCACCATTTAGCGAGTCGCTCTACTTGAACAGAGCCGGCTTCCTCTTTGTTGAGACATAAAAAATGAAGATAGAAAAGATCAAAAAAGCTGCAAATTAGAAGAAATATGCGAGCAAAGATGAAATAGAGTGAAGCTTCATATGATTGCGCGTGTTTGCGCAAACCATATCGGTTGCGCGGGACCGCGTAAATGACCATATTAGTTGCGCGATCATGCGCAAAGGATTGTGTCACGGCCTAGACCCAGTAATCTTATAATACTGTTATATCTACTGGATCTGGTGCGCGACAAACCGAACTCTGGGATTGGTACCCAATGCTCACACACTAAGTCCCAATCTCGGTGTCCGGCAAGGTAATGTAAAGGATAAATCTCACAATTCATTCTTCACAAAAGAATCATCAGAGATGAGATAATTAACATTAACATCTGCATTCAAGTAAACTGGGTACTACAAAATTTCAAAAGTACATCATCTGTCTACGCGTTACATATATTCATCATGTACAATTCAAAATTTTCAAAAGTCAAATTAGTTCCCTTGACGTGGCGCCTAACTCGTAGTCGCTACTTGTTTTTCTTCTTTAGATCCTTTACCGGAGTGGTTAGAAGACAAGTAAGTCTTATAACTTGACAAGTGCAAAGTCTTCATGGTAAGTACGCAAGATAGGTTAACATAAAAGATATAATTGACAAATGCGAAGTCCACATGATAAGTACTCAAGATAAGTTAACATAAAAGATATAATGAAAGAACTCCTAAAAGTAATAAACTGTGAAAAGCGATGTCTTAATGAATGATGGAGCATGATCATCTATGAAATACATAACATAACTGTATGTAAACTATAGAAACACCTGTCAATAGTCCTCTCACCACGGACTTGACCGTGCTACTCCTGAACATCATCATATCGACTATGATCAATATATTGTTGAAACTTAGGATCCACCGGGGTCGATGCCCATGCGCCAGACACCAACAATCGACCTCACTACCCACCAATGGGGTTACAACCAACATTGTGTACACTAGTAGCGGACCTCATTCGCGCTTCTCCTCGCCGGCGGGTCAAACCGGTCCCCGTTTGCCACCTCAGCCCTAAGGCGGGTCGGACATACCCCTTCTCAACCTGGCCTCGTCAGTGGGAATCAAATCCATGGCTCATGTATCCACTCGGCCCAACGGTGAGGCATCCCAAGGTACCATTGGGGTTTAGGGTCTCTCAACCCAAGGGGCACATCATCCCCTACTATTTTCATATTTCCGGTGTCCATGATTCAATATCATTATCTTTATCATAATACGGTCAATCCGTGATGTTGTGAAGAATTTAGTTACTATTTCTCATCATATATCATGTCATGGAATGCATAATGATGATAATGACAAGTGATTCAAGGATAACTAGAACTCAATGTATACCGATATGCAGGGTGCAAGATTATTAAAGAGCCGCGTACCTGGATAACCAATTCCTACATGATGCTGTCAACTTGTGGCCTTGTAGCTTGGTACTTTCAACTACAAAATACTTTTCTCTTCTTGTTTTAATCATAACTAATCGAATTGTAGTCCTTGTAATTTTTAAACCATGGTACTTGATCGTAATTTTAGTTATGACTTATTTTTTATAAATTAACATCCTTTCTTATTTATGAATATCCTACTAACAATCGAATTGCATACTCCACGATTTGGTCATTGCATTGTATTGGGTGATTTACATGCCTAGCATGACTATTTAAGATAATTATGAAATTGGGCAACAAATTCCTGTCATATAGGGTGACCTTAAGTCCAATACACAACGAAGTATTCATGGTGGGCTTATACAGGCTTTGGAATGGGCTTTGATAAGGAGACCATATAGTTATTGAGAGGCCCAAAATTTAGTTTCACCATATATGTATTATGTATATACACCCTGATCCATAGCTCAGGTGGTAAATTGAGTGAAAGATACCTCATTTCAACACTTAGGTCTTGGTATGGATCCCTACTGGAGGTGGTTAACAGTGAAGTGTGGACTAATAGTGAGGTGTACTAACCAGCTAAAATATTATATATATATATATAGGAAAAGATTCTAAGTGGTCTAGCAGATGGGGAGTTCCCATGAGGTCGTGACGTGTGGGCCCAACATAATTGAACTGTGTGGGCCCAACGAGTGCTTTTATATGTTTTAACATGTCTTCACCTGATTTTAGATGGTGTGGGCCAATTGAGTTCCATTTATTGATGATTTTTGGGATGACCCAATTTTTAAAGGGGACTCATCAAATGGATGGTGTAGATAGTCTACATACATTAAGGTGGGACCAGTGGTGGGACCCACCCTTCCTCCAGCGTCCAGCAGATGCTGATAGCAGCAGCGTCTGCTGTGTTGTTTTTTTTGTGGTTTTTCAGTGGTGGGGCCTACATCCAGATGATCCAACCCCTCTACTGGGTCCTCTGGCTCGAGACGGGTCCAATAAGTCTAATATTCAATATTTTTGAATTGCAGAAACATTATAGTGGGCCCTAACAAACTTTAACTGTAATTATCCCTGTTTTCTATAATGTGGCCCGCCAACAATTCGGATTGGCTTAATTTTCTGACTCAATGCCTAAAATGATCTAGAAAATAGGATGGACGGTGTGGACTAGGTACATAAGTCATGTTGGGAGTATTTTGAGCCCACGGCCCCCTTCCCTATCAAAGCAGCTTAGACGCTATAGCGTCTATGCTTCCTACAGCAACTCCTGGACAGCGTCCACTCCCATATCTCTCTCTCTCTATATATATATTATTTGTATATTGATTTATCTATTTATTTATTTATTTTTATTTCTAAATTTCTGTGTGGTGTGTGAGAGATGTGTGTGTGAGTTTGGCCCCATATATGGATAGTTTGGATGGCATAGAAACATTCTGGTGGGGCCCACTGTCAGTGGGTCCCACATGAAGTCCTTAACAATTTGATGTTTCATTTTTACTTTTTTTTTCTATGCATCCACACCATTAATCACATCATCAACATCATTATAACTATCTAGATCATCATCATCATCCTCTCCACTATACATAAACACACAAAAAATAAAATAGGAATAAGTGAGGAGGGTGTACTTACCTCGTTGGATTAAATGGATGGTTGAGATGGATGGAATGGATGAAAATGATGGAATGGATGATTGAGATGGATGGAAAGGATGGGATTGATGGAATGGATGGTTGAGATGGATGGAAGGGATGAGATTGATGGCCCACCAAGCTCACTCCTCTCTCTTGTTGTAGAAAAAATGGTGAAAATGCTATGGGGTGGAGGGGTTTATTAGAGAAATGGATAAGACTATGGTTAGGTTAAGCTAATGTGATTAATCTTAGCTTAGGCTAAGATTAAGGTAATTTGTACATGATTAAGAATTAATGTGAATTAAAGAGGCATGGGATGACATGGTGTGATGATGTCATTCATGAGAGATGGTATAGAGAAGAGTTGACTTTGGGGTGTACATGAGAGAGGGAGGGGTATGGGTGTGTGACATCACACACATGGGTAGAGATTCTCTCACCCATGTGTGGTATGGTACATGTGTGGGAGCATGTGTTGTGCACATGTTATATGGTGTCATACGTACATGAGACACTGACGATTCTTCGCAGCGTATCTCACTAACGGAGCATCGTACAGATGCACGGGTGGTACCTCCACGATCGCGGCAATGTGGCAGTCGACATGGAATAGGTTTCGAAGTCTTGGGGTTCCGATCAGTCAGCTGTGTACTATGCACGGCTGAACTAGGTCTAGCCAAAAACGTCAATCATTGTCCACATAAGCATAGAAAATGGTATGGAACCGTCAAGGTGGTCATCATGGTATCGTTTTCAATTATTTATGGTTGCATTATGAGGGGTGTACTATAAGGGGTTCTTTTGAGTATTTAAATTATACATGTAGGTATCATCGAGTTTTATTTTGGAAGCTGAGTCTCACCTACTAACCGGTTGGTCATACTTATAAGATGGTTCGGGTGTTATAGATTGTATGGGTTGTTTTGCATGAACCATTGGATCTAAAGAAAGGTGGGCCCCATGGCACAAAGATAGAGGGTTCGCACATGTGGAGGTTTATAAATACCCCACTCCCCCTCTCATTTTAGATGTTGAAGATTTTGAAGAAGATCAGAGCTCTGGAGAAGAGGAGAAAATCGAATGTATTAGAAGATAAGAGCAAGGGTTTGCACCAAGCCACGCAACGAGCAAACTGTTGCATAGCCAGTAATGATTGAGGGCTGATATGCTGCTGAAATTGTCAATCTTGGCTTTTGCAATCTTCAGTTCTCCTTTTACATGAGGATATGAGTTCAAGAAAGAGAGATCAGATGGTCAAATCCGTAAAATATTCCTCTTAAAGAATTATCAAATCACAAGTCGAAATGTTGTCGGATTTGATATTCAGATTCAATATTCGAACTCTGTCAATTTTTGTATTCTAAATAATCTATCTTAGAATCAAGGGAATCAAAGGATGTAAACAAATTTAATATGAATAAATATGATGATTGTTCTTCATACACTCTCTCTGTTATACTTGAATAAGATAATCTCCCAAATCGAATGCATTTGTTTCTTGTCGAAACAAAATGGCTACTCTGCTGGGGACTTTTATCTTATTCAATATTAACACTGAGAAGGTTATAGGACTTTTATCATAGCTTGGCATCTCCTTGGCACCAAAATGGTGACTCTCAATGGGAACTTCCTCCGCTTCATCTCTCAGATAAATTAATTTATCATTTGAATACTAATTATAGTTTTATGTTTTATTTTGAAGGTAAGAAGATAAAATTACAAGCTATAATCAATGGAAAACTCAACGAAGAAAGTGAATTTCTATTTCACTGTGACTAGATTTGCAGTGGAGTATGCAACCAGCCAAGCATCGGATCAGAAGGTTCAATTTTCTACAAGCAAGGCTGATAAACCTCCAGTGATAACTGGAGTTATATCTGCCTCGCCTACAGCACAAGACAATGATCAAGATTGGGTTGTTGTGACATCTCGAAGGACAAGAGCCCGAAATTCAATAATAGCTAGAACGAATTCCCCTGCGCAAAGAGTCAGAGGACCAGTAACACGAAACGCAGCTAGGAAAAATCCCGAATTAGCTCCGCCCGCACTATACCCTGGGAAGATCATTCCTCCGTTGACATCATCACGTGATTTCCCAGCCCTACCTACTGTAAGAGCTCAATGATAAGAGAACAAAAGGGTAAGGCACTGTTCATAAGCTCACCAACTCCTGCATTGCTCCAGTCCCCCGACTACTGTGGAAGTACCGGAAAGTCCAACGACACCCCTCTTTTCATAAGCCCCATTACATCAATATATTCACAGTCTACCCAGACTACAGATTTGTCAGGAAGCGGAGAAGTAGCCGTACACATGGCCGGAACAAGTCACGGACCACCGTTGACTACCGAGGACCGTATGGCTGAGATGGCGCAATCGTAAAGAACACTAATGGAAGAACGCAGGAACCTGCGGGAAGCTTTAGCAACTCTCACACATAATGTGGCACAAATGACAACTCCTCCAATGATTGGTAACATGAACGGATAAGAACAATAACCCGAAGGTTCTCAACCGCCGAGAACAAGATCGCTCGGATCTGCTCCCATAGCAAGAGAGATTACTCAAGAGGAAGTGCGACAAGTTGCCGAAGAAGCTGTCAGAACGGAAAGAGAATGTGAGAACATTGGCCGATTCAGGTACCGAACGACGTATCCGATAGAGGTAGAAGATGTCCCTTTTCCATCTAACATCAAGCAGCCGAATTTTCAGAAATTTAAAGAGGACGAATCGCCAAAAGAGCATCTGATGCATTTCATCACTAGTATGGGAAACTTCTCCATAGTACCACAATATTGTCTTAGGTTATTTGGCTCTTCCTTGACGAGTAAGGCATTTTGATGGTATTCTAGTTTGGCATCGGGATCGATGCGGACTTGGAAACAAATACAAAAGGCTTTTATGTCAAATTTCTTCTCATCAGAACGTGACGTCAGTATCACGGAGTTAGCACTAGTGCGACAGAGAGAAGGGGAACCCATAGAGGTGTTCATAGATAGATGGAAGACAATGGGAGCTTCTTGCAGACAACTACTAGAAGAGAAAGAGCAAGTAGAGATGTGATTGAATTCTATGGAGACGGGAATTGTGTTTGGCCTCACTAGCGCTGATACTAAGACTTCCGTGATTTAGCGACAAAAGCTCACGCTCTGGAATTGATGACGAGGAAAATACCAGCATTTCACTATGAAACAGCTAGAAGAGGGTCCAACAGGTTGGCTGCAAATGCTGTCGATCATGAAAAGAGAAGTCGAGATATGAGAGAAATGAGGGGAAAGAAAATTGAGCAGAGAGAAGAGTGAAACCATCCCAGAGGCAGATTTAATGATAAGAGGCCCAGGTCACTTAATTCTCATGAAGGGTTTGCATTTGAAAGGAAGATGTGGTCCCTATGATGAGCCAATTGTTGAAAGCTGGTACGATAGAGTTGCCTCCATCTGAGCGCCCCGAAGATGCAGTAAGAACAAGAGAAAGAGAGTTATCATCGTTTGATAGGGCACCCGACAAAAAATTGTTTCACATTAAAATGCATAATATAAAGAATGATAAATAGAGGTGAGATAATGTTAGGAAAGAAAAAGAAAGAGATGCAAAGGTAACAGTGAACGTGCAAACTATCCGAGAAGATACTCATGAAAGAGTAAGGAAAGAACACCATAAGAATACAGGCAAAGCCGCGGTAATCACCCTCTAGTCAGGAAAGCAGGTGACAAGTCCCTCCAAGTAGAAAGTCGAAATAGCAAAGGCAGTAGTTGCCTAGAATCATCTTCACAGTAATGAAAAGGAAGAGAAGAATGAAGTAGGGAAGGTAACATATGAAGTTGTGAGTCATCTGAAGGGCATACTGGCGTGGTTAAGTGTCTATAATGCATTAAGATTGTCAGAGGGCTCTAGGTAAAGTCTAATTCAAACCATGTCTGACAGTAGTGTTAAGGAAGCATTGCTCATAGAGATAGCAAGAAGGGAGTCTAAAGAGCGAAAAGATTGCATGTCAGTGATCTCCTTCTCTGATGATGATTTAATCTGTGATAAAGGACACAACAGGCCGCTAATGATTGTGGGCCATATTCGCGGGAAATAAGTCAAGTGAATCATGTTGGATAATGGGTCCGCAGTGAACTTACTACCATTAACAATGTTGAATAAGTTGGGATACCATTGCTCTAATCTACGCCCTAGTGGAATGATGATACAGGGCTTTAATCAAGATGGGTAGTGCGCACTCAGTAAAATTACAGTGACGTTGGAAATAGGAGAGCTAACTACGAATGTTATCTGCCATGTCATTAACACAGTAACGATGTATAACCTCCTTTTGGGAAGACCGTGGATGCATTAGTACGAAATTATTCCTTCCACCCAACATCAGTGTTTTAAATATTGTAAAGATGGGATATAGTATAAGGTATGGCCGATGAAAGGCCGTATACAGAAGTCGAAGCCTTGTTCACCGATGTTAGCTCTATGATGAATTTGCCAATAAAGAAGAAAGATAAAATGATGAAAACAAGGCCCCAGATAATTATCATATGCAGATGGTAAGAAAAGAAACTGCAGTGACAGAATCGTCTAAGATGGTGAGTACGAGGAAGAAATTTTACTTTGTACCTAAGCATCTGAGACAGTCGGGGCAGCCGTCGTTGATGCTGTTATCACCTAAACAGCTAGAGCTCTTACAGTCAAACTACACGGTGCCAGTGCCACATGTCGAAAGGAGTAAATCATTCCCAGACATTCTGAAAAGATTTCAGGTTAAATCTAGTGAAAAATATCCAAAAGCGATCAAATTTTATGCCCCTTTGGAAATGATGGTGGAAGAAAGAGCCGATGATGATGCATGTTATGACATGTTGACATCCGGAGATTTATAAAGTTACAGCCTGGCTAGTAAGAAAATCATGAAAAATATGGGGTTCAATTATGATGAACCAACTGGTTTAAATTATGGGAATGGAATTCAGATTCCGGTCGGGGTTAATCCAAAAGGATGAGAAAATTTTTGAGGACCGGGGGCAAAGTCTTCAGTAAACATGGTTACAGTCGATCAAGTAAAAGAAACAGAGCCTGAACTGATCAAACATCCCAAGACAGCTCCGAAGCAAATGAAAGACGGGGGGCAACCAACAATTGATAGTTTACGAGAAATAAATTTGGGCACGGAAGAAGAGCCACGGAATACGTTCATAAGCGCCAATCTCCTCGAGCAAGAAGCCGACAATATGTCCAACTCTTGAAATAGAACAAGGATGTCTTCGTGTGGACATATGCAAAAATGCCAGGCCTAGAACCATCGGTAGCAATGCACCGACTGAACATTTCCAAAGACAAGAAGCCAATTAAGCAAGTGCAGAGGCGATTTCATCCGGACCTAGTCCCCTTGATAGAAGAAGAGATAAGTAAATAATAAAGGTCGGGTTTATCAGAGAAGTTAAACATCCTAAATGGATATCGAATATTGTCCTAGTGAAAAAGAAAAATGGGCATATCAGAGTATGCATTAATTTCAGAGATTTAAATGAAGCTTGCTCGAAAGATGATTTTTCGTTTCCAATAACCAAGCTGTTAATCGACAGTACGACGAAATATGTAGTCATGTCCTTCATGTATGGCTATGCCAGTTATAACCAAATAAGAATGGCTCCTAAAGACGAAGAAGCAAAAGCATTCAGAACTTTATTAGGAATTTATTGTTATAAAGTTATGCCATTCAGCCTCAAGAATGCCAGAGCAGTGTACAGAGGGTGATGTAAAATATTTTTCAGGATATGATGCATAAACACGTCGAATGCTATGTCAACGATTTGGTAGTTAGATCGAATGACCATAAAGAACATCGTGAGCATCTAGCCTCAGTCTTCTGTCAACTCCGAAAGAAACAGCTGAAGATGAACTCGGCTAAATGTGCCTTTAGGTTATCATCAGGAAAATTTCTCGGCTTCATCGTTAGGCATAGAGGGATTGAAATCGATCCAGGAAAAGTCAAGGCCATTCAAGATATGCCGCCTCCGAAAATGTTAAAAGAATTGAAAAGTCTACAAGGTAAATGGGCGTACATTCATCATTTTATTTCAATTTTAGTTCAAATTTAGCAGGAAGATGTCAACCATTTTCTCATTTAATAAAGAAAGGAGCAGAGTTTGTATGGGACAAGTCCTGACAGAATGTGTTCGATTCAATGAAGGAACTGTTGAAATAACCTCCAGTGTTAGCAACTCCTGAGAAAGGAAAACTGCTTATTTTATATATATTGTAGCTGAAAATTCGTTGAGGGCCTTGTTAGCACAGGTGAATGAACACGAGAAAGAAATAGCACTTTATTAGCTTTAGCCTTTTGTAGATTATCGATGAAGTTGTTAAAGCACTCTCTATATCATGTTTAGAGGTGACGATAGACGATTAGCTTTAGCCTTTTGTAGATTATCTCAAGTACAATATTCTGCTAGAAGACCCAGCACAAAGGCAACAAATCAAGCAAAGATCGAGCAGATTCATTACGAGTAGTGAAGTATTATACAGAAGATCTTACAATGAAATAATTTTACTTTGTCTGGACAAACAAGAAGCAAGTCAAATATTACAAGAAGCTCACTTCGGAGAGTGTGGGGCACATCAAGCTAGCCGAAATTTATTCCATCGGGTGCATCGAATGGGGTACTATTGGCCAACAATGTTCAAAGATGTTATAGATTATGTGAAGCGATGCCACGAGTGTCAGATTCACGGAGACATCATACATGTGCCTCCTGAAGACCTTCATCAATCAGTAACCTCCTGGCCTTTTGCTGCTTAGGGACTCGATGTCATCGGTTCCATAAATACACCTTTGGCTAAAGGAAAACAATATATATTGGCAGCGACAGATTATTTCTCCAAGTGGAAAGAGGCGATTGCATTACGCAATGTCAAAGAGAAAAATGCTGTCAATTTCGTCCGACATGCAATAATATATCGTCATGATATCCCAAAAAGAATAATCATAGATAATGGTACTCCTTTCAAGAATAGGGGCATGGAGAAGGTAAGTTTAAAGTTCAATATTCATCACTCATTTTTGACACCTTACTATCCATCGGCCAATGGATTAGCAGAGGCATTCAATAAGACGATTGTGAAAATATTGAAAAAAATGGTGACAGGAAATAAGCGTGACTGGGATGAGAAGCTGTAAGAGGCTTTGTGGGCTTACAGGACTACTCATCGGATAGCGACAAGGGCCATGCTATATTCGCTAGTTTATGGTGTAGAGGCTGTCATTCCAATTGAAACACAAGTCGCATCACTCAGAGTAGCAGCGCATCAATCAATTACAGATAATGAGAATGCAAGAATAAGGTTGGCAGAATTAGATTTACTCGATGAAAAGAGGCTAGCAGCTCAACATCAATTGCAATTATATCAAGCAAGGATTTCCTTAGCATTTGATAAGAAAGTCATACATCGCTCTTTCAAGAAAGGTGATCTAGTTTTGACGTTAAAAAGGCCAATAGTGGCCACCTGTAAGAACAAGGGCAAGTTCGACCCTAGATGGGATGGGCCATACATCATAATAGAAGTATATTCTAATGGGGCATACAGAGTTACAGATCAAGATGGACGATGTATCAATATACCAGTCAGTGTTCGCTTCCTCAAGAAATTGTAAGTGCTATGTTTTATAGCTCCTATGATTGTCAAATTTTATAGTGCCAAAACCTCTAGGAATCTATGTTTTGTGTAGCTCATCTACATATTCAAGATCACGCATCCCAAATACAAGAACAAAGGTTTGTACCTTAAGAACTTCAATGCAAGATCAAGAGATATACAAGTTTAAGATCAAGTACAACACCAAGTGTTAGTTCAATCTTTCAAGCTTCAATTGTTAGATGTTTCAAACCTTCATCCATGTCAAGACAAAGTTCTTTACTTTGTACCTCAAGCTTAAGCTTCAAGATATTTCAAGTTCAAGCTTCAAAAGGTTACAAACTCAAGCTTCAAGATATTTCAAGTTGAAGCTTTAAAATGTTTCAAATTCAAGCTTCATGTTTGTCAAGATAACAAGCTTCATGTTTGTCAAGATCAACAATCAACCGAAGCAAAAGATGTTTCAATGTTCAAACATCGCTTATAAGGTATGTAAGAGTCTATATTGACCATAGGTTAGGTAATTGTTGATTGCATACTTTAATTGGGTCATTACATAAGTTTATATACCGTTTTTTGACTAGTCGTAGACTATGTTCGACTAGTCCTAATACTGGCTTGACCAGTCCAAGGTTTGTTACTAATTTTAGGAATTTTTTGTTAAAACCTCGACCAGTCCTGGAGACTGCTCAACCAGTCGAGTGAACAGTGCTCGACCAGTTGAGCAAGCTCGACTTAAAGTCCAGCAACTAAATTGGGTCCTACACAACTAGTCATGGACAGGACTCAACCGGTCGAGCAAGTCCTTCAACCAGTCGTGGAACGACCTGATCTTATCTTGCCCCAAATTTCAAATGTTTGTTGGTCCTTCGACCAGTTGAGATGACCTCTGGGCCAGTCGAGTGAGCAGTTTCTACACTTATAAATAGAGCACGATTTTCAGAGTTTGATATCCAATTCAAGCAAAATCAAGACACCACTCTAAGAGATAAGTTAGTGATATTCTTTAGCTATTTAGTGGTCATTTAATATTATCTTTAATTAGCTTTTTGCATTTGATTTTATATTCTACATTCCAATCTTAATTGAAGAAGGGATTGAAATTTTCCCATTTCTTAGAATCAAAATCAAATCAAGCTAGCCCAAGGTGATTTAATCTAAAATCCATTTAGAAGTTAGAACATTTTCATAAGTGAGTGTGAACATTGAACATCTACGTTGATCTACTCCGAATTGGTTCTACCGGGCTGCATTAAAGAAGAATATCTAGATAAGTATTTTACAGTTTTGTAAATCTATTCTTTCGATTTCTTTAAGATTGTGCTAGAAAAATCTCTTTCTTTTGGTTTGTCTAAGGAGATCCAGAAAACTCATAGTGTGGAATTTTTTGAGTTGTGTAAACCCACTTGAAAGACACAATTGTGAAGGTTTTAGGTGAACCTTGAAAAACTTGTTTCATAATGAACGCTAATATCCACGGTGTAAGGATATTAGGAGTGGAGTAGTTGTGTGGCTGTTTTTCTAAACAGTTGGTGTACACACAAGCGAACCACTATAACTTCTGGTCTTGTGGTGATTATTTGATTAATTGATTATTACATTGTGTGGATGTTGTAATTTCCCTTTATGTATTTGTGGAGAATGTTGTAATCATTTTTTATGCAAGTGTGGGAATGTTGTAATAGCTTTGTTTCTTTCTTTGCTATTCTTTTCTTTATTCCTCTATATCGGTTTAAGATTTTCATACACAAACCGTTCTAGGAATCAGGTTGTCCTATCATAAGCCATTGGTTTTTGGTGTAAGGTTGTCCTTAGAACAACATTTGTATCAACCTCTCAATACTTGTACATTTGAGGTTGTTTTACATTTCTACATTGTGGGATTGTTTAAGTGTTATCTTTATTTATATTTGTTTATTTCTGCATTTAGTTTTTAATTTGGCATAGTCCTATTCACACCCCCCCCCCCCCCCCCACCCTCTAGGACTCTTAGCTCAGCCTTTTCAAGTGGTATCAGAGCATAATAGCTCACTTTAATTATTTTCTTTGGATTTATTTCCTGAGCTGATTGATTTGAGCTTTTTAAGATGTCAAATTTTAATAGGCTTTCAGTCACTAGGCCTCCACTATTTGATGGCTTCAATTATGTCTATTGGAAAGCAAGAATGAGGATTTTCTTAAAATCCATGGATGAGAGCGTGTGGCAAGCCACAGTGACTAATTGGACCCCTTCTACCACTGAAGTAACTGGTACTGACGGATCAAAAACTATGAAAGTAACACCTTATTTCTCTTGGACCACTCTTCAAAAAAGTGAGAGTAGTGCCAATGCAAAGGCTCTAAATGCAATAACTTGCGCACTATCACCGGATGAATTTAAGAGAATTATATCCTATGATACTGCAAAGTAAGCCTGGGATATTTTAGAAATGACACATGAGGGAACAACAATTGTCAAGAAATCTAAAGTCTAAATCCTCACAACCAAATTTGAGGAAATACATATGGAAGAAAGTGAAACTTTCATGAACTTCTATACAAGATTAAATGACATTGTCAACTCTATGTAGGGTCTCAGTGATAGAATCCCAGAAAGTAAAGTTTGTGCAAAGATACTACGCTCACTACCTGAACGGTTCAATTCAAAGGTGACTGCAATTCAGGAACTTTGTGATACGGATAATATGAGGGTAGAAGAATTAGTTGGCTCATTACAGACCTATGAGTTAAACTTTAAAGCTCCTAAAGGTAAATCCATCACCCTTAAATCTTCTAAACTTATTTCTCAAGAAAATAACAATTCTGATTTAGAAAATTCTGAAGATGATATGGCCCTTTTAGCTAAAAAGTTTTATAAGATTTTCAAAAGTAAAAAGAGGGCTGATTTGCAAAAACCTAATGAAAAGAACAGATTTAGATCTAAAAATTGAAAATCTTTAAAAGACGGTCAATGTTTCAACTGCCATGAATATGGGCATTTAGTAAACAAGTGTCCTAAAAAGGACAAACCAAAAAAGAAAGGTATGTTGGCTACATGGGATGAATCTTCCTACTCTAAAGCTTCTTCTAAGTCAGAAGATTTTGAAACCGAGTTGGGTAATAATGTTAAATCCCTAATGACTCTGTCCAAGTTCACTTTTTCAGATAATGATGATTTAACTAGTGAAGAAAATCTAAATAGTGATCATGAAAATGAAAAGGATCTTCAAAATGCTTATAATGCCCTATACAAGGAAAGTTGCAAAATTGTTGTAAAACTAAAACTTCAAAAAGAAAAGTTTTTAAAACTTAAAGAAAATTTTGATAATCTAGTCTTAGAAAAATCACACATTTCAGATTGTTTTGAAAAAAACTAAATGTGATTTAGATTTCAAAACCTTCCTTGTTGAAAACCTAAAATCTGAAAATGAAAATCTAAAACTAGAAGTCTCTTCACTTTTGAGTTTAAAAGACACTTGGAGGTATGCCCAAGGTGATCCTAAGTTAGAAAAACTTTTATCTGGATCTAGAAAATGTGGCGATCGATCTGGATTGGGCTACGACAATAGTATTCCTCCCAAACACAAGAATACTCCACTCACATTTGTGAAAGGAGAGTCTTCTAACTCAAAAGGGAAAGTCTAAATCAAAATTATTCTAAAAATGTTAAGACTTTTCAAAACTTAAGACCTAAAAGCAACCATATCAACTATAAAAATCAGAATTGTAATCCTTTAGCTGAGAAAATTGTTGACTTACTTAAGGAGCTCTTAAAATCTAACTCAGTGGGTTGATCTTATAACAACTACAAACATAAGATGACCAACTATACTCCTAAACCCAAGACTGTAATGAAATGGGTTCCTAAGGTTACTTGCTTGGTTGCTCACACCACTTTCAAAGCTTCGATCCATTCAAAGTGGTACCTAGACAGTGGATGCTCCAGACACATGACAGGTGATAAAGGTCTATTCACCAATCTTAAAGACATAATTGATGCTTCAGTCACATTCGGTGATGGTAGCAACTACAGGATTGTTGGCCAAGGTACGGTTCAACTCTTTAACCTCATTCTATTTGAGATTTTTTTCTATGTAGAAGAGTTAAAACAGAACTTATTAAGCATTTCTCAAATATGTGATAATAATCATAGTGTAAAATTTACTAACCAGGGGTGCAAAATTTTAAATAAAAATGGTTCTGTAATATTAATTGGTCGTAGAACTTCTAAAAACTGCTACATTGTGAGTGATTCAAGCTCATCTAATCTATCGTGCTACATGGTCCATACTGATGAAACCGAATTATGGCATAAGTGCCTTGGACATGTACACTACCACAACTTGTATAGATTAAGCAAAAGAGACTTAGTAAGAGGTTTACCCAAAATACAAAAAGTAGACAAAATATGTAGCGAATGCCAGATTGGCAAACAAACCAGAAGTACTCACAAAAAGGTGAACTTCAATGCCACATCTAAACTGCTCAAACTTCTCCACATGGATCTTATCGGACCAACTAGAATAGAGAGTTAAGGTAGCAAGAAGTACATACTAGTAATTGTTGATGACTTTACCAGGTTCACTTGGGTAGTCTTCTTAAGAGATAAATCAGAAACTTTTGATGAAGTAAAAAGGGTACTTAGACATATCCAAACAGAAAAATGATCTCAAGTCTCTAAGATCCATAGTGATCATGGTTCAAAATTTGAAAATAGCAGTTTTGAGAAATTTTGCAGTGATCAGGGAATATCACATGAATTCTCTGCGCCCAAAACACCACAACAAAATGGTATGGTAGAAAGAAAAAATAAAGTGCTTCAAGAAATGGCAAATGTAATGTTAAATAGTATGAAGCTCCCAAAAAATCTTTGGGCTGAAGCTGTAAATACTACTTATTATATAATTAACCGTGTTTATACTAGAAAATCAAATAGTAAGATGGCTTATGAAATGTGGTTTGATAAGAAGCCTACTGTCAAATACTTTCGAGTTTTTAGTAGCAAGTGCTACATTTTACGTGACCGAGAAAATCTGGGTAAGTTTGACACCAAAAGTGATGAAGGAATATTTTTAGGATATGCTCTGAATAGTCGAGTATATCGGGTTCTTAATAAGAGGACCGGTGTAATTCAAGAGTCCATTAATGTGGTTATTGACAATCACTTGAATACACATGTCTCAAGTTCATAAAATGATGAAGTTCTTTTAATTGATAAACCTGACTCTTCATCAAGTCAAAATAACACTGAACTGAGGACAGTTAAAGACCATCCAACTAATCAAATTCTTAGAAATCCTCTCACTAGTTTGCGCACTCGTAAATAACTTGAAGATATGTGTAATTACATGTGCTTTACATCTCAGATAGAACTGGCTAACGTAAAAGAAGTTCTTACTGACGAAAACTGATTGTTGTGATGCAAGAAAAGCTTAATCAATTTGTAAAAAATGATGTTTAGTACTTAGTTCCAAGAACAAAAGATAAACACATTATCAGAACAAAATGGATTTTTAAAAATAAGTCTGATGAACTTAGTAATATTATTAGAAACAAGGCTAGGCTGGTTGTACTAGGGTACACTCAAATTGAAGGCATCGATTATGATGAAACCTTTGCCCCCAGTAGCTCATCTTGAATTAATCAGACTATTTATATCCATTGCGTGCTTTAGAAAGTTTAAGATTTACCAAATGGATGTAAAGAGTTCATTCTTGAATGGAGATTTGCATGAAAAAGTGTATGTTGAGCAACCTTCGGATTTTGAAGACCCTAAGCATGCTAATAATGTCTATCGCCTAAAAAATGCACTTTATAGTTTGAAACAAGCTCCTAGGGCATGGTATGAAAGTTGACTAAGTTTCTACTAAGTCATAACTTTATAATGGGAAGTGTTGATAAGACATTGTTTATAAAGAAACATGATGATCACATTTTAATAGTGCAAATCTATGTTGATGATATTATCTATGAATCTACTTGTGCTAACATGACTGTTGAGTTTGCAGATCTTATGAAGTCTAAATTTGAAATAAGCATGGTTGGAAAATTGAATTATTTTCTGGGTTACAAGTTAAAGAGCAACTTGATGGTTTCTTTATCTCTCAAACTAAATATGCTCTGAACTTAGTTAAAAAGTTTAGATTTGAGAGTGGGAAAAATTTTGATACTCCAATGAGTACTACTTTAAAATTCTCAAAGGAATCTACAAGTAAGAGTGTGGATCCTAAGTTGTATCGCAGTATGATAGGTAGTTTTCTTTATTGAACTACGAGTCGACCTGATATTGCATTTAGCGTAGGAATTTGTGCTAGATATTAATCTGACCCTAAAGAGTCAGATCTAATTACTGTTAAGCACATTTTGCAATATGTCGCTAGTTTAACAAATCTTGGTCTCTGATATCCACATGATACTAGTGTGCAATTAGCTAGTTACATGGATGTTGATTGGGCTGGTAACATTGATGATCAAAAATCAACCAGTGGTGGTTGTTTCTACATAGGGAACTGTTTAGTTTCTTGGTTAAGTAAGAAACAAAGTTCTGTATCACTCTCAACAGCTGAGTCTGAATACATGGCTGCAGGTAATGCATGTACTCAGCTTGCATGGATGAAAAGGATGCTAAGTGATTACAGAATTGCGTAAGATACTATGGTCTTATATTGTGATCATTTAAGCGCAATTAATATCTCCAAAAATCCAATCCAGCTTTCACGAACCAAGTATATTAACATTAGATATCACTACATTTGTGAATTAGTAGAAGACAAGACAATTTCCTTAGATTATATTCCGACCGAGAATCAACTAGCTGACATATTCACAAAACTGCTCGACAAAAGTAAGTTTGCAAAATTGAAATTTGATCTTGGTATGTGCAATATGAATTGATAATTCATGTCTTTTTATATCATAATATATATATTTGTTATTTTAAATGTTTAAATTTTAAATTTTATGAAAAATTACACATTTTGGATTGTGCACAACCAGTCGAGTACATACTCGACCAATCGTGGCATGACTGGTCGAGCATATACTCGACTAGTCGTGAATCGTGGGTTTAGCATTTTATTTGGGGAAAAATCACTTTTTCTTCATTTGGGTCTTCTTCTCCAACGGCTCCTACGTCGACCGATCAAACCCATCTTCGGTTCCTCTATGGTTAGTGCATTGTTTTCATTTTTCTTATAGATTTAAGTCCTTTTCACTTCCTTTTCATCATTTATGTAGTTTATTTCTTGATTTTTGTTAGTTTTTGGGGTTTTCTTTAAAAAAATCTGATCTATTTGAAACCTAAATTACCTCTTTTGCAATCTATTTATTCCTTGCTTTCTTTATTGCAAATGGAAGGCAGAACCAAAAAGAAGGATCTCGTGATCCCTCTACATCTCATTCGGCTCCTATTACAGTGCGCCACCTTCGGTTGCCCGAGGATGATCCCGATTATGTGCGGGATATTCGATTGTGTAATGTAATAGTAGAACGAACTGTTAATCTTGTTCATGTGGCATCATTTGACATTGTATCTCTCCTTTAGTCTATAGGATGGGATAACATACTACATTGGGGTGGGCCAGCATACCGCTCCATTGCGCAGCCTATATATACTTGCAATACTGATTTTTCTACTAAAAATCTAACATTCACTATCTCAACCAAAGAAGGTCCAATTGATGTGGACCGTCATCTTATCTCTGAATTAATGGATATACTTGTCAATGACGAAGGTATTTCCATTAGCACTCTAGTGGCAAAACCATCTGAAACTAATAAGCGAATGCTCACTAGAGATTTATACAATATAGATGCGAAATGGAATACTGCTGGAAATGCGCTTGGCTCAAAGTTTTTATTACCTAGATATAGAATCCTTCATAGGATTTTCATTTCAAATGTCTATCCTCATTTTGGTAACAAAATCAAACTTACTACGTTCATGGTTCGTATTCTTCATTCCATCGTTTCTGGAACCTCTGTATGTCTTTCTACTCTAATTTGTCATAGCATCATTCAATTCCGTCTCCATCCAGGTCATAGTGGCATACCCTTTGCTTATCTTATGACTATGTTAGCCACCCATAGTTTAGTAGCTATGCCTATTGGAGAGGCTCCCATTTCTCAACTCCCTTTCAACAACACTAACATTAACAAGATGAATTTGAAGTTGGCCCCAGGCCAGGTTGATGTGGGTGTTGGTGGAGCTGCAGCTGCAAATGAAGAGGAGGGTGATTTGCCTCCAGATGATGTAAATATGGATGACCTTTTTGATGAAATCGAATCTGATTCTGCTGCTGATCCTGACTATCATCCATCTGACTTTGATGCGCGTTTACGCTCACTTAAGGAAAATATGGAAAGTAAGAATGTGTCCCATGATATGTAATTTAAATATATGCGCAAATATCTTAGGCGCATTAACAAGGGACTTCATCAAATTGACCCTTCCATACCTGCTCCTTCATTAGGTTCAGATTAGTATTTGAATTTGTGGTTTCTAATAACTTTTAAGATACTTGAATTTCTCTTGTTTTATGGGCTTGGACATGCTTGAACATGCTTTCTTATGGATTTAGTTAACTTGGTTAACTTACTTGTGAGCTTCTCTTAATCAACATTCTCTTATTTTTCTCTTCTATTTACTTCTTTAGTGATCTATTTCCATTATCGCTCTTTCCTTTGTCATATTGTGACAAAAAGGGGGAGAACTTATGATAATGTGCGATTATGGATAGGTAGACAACAAATTTTTCATTGCATGAAGTTGCTAGTAAGAGGGAGTAAGTAAGGGGGAGTATTGATGAGTATTGATTGATAATGCGTATTGGTTTAATCAAGTTGTAACCGGTGCATAATTCTTTATTTAGCATATATGGTGCATGATTCTTTATTGTGCGGGTTATACTCATCTTATTTTAATGAAGTGTGTTTTGTCAAAAATTTGACAAAGGGGGAGATTGTAAGTGCTATGTTTTCTAGCTCCTATGATTGTCAAATTTTGTAGTGCCAAAACCTCTAGGAATCTATGTTTTGTGTAGCTCATCTACATATTCAAGATCATGCATCCCAAATACAAGAACAAAGGTCTGTACCTCAAGAACTTAATGCAAGATCAAGAGATATACAAGTTCAAGATCAAGTACAACACCAAGTGTTAGTTCAATCTTTCAAGCTTCAATTGTTAGAGGTTTCAAAGCTTCATCCATCTTAAGACAAAGTTCATTACTTTGTACCTCAAGCTCAAGCTTCAAAATATTTCAAGTTCAAGCTTCAAAAGGTTACAAACTCAAACTTCAAGATATTTCAATTCAAGCTTCATGTTCGTCAAGATAACAAGCTTCATGTTTGTTAAGATCAACAATCAACCGAAGCAAAAGATGTTTCAATGTTTAAACATTGCTTATAAGGTATGTAAGAGCCTAGATTGACCATAGGTTAGGTCATTGTTGATTGCATACTTTAATTGGGTCATTACATAAGTGTATAGACCGTTTCTCAACTAGTCTTAGACTATGTTCGACTAGTCCTAGTACTAGCTCGACCAATCCAAGAAATTCCTCGACTAATCCAAGATTTGTTACTAATTTTTAGAATTTTTTGTTGAAACCTCGATCAGTCCTGGAGACTACTCGACCAGTCGAGCAGGCTCAACTTAAAGTCCAGCAACTAAATTAGGTCCCACACGACCAGCCGTGGATAGGACTCAACTGGTCGTTGAGGCCACTTGACCAGTCGTGCAAGTCCTTCGACCAGTTGTGGAACAGCTTGATCTTATCGCGCCCAAAATTTCAAATGTTTGTTGGTCCTTCGACCAGTCGAGCTGACCTCTAGGCCAGTCGAGTGAGCAATTTCTTCTACACTTATAAATAGAGCACGATTTTTCAGAGTTTGATATCCAATTCAAACAAAATCAAGACACCACTCTGAGAGATAAGTTAGTGATATTCTTTAGCTATTAGTGGTCATTTAATTTCTCTTTAATTAGCTTTTTGCATTTGATTTTGTATTCTACATTCCAATCTTATTTGAAGAATGGATTGAAATTTTCCCATTTCTTGGAATCAAAATCAAATCAAGCTAGCCCAAGGTGATTTAATCTAAAATTCATTTAGAATTTAGAACCTTTTCATAAGTGAGTGTGAACATTGAACTTCTACCCCGAATTGGTTCTACTGGGCTATATCAAAGGAGAATATCTAAATAAGTATTTTACAGTTTTATAAATCTATTCTTTTGGTTTCTTTAAGATTGTGCCAGAAAAATCTCTTTCTTTTAGTTTGTCTGAGGAGATCTAGAAAACTCTAAGTGTGGGCTTTTTTGAATTGTGTAAGCCCACTTGAAAGACACAATTGTGAAGGTTTTAAGTGAACCATGAAAAACCTATTTCATAGTGAACGCTAATATCCATTGTGTGAGGATATTAGGAGTGGAGTAGTTGTGTGGCCGTTTTTCTAAATAGTTGGTGTACACACAAGCGAACCACTATAACTTCTGGTCTTATGGTGATTATTTGATTGATTGATTATTACATTGTGTGGATGTTGTAATTTCCCTTTATGCATTTGTAGAGAATGTTGTAATCCTTTTTTATACAAGTGTGGGAATGTTGTAATAGCTTAGTTTCTTTCTTTGCTATTCTTTTCTTTATTCCTTTATATCGGTTTAAGATTTTCATACACAAACCATTCTAGGAATCAGGTTGTCCTACCATAAGCCATTGGCTTTTGGTGTAAGGTTGTCCTTAGAACAACATCGGTATCAACCTCTCAATACTTATACATTTGAGGTTGTTTTACATTTCTGCATTGTGGGATTGTTTAAGTGCTATCTTTATTTATATTTATTTATTTCTGCATTTAATTTTTAATTTGGCATAGTCTTATTCAACCCCTCCCCCCCCCCCCCCCCCCTCTCTCTGGGACTCTTACCCTTTTCAGAAATATCATCCCTAACAGTAGAAACGATTTTGATCCAGAAGATTATCATAATAATGCTTCTATATCAAAAGGGGGCAATTATGATGTGAAATGATGAAACAACCTCAAAAGGCAAAGCCCTGTATTCTTTCATTCATATATGAATAAAGGGCGAATTCTTAAGCTTATCAAGACTAAGCGTTGATAATTATCGTGAAAATGATATTATCGCCAACCATCACCAAGTGTCGATGATTATCGCTAATTACCAACTATCGCTGTCATTGTCAAACAAATCTTATCAGAATTGCTATCATCAACAAACTGATACATTATTTTAAATACAACATGGATGTTGTCAAAACTTCATCAGCAGTGGCAATATATCAATAATTGGTTCATTATTCATGACAGTGGAATAAACCAATATGGTCTAGCACATATAAAATTTAAGATAGCAATGGCAGTTTTTTATATAAGGCAACTTAGCCAAGTCTATACGACCAACTACGCATAAGGCCTACCATTATCGGCAATATACATATATTATTCGGGCAGCAGTGAGAAGCTAGTGGCCCTAAAAATCCCATATAGGCAATCACATGCATACTCATGGGAGCAGCAGATGGAACCAGTGACTAAAAGACCTAAGCGGCCAAAAAGTCTACAATGACCAGTCACGCGTGAGACCTATGTCATCTTTATAGGTTTCGACAGAGTCACAGGGAAAGGAAGAAAGTGCCCTCCCGTGAATGGCTCCGACCTTGCAGACGAAGAAAAAGCGCGCTGCAGTGTGCGCTCTTTAGCCATTGTCCATAGATAGGCCAACCATGCATAAGACCCCCTAGATTCCTATCTTGATTTCAGTAATAACTCATGAGGAAAAGGTTACTATAAAATACCCTCTCGTTGATGGACTAGCGGCCTTGGATTTGATACCCTAAAGTAACACAGCGCGCTCCGTGAACTCTAGAGAGTTACTGCGGTCAACCATATGGGTAAATCCCACCGAGTTCACGGCCCCGGTAGCTTCACTGGGCCCCTCTGATGGATCACTGTTTGTGAACTCCCCGGCTGTGATAAGTCCAGTGAACTCATGAGAGTTACAGAGACCATTCATGTGGGACCCGACTCCAACTACTTATGAGTCTAAAAAACTATGTTGCTCCACTACTCAAGAGCTTAAACTGTATTGTTCCACTACTCAAGAGCTTAAACTGCGTGGCTATCTGACTAAACTAAAATCTAGTTCCGCCTATTAAAATAAAAATCATAGAGGAAATCTCATACTAACAATCATATTATATTATTTTTTTATCTCAAGCCTTCATTAAATATCATGTTCGATAATTACATAAATAAATATGCTTGAAATATATTATGATTTGGAAATTTATGAAGAGATAAACTATCTCAAAAATATCATGATGCCTTCATTAATATATGCTTAAAATCAAAAGAAGCTACATGTGATAAAAAGAAAATAAAAAATAAAACAAATTCTTTATAGTTCATATGTAACCCCCAATACTCCCAAATATTTCTGTAAATCTCCCTTCAAATAAACTTGAGCCGCGATGTGTTTTGATCTTCCTTCAAGAATAATCTTTACTTGATCTGGAATTCCAACTAATTTTTTCTCTAAAGATGCAATTATCTCTTCAGTTTTTTATTAATTTAGATTTCTCAGCATTGGCAGATTGAATACTGATTCGCATCTTCTCCTGGATCTCCTTCATAGCAGATTCTTGTATATGGTCTTTCAGCTCCAATTGTGAGATTTCCTCCTTAACGAGAGCAATGCAACTTTGAATAATTGTTATGTTATCAGCACAAGTCTTCAACTGTTCTTGAAGAGTTGACTATTCTTGGTTGAATTTAGAACTAGTAGAAGTGATGAGGGAAGCCTTCTCTTTGGAAGAAGCTAGCTATTTTCCATATTCTAATATCTCTGGGGCGATGGTGACATTTTTTGCTGATTCCAAAGAGATTATTGAATCATGAAATTTGAGAAGAGAATTACGTAGGATAGAAATATTAATCTTTGCCATTCTTGCAGTGCTATCCAAGATTTTGATAGCAACATCCAGATCCGACCACTGATCAGGATCTTTAAAAATATGAACTATTGCTGATACAGAATTCCTCATCAAAGTCAATTTATGTGCAGGAACCTTTTCGAAAGATAATAGTTCAGACATAGTGGCTACAGAATCAGAGCTTGCTGTACCGCTACGAGGAGGGGTTCCTATAAGAGAAAAAGGAAAGGAAATTAGAATAAGGCTAAAGTATATAGAAATACTGATAGAGCAAATGATAGATATGCCTGCCGCAAAAATATGGGCAACAGGGGATTGAAATTCCTTAACAGAAGAAGGTCCAGCTCCCAACAAATTAGCAAAGGAAGGCGCTCTGGCATTCGTGCTTGAATCCCTAGTAGTTGGAGTTGGAAGATCAGTGGTCTCTACTGGGAAGATGATCTAGCAAGCCACTACCTTTAATGCAACTAAAGGAGTCAAAGAGATTCTTATTGGGGGTGACAGTGCAATGGGAGGAAGATCTTTAGGAGTATCACCAATTCTAGTATCAACAGCATGAGTACCTAGAATAGAAAATAACAGTAATGAGAAAATAACAATAACAATGATTGCAAGTGAAAAGTTAAAAGATAAAATCACAAGAAAATTCTTGCTTGGTGAATATCCATATTCTCCATAATCTAATGGTTCATCATCTTCCTCCGCTATTGTTGTTAGAGTCTTTGCAGGAATACTAGTGTCAGGAGGAACTTCGGCAGTGGATGGATGATGTTCTTCTCTAGTAAAAGTGCCTTCAATGACAGCATCATCTTCGTCATCAATGTTAACCTCTCCTTCCTCAAAATCATCATCTTTGTCATCTTCTTCAATGTTATATTCAACAGAAGAAGTACCTTCAGACAAAAAAGATGAGTTTTCTTCCTCAATTCTTCTTCTTCTATGTCTTTGATTACAACCTGTTTCCCTTTAGAAGGGGAAATTTTACTTCTTCCTAGTCCGAGATCCTTATCAATTGGGATTGGAGAGGCCGATGCAACAACTCCTTCTTGAGGTGAATGAGGAGAAGCCTAAGAATGTGTTTGTGACCTCGTAATGGGAGAAGATGGATTAGGGTGAACGGGTCGAGGAGGAGCAAGAACTGGAATATCTTGGGATGCGGCAACATTCTCTTGAGTAGGAGAAGGAATTTCCACCACCTCCTCAACTAGTCTATCAGAACGATCCCGTGGGACTTTTTCCAAGTCCATAACAACCCCATGAGTTATCCATCCTTCTTAGGTGCTAGTAGGTTTTCGCTCGTGAATTAGATCATCCACGGATATCTTCCTGCAGAGGTGACTGGGAAAGGGTGCATGGCTCGTCCCTGGCACAAAGCCTATTCGTTCTTCAAATTTACGGCCTTTAAGCTTCGGTGGTGAAATCCAGATTGGCTCAGTCATAGGTAAGCATTTATTAACAAGATATGATTGATGCACCCACCACCTCATGTGACCATACAAAGCGCGAGTGATGCGATTACTTCCCGGAATTATAAAAGTAGATTTAACTCGACCACCCAATAGCTGCTTTCATATCATTGCCTAGTTATATGGGCCAGTTCCATAGCTGCGCATTCTCCTTGTTACTAACTCGTAGTTCTCTGGAATGGTTTGGTCAAAACCAAACTAGCGAGCGAACCGGCTTGGATAGTAAGGTTCCCTCCAAAACTCTACTCCCTCTCTTAATGGGAGGCTGTAGGATCGAATCGAAAGAAAACATGGTCTCTCTCCTGAAGTAAGCGATCCAGTGTCTACCTTATCTGTATTCTCTATGTAGCGATATAGGCAAAACTGGAAGAAATTAATTTTATCAGTG